>NC_136624.1:42873255-42893255 GCF_933228915.1 Telmatherina bonti | reverse complement strand
ATCCAGATCAACGTGTCCACCTCCCAACGCCCTGCCTGTGTGTGGTGGAAGAAGGGAAGGAGGGGGGTCCGGGGATTTAGGTCCCGAGGGAAGCGCGCCTCCCTCAAGAAGATGAGCCACCTGCGGCACGAGGCACGTCCCCCATTCCCGGGGCCCCCGAAGGCCAGGACAGGCCAAGGGCAGCTGCCCCAACAACCAGGGCCCTCAGCAACCCCAATAAAGGAGCCGCCACCGGCCCCAGAAGGTACCAACGAACCACATGCAAAAGTGGGGGGGGGGGCAAAGAAGAGGAGGGGCGGGAGAAGGAGAGACAGACCAAGGGCCCACCGCCCCCACACCCCTAGGAGACGCCCCCACCCAGAGACACGTTGCATTCCCTCCTCCTTTACACACCAACACATTCACACCCCCTCACCATCAGCCTGGTATACACACACATCTACACACACACACACACACCTACAGACCCACACATACATCTATACACATACACACCCATTCTAACAGATACACGGCCAAAAGTTTAGTCCACCTCCAAAACCCTACCTCCCCCCCCCCCCCCCCCCCCACCACAAAACACCCCTTCTCATTCTACCTACCCTAGAACAAACCACCACAACTCCCCACTTCTCTCACTGAAGTCCTACCCCCTTCATAATCATGACCCTTCACCCCCCTATACACCTACATACACATGCACCCCCCCACTCCCCCCTACACACGGGCCACTACCACCCATACACATGCATCTCAATACTCCTCAACACACTCCCACATACACGCACCCCTACCCCCCATACATTCATGTACCACTACACTCCTCCATACACACCCCATATATACACAGGCACCCCCCCATCCTCAACTATCTTGGGCCCGGGTCCCTCTGCCGGGCACCAGGGCATGGACCCGCCCCCACTGCAGCGGCAGGTCCAGGTCAGCCCAACCCCCCCACGGCAGGGCCAACCCCCATCCCCGAGAAGCAGGGGACAGCCCCGGGCACCGGAGCCCAGGACCCGCACCCCGCCCCCCCCGCAGCGGCACGGCCACCCGTCACGGAGCCAATACCCGCCGATCCAGGCCCCGCCAGCGACCTCGCCCCCCCCGCCGCAAGGCAACTCCAACCATTGATCCACCCAAGGCCTCCCGCCAGGTCTGGAAACCTAGCCCCCCCAGTAATGAAGCAGCCAAGATCCCCGTCCAGGGGTCCACCCCAGACCCACAGCCACCTGAGCCACCCAGCCACTCCCCAGCACCGAGCAGGATGAGGTCACCCCCCCCCCCCCCCCCCCCCCCTACACTAAGTGATGGAGCTGATCACAGGAGACCAGAGAGAGTGAAATCCAGCTGACTGATCCTTTGAGGAGGCAGACATCATTTCCATGCTGATGTAATCTAATAACAGATTTCTAAACTGCTGGATACACAGATTCTGTTTGCTTTTCCAGTTCACAAGGATAGTTTTCTTTGCAATGCACAGGCTGCTGAGGATTGGTTTTGCTAAATTAAACCCTATGTTATTTTCACCTAAGTGACTCAATAGGCACAATTTGGGGTTTGCAGGGATATTACATTTAAACCAGTCTGACAGATCTTTACCAGAACCTCTGGACAGGTGGACAAGACCATAAGGCATGGTAGTAGCTGTCAATCATGTTGTCAGGACAGTGTGAACAGATATGTGAGTGTAACAGACCCATCTTGAACATCCTGTGTCCCGTATAATGAGTTCTGTGTAGAATTTTGAATTGTATTAATTGCATGCTTGAATTCTTAGTCATTTTGAATGTGTTTGAGCAGATTTGTGACCATTCATTTTGATTGAAGTTACTGGATAAGTCTGCTTCCCATTTAGAAGTTGGGAGAGAGATGGAATCTTCTAGCTTCAATAGTAATCTGTATATTTTGGATAGTAGCTTCAGGGCCTTAAGATTTAGGAATTCTGCAACCCTGATAGGTAACTGTAAGTTTAGTTGATCAGTGGTGTATTTCTTACTTATAATAGATTTAAGTTGGTGGTATTCTAAGAATTTGGTGCTGCTGAATTCATACCGTGAAGAAATTGCATCAAATGGCAGAAAGTTTCCATTTTCTACTATATGTTCTAACTGCTTTACTCCTTTATTCTTCCACCGAGGGAAGTTTATCATCTTTTTGTTTTGCAGGAAGTCAGGATTGTTCCAGATGGGTGTGAGCTTACATGGAATAAGTCCAGACTTGGTTACTTTCAGGAATTCCCACCAAGCCGTTAAACTGGAGCTGATG
Organism: Telmatherina bonti; assembly: GCF_933228915.1. Lineage (NCBI taxonomy): Eukaryota > Metazoa > Chordata > Actinopteri > Atheriniformes > Telmatherinidae > Telmatherina > Telmatherina bonti. The sequence continues at coordinate 42,890,990 of NC_136624.1, read as the reverse complement.
TTAATGCTTTTAAAACACTTATATGACTTGACAGTTGAGCTGATGAATGGTAAATCAGAGATGACTAAATCCTCACACAATGCTTGCTCAACATCCAGCCATGGCTCATCCAAAGAACTTGGATTAAGCCACTTGGAGATGTATTGCAGCCTGTTACATAAGAAATAATGATTAAAATTTGGCAGGTCCAACCCACCTCTGTCTTTGGTCTGTTGTAAAGTTTTTAGACTAATGCGGGATGGCTTGTTTTTCCAGAGAAATCTGGATATGTGGGAGTCTAGTGATTTAAACCAAGTGGAGGATGGTCTGATGGGAACCATTGAGAAAAGGTAATTAACTTTTGGTAAAACCATCATTTTAACAGTGGAAACCCTCCCCATAAGTGATATGGGCAAGCGGTTCCACCTTGAGAGGTCATCCTCTACTGTTTTTATTAGCTGATCATGATTTAACTTTATTAGTTCGGTTAGTCTGGGAGAGATTATTATACCTAAATAACTAATATTTCCTGACTGTATAGTGGTGTTAGATATGTTTTTAAAGTCACAGTTAATGGGCATTGCTGTAGTCTTTAACCAGTTAATAGAATAGTCTGATATTGAAGAGAATGTATTAATTAGTGTGATTGTTTGAGAAAGTGTTGTTTGTGAGTTGTTAAGGAAAAGTAAAACGTCATCTGCATAAAGACTAATTTTATGTTCAATATTTTTAGCTTGAATTCCTTTGATTTCTGGGTTTTGTCTTATGGCAGCTGCCAGGGGTTCGATAAAAATGGCAAAGAGTGATGGAGAAAGTGGGCAGCCCTGTCTGGTGCCTCTCTGTAAGCAGAAGTTTGGAGAAGTTTTGTCATTAGTCTTCACACATGCATTTGGGTTGTTGTATAATATTTTTATCCAGTCAATAAATGATGACCCAAACCCAAATTCTTTTAAAGTTGCAAATAAAAGTTTCCAGTTTACACGGTCAAATGCTTTTTCTGCATCTAAAGAAATAACTGGACAGATTGTGTAGAGTTGAATAATCTATTATGTTAATTAATCTGCGCATGTTAGTGTAGGAATGTCTACCTTTTATAAAGCCTGTTTGATCAGGGTGAATAATGGAAGGGGTTATTTTCTCTATCCTTCTGGCTAGAGCTTTGCTGATTATTTTGAGATCTACGTTTATTAATGAAATTGGACGATAACTGGATGGGAGTGTAGGGTCCTTTCCTGGTTTTAATAGGACTGAAATATTCGCCAAGTTCATATTGGAGGGTATTTTTTGCTTTTCCTTTATTTCTAATACCATGCTGTAAAAGGTTGGAGCCAGTGTGGTCCAGAATTCTTTGTAGAATTCAGCTGGATAACCATCTGGACCTGGTGCTTTATTATTTGGCATACGGTGGAGAGCTTCATGGAGCTCATGAACTGAAATAGGTGAATCTAGAGCCATTTTATTTTCCTGATTTATTTTAGGAAGATTGATGCTGCTAAGAAATTGGTTAATATTCTGTTGGATTTATTTGTGATGAATATAATGCTTTGTAAAATTCTTTGAAAGTATTGTTTATCATGTCAGGATCATGGCTGATATTTCCTTCTGAATCTTTTATAGAGGAAATTGTTGTTTTCTCCTTATTTGCCTTTAGTTGGTTAGCCAGGAACTTTCCAGATTTGTTACCATGTTCAAAATTGTCCAATCGAAGTCTTTGCACCATGAATTGTGTTCTTTTATCTATTATTTCATTAAGTTCTAATTTGGCTTTTCTAATACCATTCAGTGTGTGTTCTTCTGGGGAGACATGGTAAGCTTCCTCTAGTGATTTAATTCTGAGTTCTAATTCTGATGTTCTCAAAGTTTCCTTCTTTTTCTTATGGGAAGAGAAGGATATTATTTTCCCTCTCATTACTGCTTTTCCTGCTTCCCACAGAACACACGCTGAAGTTTCTGGTCTGTTATTGTTTTCTAGATATGAGGACCATTCTCTTTTAAAGTAACTGATAAACTCAGAATCTTTAAGTAATGATGTATTAAATCTCCAGTTTCTAGTGGCTGGCTCACAGTTTTTACTTCTAAGGGTTAATGATACAGGTGCGTGATCACTGATGATTATGGGATGGATCTTTATCTCTGATATGTCACTCATGAGTGAACTGCTGATTAGGAAGTAGTCTAGTCTAGAATAGGTATGGTGAACTGAAGAGAAGAAAGTGTATTCTCTCAGTGTCGGGTGATGAGAACGCCATGCATCGCAAAGACCAAAATCCTTCATGTACTGTTTAACCGTTTCAGCTGATTTCCAACCTCGATGCTTCCCTGATGAACTTTATTTGTCTAGAATAACATTTAAGTCCCCTGCTACAATGATTGTGTTATCTAAGTGATCATAGAGCGAAGTAAAGAGGGAGTGATAAAAGGAGGAGTCATCAACATTTGGGCCATAAACATTTGCAATAGTTAACTTAACATTTTGAATAAATAATGTAACTATTAAAAATCTGCCTTCTGGATCTGTGATTGTTTGATCAATGTCAAATTTTAAACTTTTATTAATAAGAGTGGCTACTCCTCTTTGTCTGGAATTATAGCAAGCTGAGTAAACATGTGGAAACTGGTCCGTTGAAAGATTTATTGTTGAATTAGATAAATGAGTCTCCTGCAGGAGAACGATGTCTGCCTTCATTTCACGCATCTGATTAAGAATTTTTAACCTCTTTTCTCTTGTACCAGCTCCACGCACATTCCAAGAGACAAACCTCAGTGTATCCATAAACCAGCAGAGATGGAGGTTATGTGCATATTACCACAGCGTGTGTCTGTGTGCGGTACCTGGATCTGCGCGTTAAGTGTCTCTATGTGTGCTTTCCTCATACTGAACTGTGTGTGTATGTGTGAATCATGCATAACGTTGTGTCCGATGTTTAATCTTGTGCGTGCGCCATGAAACATATAAATAGAGAAGTAGGTGACATTACTGATAAAAGTGAAAGGGTTCAAACAAAGAAAAGTGAAAAGAGAAAAAAGTGACCGTGCCAAAGGAAGAAAATAATGTAAAAGAAACATCCGTGACGAGAACGGTGTAGCAGAGACGGGTGGAGAAAATACTGATAATTATTTTGAAACCACAGTATTACAAATATGGCATAACTTATTTAAGATTTAAGATTATTAAGGAACATACCAACAAGTCAGTAGAGCCACGGAGTGATGTTTGGGTCGCGGTACAACTGTCCATTGATAAATAATTTATCCACGGCGATGACAGCGCGAGCTCCTTCGGCGATGGATTTCCTCCTGATGGGGAACAGGACTCTCCGCCGATCCAGGATCTCTCTTGGAAACTGGTCATTAACTGCATAATGAAGGCCCCGAAGTTCACGACCCTGACTCTTCACCTGCTCCTTTTGTTTGTAGTTAACAAACTTGGCTACGATGGGCCGTGGCCGGCCGGCTCCGGGTTTCCTTCCGCCCAGACGGTGAACTCGGTGAAAGGCGATGTTCCCCACCGTTTCTTCCGGGAGCTTTAGATGAGTCTGGATGAAGTTTCTAACTGTGGTCTCGGGGTCTTCATCTGCTTGTTCTGGAATCCCTGCAAACACCAAGTTGTCCCTCATGCTTCTGGCTTGCAGATCCAGCACCGCTTCCTTCATCTTCTTGTTCTCCTCGGAGACTCTGGTCAATCCCTCGGTGAGGGATTTAACCGACTCTCTGAGGACTGCGTTTTCCCTGGCCAGTGTTTCCACTTGCTTCTGGCTGAATTCCAGTGATTCCCGCAAGGCCTGAAACTCTTTGTAGAGAATCTCCATCAGGCTCAAGCGCGCATCGAAACTACTGAGCTTTTTATCGATAGAAATAAGAACATCGGTCGTGTCGTTCCCCGGCGACGAAATGGCTCCGGATGAATCCTCGTTCCGCTGTCTTTTAGCCTGAGATGATGCGGCTGCGGTCGATGTTTGCTTTGGCTTCCCCATGACAACTCTGTCGAAACACTGATCTATGAAGTCCGTCAGGCTGGCCAAATCCTCCTCGTTGTGCTCCAGAATGCACCTTAAAGGGACACTATTTACCTACTTAGGAGAATGTTCAAATTAATTTCAGATTAATTTGGCAAAACGCACACATTAATAAATGAATGAATGAATAGTTTAAGTTTGCCTAGTGGGACTCCGCCGTCTCAACCTCACTACTTGCCTACAGCATTACGTCACTTACCTGCGTCCTCCCCCGTCACTTACCTGCCCTCACCTATAAGGGTTGCAGAATTCCTAAATCTTAAGGGACATGAATTATTAATTGTGTTGTGGCTTTTGTTTTGCTGTGACACTTCAGGGCCACCGTACATTGATCCTGATGTTTGAACTTTACTTAACATAGCAGCCCCGGCAGGGAAATCTGGAGCTCCTGCCTCGTCACTAATTCTACCTGTATGGTGTTCATAAATAAAGAAATCCGATCCGTTCCTGAGCCAAACTTATGGTACGAGGTCCAAAGTCAACACAAAGATTAACTAGAAGAGTTTATTCAGATGAATTGCGCCAACAACGTATTGATTGTGTTTACTGTTACAATCAGGCAGCTTGCACAGATTAAATGGACTTGAAAATTCCTACAGGGCGATCACTATTTATATGTTGTCCAGTAACCAGACCGCCACCTCTCAGGGAGCGTCTGGTTGGATTCTCCGTCTTCCATCGAACTGAAAAAGAAACACGAGTGCAAACAAATACCTGATTTGCTTCTGCTAGCCAATATGTTTTCATTTATACCCACCAAAATGAGTTTTAGTCTGCATTTGACGGGTTTATGAGTGTTCATTTCAAGTCCTCCATATGATGACGAGTACTTTCCAAATCTGGATTCTGTTTATTTGATCAGGGGCAATGAGATAGAAAAAAAGGTGCGGGTCCGCCGACATTCACGCAAGTGATGACCAGTTTAACTTTTCAGAAGCATATGGTCAGTTTTAGAACAAGTTTTAAAATAAATGCAGATGGTATGCTTCACATGCTACAAAATAAATCTGTTAACAATGTATATAGTTCATATATGGTCAGATGTCACCAGTACGATGACCTACGGTGGTCTATTATGATGCTCATATTTTCTAATTATGTTTGCTGTGAGTTGTCTTTTGCACTACAGTCACTGATCAAGAAACTAAATGTCGTGGATGTAAATGCACAGATGAAGGCTGGACGGACCCATCCACCTTTCTTCCATTCATTAATCTCTAATGGCAGCTGAACATCCAGCAGAACTTTAGAGGCTTTTTTGTCTGATATATGTGAAAGATTACTGTTACAGCTGTGTTGCCTCGGTATGCAACCCTAAATGTCAGCCTGACTTATTCTGTCACGACTGTGTTGAGTAAAAGGAAAACTGTTTTCATTTTTTACAGAACCTGATAAAAGCTTTTTCATATTCTCAGATGAGGTCAGTAAAAGCCTGTCTGAGAGGAATACGCTGTGTTTGCATGTCGCCTTTGCAGTCCAACACATTTGGATTGTTGTTGTTTGTAGCCTAGAGGTAGGTTCCACTATTTCTGTGTTCTTCTGTGAGTTTATTTGCATTAGAAACAGCCATATTTTCCCAGCATCCACAACCCAGAACACATTTTCTGCTGGTATTTATACGTCTGCCTGTGTGTGTAGATAGAAACAAGACAAATTTCCTTTTCTCTTTTCATTATGAGTAAGGTTCAACAAGCACATTCTCTCCACCTCCCAGGAGCTTTGTGTTGAGATACTTTTCCTTTTAAATTCTTGTTTGCCTTCGGTTTGCAGGTGATATTCAAAGGCCTGGAAATACAAAACAAATCTGGAAGCTTTGTCAGCCTGACAGCTTCAGTGTCAAAGAAAGGCGAAGTGAGAGCTCTGTCAGGTCCAGTCCAATGATTTTTCCTGTCCTGCTGCACTTCAGACAGATAAGCTGCCCCCAGCCCCCCCACACTCATCCTATTCAACTCACCGATGTCCTCCCAAGTCTCTGTAGAAACACTTGGAAAACACGACTGATGTTGAGGCAGCACTTGTTGCCATCTCTGGCAGAGTTAACACACATCTGCCCTCCATTGTGGAAATCTCCAGACATCACACACATCTTCAAACAAATGTCACAAGGGCCAGTCTTGTATTTCCACTGTACGCAGAGTTAAGGAGTTCAGCCAAGAGCTGACAGGAAGATGTGGCAGATGTGGAGGATTTAAGCTTCAGTTGTGACTTTTTAAAAATGCTTCTACTGTTGTTTGTCCTCTGTGTTGAAAAGTGGCACATTCAGCCATTAGAAACCGTTGTTGTTCTGCAGAGACGTTAAAACAGCTTGCAGCATGTTGGGATTAAAAGCTGAAGCCAAAGGAAACACATGCAGCCTATTAGACAGGTCGGGGAATGAAATGAATAAAACCAGATAGGGGAGAGATATGGCCAAAATAATTATATCACAATGTCTTTCAAAAGTATCTCGATGAAGATATCACAGATGATATTTATGTATTTGGCCAAATAAAATGCATAAAAGATAAACTTATAAAATAGGAAATGTATAAATAAGAACGTACTAAAAACGTGTGTCCAAACTTTTGACTGGTGGTGTGAAAAACCATAAAAGAAGAAACCATGGCTGTTCAGGGACTGTTGCGAGATGCAGAACCAATCCTGAACGGTAGGGTCCTCAACACGACGCCTTCCTGCTGCGATGTGGGAGGGGCCTACAGCAGCGTCGCTACTTATTGTTCGGCTAACACTAAAAAAACGCTGGACTTGTTGTTACTTCTACTACTACAGTCATTCTGCAGAAGCTTTTCTCCAAAGCGTCTTCCACCTGAGAGTGAGAACAAAACTAGCAAGAAATCCAGCAGTGGATGACATCATGCATGAGTTTTAGTCAGACTGCTGTGAGTCCGGTTTGACACAGGTGTTGCCATGTAGTCCTGGAGGATGGGCTATTTATTTATTTTCATTCTCTTCACGAGAAACAATTTATCCCACAGCATCATCTTGGGCGCAGTTTATTCAGCACTGAGTTGAACAAAGAGCTGGACAAAATTTTTTAATTCCTTCTGACGTGTAGAAGAGGTAAACTAAGTGCAGAAATGCTCCGTGAACAGCTGAGTCTTCAGCTTCAAAGCCGATCAGGACTCTGCAGATCGAACGGTTTGTTTGTGTCTCCCATTACAAATAGCCATCATTAGGAATGTCAGAAACAGTATTTGCTCCTGGAGGCCGGTATATGACCTAAATGTCTACACTGATGGGAACAGAGACCTTTACTGTGTGATACTCCAATGAGCAGAAAGGCATGGGATGGAGCGAGGTAAAGTTCCACTTTTTATATAGAAGGATTCCCGTACCTCCCCGTCCAGCAGAGGGAGGGGTCTGGGTGCATCCTACATCGACAGAGAGGACAGATCCAGGTCTCAGTCAGGGCTAGGACCTTAATGTCTGACAGACTTATCAATGAACTGATGAATTCTGTTTAATTTACTGCAGACTCACAGTTCCAGAGACTGAAGGTAACAGAGGATGTGGACGGCATGCAGGACGTGGTTGCAACGGGCTGAAGACGCCTCTTTCTGCCTCCCCAGAGCCGTAAACAGGGGACATGACCCGCATCACAGACTCAGCTGTTGTTAGGCTGTAGAGAGGAGCGATAACTGCGGAGCCCGACACCAGCAGTGCAGACAGTACCCCATCCATCCATCCATCCACCAATCCATCCGTCTGTCCGTCCGTCCGTCCATCCATCCATCCACCAATCCATCCACCAATCCATCCATCCATCCGTCCATCCATCCATCCACCAATCCATCCATCCATCCATCCATCCATCCGTCTTTCCATCCATCCGTCCATCCATCCATCCATCCATCCGTCTGTCCGTCCGTCCGTCCATCCATCCATCCACCAATCCATCCATCCATCCGTCTGTCCGTCCATCCATCCATCCATCCATCCATCCATCCATCCGTCCATCCATCCATCCATCCACCAATCCATCCATCCATCCGTCTTTCCATCCATCCGTCCATCCATCCATCCATCCACCAATCCATCCATCCATCCGTCTGTCCGTCCGTCCGTCCATCCATCCATCCGTCTGTCCGTCCGTCCGTCCATCCATCCATCCACCAATCCATCCATCCATCCGTCTGTCCGTCCGTCCGTCCATCCATCCATCCATCCATCCATCCACCAATCCATCCATCCATCCATCCATCCATCCATCCATCCATCCGTCTTTCCATCCATCTGTCCATCCATCCATCCATCCATCCACCAATCCATCCATCCATCCGTCTGTCCGTCCGTCCATCCATCCATCCACCAATCCATCCATCCATTCGTCTGTCCGTCCGTCCGTCCATCCACCAATCCATCCATCCATCCGTCTGTCCGTCCGTCCGTCCATCCATCCATCCACCAATCCATCCATCCATCCGTCTGTCCGTCCATCCATCCATCCGTCTTTCCATCCATCCGTCCATCCATCCATCCACCAATCCATCCATCCATGCATCCATCCATCCATCCATCCATCCATCCATCCGTCCTTCCATCCATCCATCCATCATTTATCCATCTTATCTGGGGTCGGGTCGCGGGGGCAGCAGCCTAAGCAGGGAAGCCCAGACTTCCCTCTCCCCAGCCACATTTGCCAACTCTGCGGGGGGGATCCCGAGGCGTTCCCAGGCCAGCCGAGAGATATAATCCCTCCAGCGTGTCCTGGGTCTTCCCTGGGGTCTCCTCCCAGAGGGACGTGCCTGGAACACCTCTATGGACAGAGCCTGACACCAGCAGTGCAAATAATACCCCCAAACCCAAAAATCAGTGCTTGTTCTACCAAAGCTCAACAATTATCTCTAAGGGAGAATACTTGATAAATGTGAGTTGCTGAGTTGGCAACATTGATCAGAAAAGGTACAATGTAATGAAGATCCTTCGGTAGCATCAGAAACGTACCTGTCGTTAGGAAAGTGTGACAAAATAGCATTTTTCTGCAAAGTGATTTCAATAAGAATAGTTTTTATTAATCCCACTAGCTGTGTTTCATTTGACTTTTTCCCAAAATAAAAGCCTTTTTTTTCCCTAAAATTTCAACAAAGCAAAGTTGTGATTTACAGGAGTTTGCACTGAATGGTGTTTAAACCATAATTCTGGTAAAATCTCATCATGCGAGATTCCACTTCAAGGAGGATGAAGATACTGACAGACGCAAAGCTGTTTTGTTTTATACTTGCCATGGAGGATTCTCCACGGCTTTTCCAAACCATTCTCCTCATTTCTCTTTTTTAATTCCTTGTATAACTCTGCATTTTGCTATTGTTTGCTGTCAAAGATGAAGGCTATACTTCATACTTATCTGTTAAACGATTTCTGCTTACTCCTCCGTCCACACCACGCCATCTGTACCAGAAATAAACTGGTCACATAGGATGACGTAAAAATGTAGTTTTGCGATATGCTTCTATGGACCCATTTGGAAAAACCCTTCATGAGAGTATAAAAACCTTTTAGTGATATTTGAAAGGTTTGTGTTTCTATTCGCTCTTTATTGCAACTTTGGGATTTTGGGCAGTTCGACTGCAGCTACTGCTTTTGTTTTGCTCTGCCATGTTTCCTTGTTTACTCGCTCAGCTGAGCTCGCCTGTGCTGTGAGGGTTAAATGTGTGATCATCTGTCTGTCTGTCCATGTTCCTAACTGCTTGTTGCAGGTAATGGTTGCGTGGAAACTGGAGGCTATCCCAGCAATCATTGGGCGAGAGGAAGAGTACAACCTGGCCAGTCCATCGCAGGGCATCTGTGATCATGTGATATCCTTATATTTTCGACTGTTGTAAAAGAAACAAATCTGCTGACATCATAGTGAATAATAGTGTTGCACACCTCTGACACCAGCGCAGTAAAGAACTCACCAGCAGTCGCAGCTCCTGATTGGAATGGAGTCATAAACATAATCATTGACCACAGTTTGTGGTAAAACTGGTCTTCCAGGATCCATTTGTTCTGAGCAATGTTAGCATGCTGCCGCTACTTTAAAACCATGACTTATGTTTACTGCAGCTTTGAAAAAAATGAGCCCTTTGTTGCTTAATTTATCATGTGACACACATGTAAATGGATTACATAGCTGAGGTTAGAGTCCATTCTCTCCTGCCTCTACTTCACTATTCGTCTTCCCCTCTCCCACCGTCTTCCTCCTGTCACCAGGACTGTTCTCATATCCATTACACGGCTCTGCTCCTGTGATAAATCTGTCTGTCAGAAAGACATCATAATCAAATTGTTCCAGAGGTCATTTAACATTGCAGAGGAGGGACTTCACTTTAGCCCCTGGAAGATCCAGCTCAAATACAATTTATGTGTCAGAGATGAATTGTGGAATGAAACATTCAGGGAGAAAATGAACTGACTTTCCGACTGAAATAGCCTTGTTATGGCCTGCTGTGTCACTTTATCCACTGACTTCCATCCCTGGTATTTAGGTGCTGCACCTCCCTCCATCGGCTCTGTGATTTAAAGAGTAATCAATAATAGACGAGGCAGTCACTAATGACAGAAATAAGTTGGATGTATGAGAAATTAAACTGCATCAACTCCCAAAGCAATGCTGACACAGGTAAAGACTTTTAATGAATTCGCAATGTTCATTTTTACTTCATTGGAATAATTGCTCCAGAACCATTCCTGTTCCAGCCCTGTGGGTTTTTCATTACTAATCGTACTGCAAGCCTAGCGGTGGTAACACGTTGGTGTAAGGCCAAGATGAAGGTAGAGAAACTACATGGAGATTAAATGTTAAGTGTGTTGACAAGAGTCCTTCCTGCAGTTTTACAGCTTTCATTAATAATTCTGCATTTCTTCCACCCTTCAGGTCAACTGGGTGTCATCCTCCACATCACGCTCTCCTTTACATCTTATTTTTACAGCCTAACCTGGTCAGCTTTCTAAAGTTAACCTGTCCTTTCCTTGTACCTCACACCGCCTCCATTCACAGCCTGGTCACTTCTCTAGTCAACTACTGCAACTTCCTTCTGTTTGGTCTCTCACAGAGAATCCCCCATAAACATAAACTGGTACAGATTCTATCAGCATGCAACACCAGAGTGGCTAATCAGCAGGTTGGGGTGGATTTCCAGTGGGCCGCTGCTGGACCGGTTGTAAAAAAACAAAAAACCGGGATTATCTAAGAAGACTACTTGTAGGTGAAGTGTTGGTTATACTGAGATACCCATCTTCCTTTCGCTACATTTGTAGAACAGAGTAAACTTTCAGGATAAGTACGAACTACTTCTTTCTCTACTACTTTGCCAGAGGCAAATGTAAAGCTGGTTGCAGCATCATGAGTTTCACATCGCTGCCTCACAGCATTGTTAAAGCATACGGTCACCAGTACCCCATCTACCCATCCCATCATCACCAGTACCCTATCTACCCATCCCATTATCACCAGTACCCCATCTACCCATCCCATCGTACCAGTACCCCATCTACCCATCCCATCATCACCAGTACCCCATCTACCCATCCCATCATCACCAGTACCCCATCTACCCATCCCATCATCACCAGTACCCCATCTACCCATCCCATCATCACCAGTACCCCATCTACCCATCCCATCGTACCAGTACCCCATCTACCCATCCCATCGTACCAGTACCCCATCTACCCATCCCATCGTACCAGTACCCCATCTACCCATCCCATCGTACCAGTACCCCATCTACCCATCCCATCATCACCAATACCCCATCTACCCATCCCATCGTACCAGTACCCCATCTACCCATCCCATCATCACCAGTACCCCATCTACCCATCCCATCATCACCAATACCCCATCTACCCATCCCATCATCACCAGTACCCCATCTACCCATCCCATTATCACCAGTACCCCATCTACCCATCCCATCGTACCATTACCCCATCTACCCATCCCATCGTACCAGTACCCCATCTACCCATCCCATCATCACCAGTACCCCATCTACCCATCCCATCGTACCAGTACCCCATCTACCCATCCCATCGTACCAGTACCCCATCTCCCCATCCCATCATCACCAGTACCCCATCTACCCATCCCATCGTACCATTACCCCATCTACCCATCCTATCGTACCAGTACCCCATCTACCCATCCCATCATCACCAGTACCCCATCTACCCATCCCATCGTACCAGTACCCCATCTACCCATCCCATCGTACCAGTACCCCATCTACCTATCCCATCGTACCAGTACCCCATCTACCCATCCCATCGTACCAGTACCCCATCTACCTATCCCATCGTACCAGTACCCCATCTACCCATCCCATCGTACCAGTACCCCATCTACCCATCCCATCATCACCAGTACCCCATCTACCCATCCCATTATCACCAGTACCCCATCTACCCATCCCATCGTACCAGTACCCCATCTACCCATCCCATCGTACCAGTACCCCATCTACCCATCCCATCATCACCAGTACCCCATCTACCCATCCCATCATCACCAGTACCCCATCTACCCATCCCATCGTACCATTACCCCATCTACCCATCCCATCATACCAGTACCCCATCTACCCATCCCATCATCACCAGTACCCCATCTACCCATCCCATTATCACCAGTACCCCATCTCCCCATCCCATCATCACCAGTACCCCATCTACCCATCCCATTATCACCAGTACCCCATCTACCCATCCCATCGTACCAGTACCCCATCTACCCATCCCATCGTACCAGTACCCCATCTACCCATCCCATCGTACCAGTACCCCATCTACCCATCCCATCATCACCAGTACCCCATCTACCCATCCCATCATCACCAGTACCCCATCTACCCATCCCATCATCACCAGTACCCCATCTACCCATCCCATCATCACCAGTACCCCATCTACCCATCCCATCATACCAGTATCCCATCTACCCATCCCATCGTACCAGTACCCCATCTACCCATCCCGTCATCACCAGTACCCCGTCTACCCATCCCATCGTACCAGTACCCCATCTACCCATCCCATCATCACCAGTACCCCATCTACCCATCCCATCGTACCAGTACCCCATCTACCCATCCCATCGTACCAGTACCCCATCTACCCATCCCATCGTACCAGTACCCCATCTCCCCATCCCATCATCACCAGTACCCCATCTACCCATCCCATCGTACCATTACCCCATCTACCCATCCTATCGTACCAGTACCCCATCTACCCATCCCATCATCACCAGTACCCCATCTACCCATCCCATCGTACCAGTACCCCATCTACCCATCCCATCGTACCAGTACCCCATCTACCTATCCCATCGTACCAGTACCCCATCTACCCATCCCATCGTACCAGTACCCCATCTACCCATCCCATCGTACCAGTACCCCATCTACCTATCCCATCGTACCAGTACCCCATCTACCCATCCCATCATACCAGTACCCCATCTACCCATCCCATCATCACCAGTACCCCATCTACCCATCCCATCATCACCAGTACCCCATCTACCCATCCCATTATCACCAGTACCCCATCTACCCATCCCATCGTACCAGTACCCCATCTACCCATCCCATCGTACCAGTACCCCATCTACCCATCCCATCGTACCAGTACCCCATCTACCCATCCCATCATCACCAGTACCCCATCTACCCATCCCATCGTACCAGTACCCCATCTACCCATCCCATCATACCAGTACCCCATCTACCCATCCCATCATCACCAGTACCCCATCTACCCATCCCATTATCACCAGTACCCCATCTCCCCATCCCATCATCACCAGTACCCCATCTACCCATCCCATTATCACCAGTACCCCATCTACCCATCCCATCGTACCAGTACCCCATCTACCCATCCCATCATCACCAGTACCCCATCTACCCATCCCATCATCACCAGTACCCCATCTACCCATCCCATCATACCAGTATCCCATCTACCCATCCCATCGTACCAGTACCCCATCTACCCATCCCATCATCACCAGTACCCCATCTACCCATCCCATCGTACCAGTACCCCATCTACCCATCCCATCATACCAGTACCCCATCTACCCATCCCATCATCACCAGTACCCCATCTACCCATCCCATCGTACCAGTACCCCATCTACCCATCCCATCGTACCAGTACCCCATCTACCCATCCCATCGTACCAGTACCCCATCTACCCATCCCATCATCACCAGTACCCCATCTACCCATCCCATCGTACCAGTACCCCATCTACCTATCCCATCGTACCAGTACCCCATCTACCCATCCCATCGTACCAGTACCCCATCTACCCATCCCATCGTACCAGTACCCCATCTACCCATCCCATCATCACCAGTACCCCATCTACCTATCCCATCGTACCAGTACCCCATCTACCCATCCCATCGTACCAGTACCCCATCTACCCATCCCATCGTACCAGTACCCCATCTACCTATCCCATCGTACCAGTACCCCATCTACCCATCCCATCATCACCAGTACCCCATCTACCCATCCCATCGTACCAGTACCCCATCTACCTATCCCATCGTACCAGTACCCCATCTACCTATCCCATCGTACCAGTACCCCATCTACCCATCCCATCGTACCAGTACCCCATCTACCTATCCCATCGTACCAGTACCCCATCTACCCATCCCATCGTACCAGTACCCCATCTACCCATCCCATCATCACCAGTACCCCATCTACCCATCCCATCGTACCAGTACCCCATCTACCCATCCCATCGTACCAGTACCCCATCTACCCATCCCATCGTACCAGTACCCCATCTACCTATCCCATCGTACCAGTACCCCATCTACCCATCCCATCATCACCAGTACCCCATCTACCCATCCCATCGTACCAGTACCCCATCTACCTATCCCATCGTACCAGTACCCCATCTACCCATCCCATCGTACCAGTACCCCATCTACCCATCCCATCGTACCAGTACCCCATCTACCCATCCCATCGTACCAGTACCCCATCTACCTATCCCATCGTACCAGTACCCCATCTACCCATCCCATCGTACCAGTACCCCATCTACCCATCCCATCATCACCAGTACCCTATCTCATCATCCCATCATCATTCCATGTTGAAGAAAGATGAATGGAAATAACTGCTTCTGAAGAGGAAGACTTGGAGGAGGACACTGGAATCGGATGAAGGAGGATCTTTTGTTCAGGAAAATGTGAGATAACATTTAAAACATGGACTGACTGTTTTTATTACTTGGTCTTTGTAATCCAGGCCACACACCAGGTCATCAGCTGTAGAAGCCTCCAGTGGAGGCATGGGGATGAGGGTTGCAGCAGGGACCGTTTCCCCAACATCAAAGCTCATGTCACACTTGTTTTTGAAGCAAAATAAACATTTACATTTGAATAATTGATTATATATTATTTTTTCTTTTTTTTGGGGGGGGGGGGGCTAAGGAAATATGCATGTTTTGGGTTCTTCAAAGACATACCTCATGCATAAGTAATGCTTTCCACTTTCAAGTGTAAAGTCCCACTTTTGCCTCAGGTATTTCATTTCTCTGTTTGCATCTCTGGCGCCGTTCTCCACCAACTGTAATCAGAATAATGATCATATTTACATACGGAGAATCCCGAAGCTTACCAAGTTCTCATTAAAGCATCCCGACTTTTCCAGTCTCATCTGAGCCTAAAACAGGACAGTGTTTCTGTTCACTCACAGTGCAGAGAAATTCCACAGCAACTGCACAAAGTATGACTTCAGACCTGAGAGCAGGTCAGCCGCTACAGGGCTATGATGGCGGAAATGTAATTCTGTCCAGGAGATTGGATTCAGGCTAGTTGACCCTGCGGCAAAGCTCAGCTCTCGGCGGTGCACATCTGTTTGGACATTAATTGGCTTCAGCGGTTCAGGAAAAGCTCTTGGAACAGAGAGCGGGCGAAAAAAAGGAAAAAAGAAATGAATTGACTGTAGTCCGTTCCTAATCAATGTTTCCTTTAGGCCAGACTCCGATGTACAAGAAGCAATCAGGAAAACAATGGCATGTACAAGAGTGATATTGTAAGACAGCAGCATTGCAGATGGGAGGGTGGCTATTAAAGAGAGGACTGATGCAGTCATGCTGGTGATTGGAACGTTAAATTTCTGGACGCATAGATTAGGGACAGACTTATTGATACTTTGGTGATGAAATCTTGATATCAGCCAGTGAAAATACCAGATATTTTGTCAATACCACCCTGCAGATATAAAACAGACATTTGGCTTAATTTCTGAGACTTTTAGATGCTGTAGATTTTGGCCCACAAGGTGCACTACATTATAAGGTGCAGCCTCAATTCCAGAGTCTGTCGTTGTCCTCTGGTCAAACACGAGGCGCACGGCGTTGTTGGCCGCGTGCTCAAAGTAAAACAAAGTAACAAAAGCAAAACAGAGAGTTTGGTTGAACTTTATTCAACAACAGTACCGGTACTTATTTTAAAATACTAATTTTTAATCAGCCTGTTGTAACAAATCCATGAAAGTCCTCATATTCTTTGTCGGAATTGAACAGCCGGATAATTTCGCCATGAAGCATTGCGGCTTCTCTCTCTTCGTAGTAAGAGTCGCTGCTGGGTGGATGTTCAGCGATGATGCCGGCTTTTGGGAAATCTCGGACAACAATACATGGAGATACGTTAGTCCAGGCATCCACAATCCACCTACATATGGAGGCGTAACTCCTATATGAAGGCGTGTTTACCGTCTCATCAATCTGTCCCATGATGCTCACAACTTAAATGCCTTGTTCACACCAATGTCCAGCGGTTTTGGTTTTCTCGTTAGTCCTCCCGGGATGATGGCAAGCTCACAATTCATTTGCTGTTCTTGATTTTTCACCGTAGCGGTGATATGGGCGTGCATGGAGTCACGGTGAGAGACGGTGATGTGTGGAAAAAAAAACATCTGATCTCTGTACAATCATACACACATTTAACTTTCTCCTCACATGACGCCCCTACGACGGCGGGGAATGCTCTAACAGTCAACCAGGCAGAGCTCTTACTAAAATCACACATTTTTACAGATTTTGGGATTCAGCAAACACACAAGACACACCGGGTTAAAAGGCGCACCACCGACGTTTGCAAAAATCAGCAGCTTTTAAGTGTGCCTTAAAACCCGAACATACAGTAATAACACTGCATGCGAAGCTCCATATATATATATATATATATATATATATATATATATATATATATATATATATATATATATATATATATATGTATATATATATATATATATATATATATTCATATATTCATGCTAATAAGTAATGGAGTGTGTGTAAAGCAAAATTCCTCTTAACTCTAAAGTGGATGGATGATAGATGAATTTATGAGTAATAACACAAGAAGTATAATAAAGAGAATTACAGTAATCCAGGTGACGGTGCAGGCTGCACACATAACCAGCAGTGTGCAGGACTGTGTAGTAACAGCTGTACAACACATTTACATTCATATTCATGACAACAATAACAATCAGGACATAAACTTAGTTCAGTCTTCTGACTCCACAAATTGTACATAAAGACGTCACGTCATCAAACCAGTTTAAAATGCAGGAAAGTTATGCAGAAATTCCTGCAGACTTCAAATGAATTCTGTAAAACGGAAGTTGTTGGAGTTCAAACCACGTGGCAGCAAAGCGGAGAAACAGCTGTTGACTGGACAGCGTGTCGACAGGAGCACCTGCATTCTG
>NC_136624.1:42370755-42863255 GCF_933228915.1 Telmatherina bonti | reverse complement strand
TGTTTTGATGTCTAAGTGTAATTAAAACTGGGGGGTGGGTCGAGGCTGGGTGCAGCGATCAAGACCACCTTGATGGCCTTTCTCACCACCCAGCGCCACGTGCACACCTCCCAATACCCTGCCTGTGTGTGATGGGGGGGGGGGGGGAGGAAGAGGGGTCGAGGGATTTAAGTTTGGAGGAAAGTGAGCCGCCAGCGGCACTAGGCATGCCCCCACTCCCGGGGCCCCCCAAGTACCAGGACAAGCCAGGGGCAGCCATCCCCGTAACCAGAGCCTTCGGCGACTCTAACCAGAGAGCCCCCCCCCCCCCCCGACCCAAGAGGGGACCAACTCACCACATGCAGAAGGGGGGCATGAGGACAGAGAAGAGGAGGGGCGGCAGAAGGAGAATCCCAGACCGATGGTCCACCGCCCCCTCACTCACAGAGGACACCCCCACCTGGGGACATGAAGTCCCCCCTTGTCCACACATCGGCACTTTCACACACATCCGCCACTGTCTCAGCACACACACCTACACCCACACACACACACACACATACAGGTCCACCCAGCCACACATTCAGCCCACCCTCAAAACCATCCTCCTGACCCCCACGTCACATCCAAATCTCCCCCCCCCCCCCCATCCATCACATCTACACTTATCCACCAACCCACCACACACATGCACCACCCACTCCCCCCCCCCCCCCCACACACACACGCATTCATGCTTCGCCACGGCACTACCCCCCCTCCCCCCCCCCCACACACACACCCGTATACATGCACCACCGCCACTTCCCACATACACGCACCACCGCCACTCCCCCCCCACACACGCATCCTCACACTTCCCTACCCACACATCCACACACCTATGTACCCGCCACCAGTCCTCAACACACATCCACACTATCAAACACCCCCAACTCCCCAAGTCCCAGGGTCGCAACCAGGCACCAGAGCATGTACCTGCCGTAGCGGCAGGTCCAGGTCAGCCCAGCCCCCCCCCGGCACAAGCCGACCCCCCACCCCCAAGAGACAGGGGACAACCCCGGGCACCGGAGCCCGGGACCCCGCCCAGCCCACCCCACGGCGGCACAGGCGCCCGTTATGGAGTCAAGCCCGCCAACCCATCACCCGCCAGCGACCCCGCCCCGCCGCTGCGCGGCAACTCCAGCCGCCGGCCCATCCAGGTCCACCGTAGGGCTAGAAACCTAGCCACTCCAGCAATGGAGCAGTCAAAATCCCCCCCCAGGAGCCCACCACAGACCCACAGCCTCCAGAGACCCCCAACCGGCCACCAACCCCGAGCGCAATAAGGTCACATTCTCCCCCCATACTAAGTGATGGAGCTGATCACAGGGGACCAGAGGGAATAAAGTTCAGCTGACTGATCCCTCCATACTAAGTGATGGAGCTGATCACAGGGGACCAGAGGGAATAAAGTTCAGCTGACTGATCCCTTGAGGAGGCAGACATCATCTCCACACTGATGTGATCTAATAAGAGATTTCTGAACTGCTGGATACACAGACTTTGTTTGCTTTTCCAGTTTAGAAGGATAGTTTTCTTTGCGATACATAAACTGGTGAGGATTAAGTTTGCAGAATTAAATTCTATGTTAATTTCACCCAAGTAACCCAGTAGGCCCAGTTTGGGGTTTGTAGGGATGTTACATTTGAACCAGTCTGACAGATCTTTACATACCTGAAACCAGAATTCCTGGACAGGTGGGCAAGACCACAAAGCATGGTAGTAGCTGTCAGTCGTGTTGCCAGTGCAGTGTGGACAGATGTTTGATTGTGACAGACCCATCCTGAACATCCTGTGTCCTGTATAATGAGTTCTATGCAGAATTTTAAATTGTATTAGTTGCATGTTTGAATTCTTAGTCATTGTAAATGTATCTGAACAGATCTGTGACCATTCATTTTGGTCAAAGTTACTGGATAAGTCTGCTTCCCATTTAGAAGTTGGGAGACAGATGGAATCGTCTAGCTTTGATAGTAATCTATATATTTTGGATAACAGTTTCGGGGCATTGAGATTTAAGAATTCTGCAGCCCTGATAGGTAGCTGCAAGTTTAATTGATCAGGGGTGTATTTCTTACCTATAATAGATTTAAGTTGGTGGTATTCTAAGAATTTTGTGCTGCTGATTTCATATCGTGAAGTAATTATATCAAAAGGGAGAAAGTTCCCGTTTTCTATTAAATGTTCTAACTGTTTTATTCCTTTATTCTTCCACTGAGGGAAGTTTATCATTTTCCGGTTTTGCTGGATGTCGGGATTGTTCCAAATAGGTGTAAGTTTGCATGGAATAAGCAAGGATTTGGTTAGTTTAAGAAATTCCCACCAGGCCATTAGTGAGGAGCTGATATTAATGCTTTTAAAGCATTTTTGGCGTTTGACAGCTGTGCTGATAAATGGCAGGTCTGAAATTGCCATTTCCTCACACATAGCTTCTTTTATATTAAGCCATGGTTCATCTAGATAGCTAGGTTTAAGCCATTTAGAGATGTATTGTAGTCTGGTGCTTATAAAGTAATTCTGGAAATTAGGCAAGTCTAAGCCACCGCTATCTTTAGTCTTCTGGAGTGTTTTTAGACTAATCCGTGGTGGTTTGTCTTTCCAGAGAAATCTAGTGACATGAGAGTCCAGCGATTTAAACCAGGTGGAGGGAGGTTTAATGGGGATCATTGAATACAGATAATTGATTTTAGGTAGAATCATCATTTTTATAGTGGCAACTCTTCCCATTAGTGATATGGGTAAAGATTTCCACCGTGTGAGATCATCCTCAATTGTTTTTAGTAGAGGGACATAATTTAGCTTTATAAGGTCTGACAGTCTGGGTGAGATGTTTATTCCCAAGTATCTAATATCTCCTGACTGTAAAGCAGTGTCAGGAGTTTTATGGAAGGAACAGTTGATGGGTAGAACGGTGGTTTTAGACCAATTAATGGAAGTTCTCCTCTTTGAGGAGCTAGGATCAAAACACGCTCCACATGAGGCTGCTTGCACATACATGTTACATGTCTGGCAGCTGCATGCTGCACAGCGTATGTTGGGTGACCGTGTTGTAAAACAAGAAGTATGGAGAAACGGAAAACAGGATGGTGCATTTTGTCTGTTTGGAAGGTTCAGGAAGAGTTTCAGGTCGCTGGCATCACACAGAGAAACGTGCAGCAGAACATTATAAATGCCTCCTATGAAACTCAGCTGCATCGGCAGGAGAGGAACGCTGCCTCGTTTGTCTTCAGGAGGACAGAGGGATGTGGTAGAAAGCAGCTGGCTGACGTCACTGTGAGGGCGAATTTATCATGATGAGCCACTTTTAGTCATTACAGCTCAGTCACATGACTCATACGACCCAGCTTCGTTTAAACCTGGCTCATTACTGTAAGTAAAGCAGACGCCACCATGCTGCCTAGTTAGTAGAAAATCTGGTTTACAGTCATGTGGAATTGTGACGTGATTCTTACGATGCAAAAGTTCGATGCATGGTCTGTTTTAAGCTTCTTCATCAGTAGTGCTGCCATGACAGATTTCTGCGTCTATAAAGGACCAAACCACAACCGAATAACAAAATAAACAGCATAGAAACCTTCTCAGCTGATGTGGAGAAGAAAAAGCATCGTCTTCCAGTTCTGGTGTTTTACAAGCCCAGTTGTACAAAAGTCAGATACCAATAAAAACTCAGTATGGTGCAGCTCCATAAGTATTTATGTTGGTTCCATCCAGGTGGTCCTGAGCTTGGCAGGGAACCAGCGGGAACAACCGCATCCACCATTACTGCAGCGTGCATTTCACACTGTTACAGGTCAAAATGTGGACTGTGAAGATCTCAACGTCTCCATCCGGCCACCAGGCGGCCTCAGTCTTCTCCACCCGTCGTAACGGATCACCCCTGGCTGCAGCCTGGAGAATGGGGCGGGGCTGGATATTGGGCGGTGTTGGACGTCCAATGGGCGTGGGGTTAGGGTTAGAGTTAATCCAATCAAATCGTTGAGGACGTCCAGCCCCGCCTCATTCTCCAGGCCGCAGTAAAGACCGTCTCGTCCTAACCACCTGGCCGCCATCATACCTGCTCCTCCGCTGCTGCAGCCCCGACACGTCCCAGTTGGTTGAAGCTGTTTCTGACCTCTGTGTTCCAGTCTCCATCCAAACCTGTTCCAGCTGGTCATGTGTGTCAGCATGTGGTTCTCTCCACGCTGGTCGTGTCACACACCAGTAACTGGAAGTAGTAAACGGTGTTCCCTCCTGTTTCAGTCACTTTGTGCTCTGCAGGTTTGTTTTTTTCCCTTTTTACTGAAAGAATTCAGGAGGGAACATGAATGATGATGATGATGAAGGTAATTGTGATATTTGGAACATGAAAGGTTCTGATTATCTGTTTAAGTTTACCTATGAGAAGGTAATATCAGAAGTTTCTGTGTTCTATCTCCCTCCAGACTAAATGTGTCTCTCACGAGGAAACATGGACAGTGCTCCTTTTCTCCGTGGAAGATCTCCGTTATATTCACTGTGCCAGCAGCTGAAAATAGAGCCCAGCTTGTTGTTTGGTATTGTTTGGCCTGTGGGTGGCCTTATTGATTGGGTTTTCATTAGTGGACCATGACTCACAGTTGTAGGCATGTGAGTGATGAAAGCAGATGGGTGTATTTACTCAGAAAATCTGGAGATTTCTCATCTATTGTGCCGCCGAGAGACACGTTTAATGTGGACTTACTCGTGGAAGTGGAGTGGAGGTAACAGCCTGAGGCCGCTGCATCTTCACGCCGTCTCTTAAACCGGTGAAATGAAGTGATGGAGGGGAGGGGTCTGACCCCACCATCTTCTTATCGGCAGGAACAGCCAGTGGCTGCAGGGGCCGCACACAGATGAGACGTTTGCTGGGTTTGAGGCTGCAGGGTGGAAACCAGAACATGCTCAGGGTTTGAATGTTGCATGATGTGACAGAAACGCGCTCCTGCTGCACATCACAGCTTGGTGAGGTGAAAGTTCACAGGCTTGCAAATCCACAGCAGTGTATAGGTTCTGTTTGAGAGAGGTCAAAGGTTAATTGCCTCTCCAATACTCTCTGGGGTGGGCTGTTGTGTGCGGCAGGTAAATTGCGTGTCATAGGGACAGTCTGTTTCCTCTGCATATCGCACAGCGTTACAGTAAGCGAGGATGTTTCCGCTACCATTGCAACGGCGAGCTGAACAATTCAAACCACATCTGTTCAATTATAGGTGAGATAATAAACTCACTCCGGCTTCAGGTGAACTACGATTGATTCCAGCATCTCAGAAACCAGCAGCAGCTTCTCACTGCAGAATGCTGCGAGGATGCAGTAGAAAGTCCAGCCAAGGCAACACCTGCGTCCAACTGGACTCGCACCAGTCTGACCAGTACTGACCCATGATGTTCCAGCTGTTTGATTTCCTGCTTGTGTTGTTCTCATTCTCACATGTACGTCGCCTTGGAGCAAAGCATCTAAATGACTGTAGAATAGAATGGAATAGAGTAGAGTAGAGTAGAGTAGAGTAGAATATAGTTGAATAGAGTAGAGTAGAATAGAGTAGAATAGAACAGAGTAGAGTAGAGTAGAATAGAGTAGAGTAGAATAGAGTAGTATAGAGTAGAATAGAATAGAATAGAATAGAATAGAATAGAGTAGAGTAGAGTAAAGTAAAGTAAAGTAAAGTAAAGTAAAGTAAAGTAGAGTAGAGTAGAGTAGAGTAGAATAGAGTAGAATAGAGTAGAGTAGAATAGAGTAGTATAGAGTAGAATAGAGTAGTATAGTATAGAATAGAATAGAATAGAATAGAGTAGAGTAAAGTAAAGTAGAGTAAAGTAAAGTAGAGTAGAGTAGAATAGAATAGAGTAGAATAGAGTAGAGTAGAATAGAGTAGTATAGAGTAGAATAGAATAGAATCGAGTAGAATAGAATAGAATAGAGTAGAATAGAATAGAATAGAATAGAGTAGTATAGAGTAGAATAGAATAGAATCGAGTAGAATAGAATAGAATAGAGTAGAATAGAATAGAGTAGAATAGAGTAGAGTAGAATAGAATAGAGTAGAATAGAGTAGTATAGAGTAGAATAGAATAGAATCGAGTAGAATAGAATAGAATAGAATAGAATAGAATAGAATAGAATAGAGTAGGCGGGATTGACCAATAACAATGTTTGGACCCTCGTTTGCTTCAGTGGTTGGAATCACTGAAGCTCGTAGGAGTTGCCATGGAAACAAACTGCACTGAATCTTGTAATTAAGAAAAAACAAAGAAGGTTGCACGTTAACAAAGAAGCTGCTCTCTGTGCAGAAGTTAAAGCCATTGAAGTGCATTTCCACCGTTGCCATGGCTGCCATCCTTCCATGATTCCAATAACTGCTGATAAGTTTGGAAGGAAGAGCTTACGGGAAGGAAACGTTGGTTGTTGGGAGAACACTGGAAATATGAAGAGGAGCTCTGCAGAAGGAGGGAAACTCAGTCGCAGAACGTGAGAGACGTTTCATGAGAAGATTTTAATATTTGCAGAACTGAACGCAGTCGCACCATGAAGACATGATGTCGGTGTGGAGGGTCCTCCCTCCGAGCTGGCCTCCGCTCCATGCTGGGACATGATGACAGAACAAAATGCATCTCCTGGAAGAGAGGAGAAGGAAAGTTTTCCTGTTTTAATTAAAGGCTGGAACAAAGTTCAGCAGTTCAGTCGATGCTGAGCCTTCCATTCTTTCCTTTCTGAAAGCTGTTTTATGGAAAATAACCCCGATGGAAGTTATCATCACTCCACCCAACGCTGCAGAAAATCAATTTCCACCCTCCATGATGAACTGTGTCCGATTCCCACAGATATGTTTATTTCATTCACTCCAAATGAGATTAGGGCCCAACAGAGTGACCCTTAAACATCCACAGCAATCCGTTTCTTCACGCGTAGCAGAGTCTCTGTGTGGCGGATGATGGGCTGTGTTTGGTGTCGATGGTTTAAGACTATTTGAATCTGACTCGTGAATCCGTTGCTTTAGTTCGTGTGGAAGTGAGCGGCGGAGGCGGAGACATGATGACGAGCGGTGGAGGCGGAGCTTGCATTCTAATGGAGGTAATTATGGGGTGTTTGTGGTAAAATGTGGAATCTTTTGGTTTTTGTTGACTGCTACACACCGTAGCCTTCAGATGCAAATGAGTCGCGCCGCATCGTGACGCTGCAGTTTACTGAGAAAATAAAGAATTAAATAAATAAATAGAATTAAGTGTTCATCATCATCCTGTTGGGATGGAGACCACCTCGTACGTTTTAACTGACTCACTTTTAGAAATGTTTCTCCTTGTAATGATTGATGAATTTATGGAGCCTGCATATCCTTGTCTTAGCGCATCATGTTTAGAACAGCTGAAAAGGTAATAAATGGTGATTTCATTTGATGGTGTCTCTGTTCGAAGCCGCCTTCATTTCCCGGCTGGCAGACGAGTGTCTGAGCTTCTGGCCGTTCCGTCCCAGCGAACCAACAGCCCTGCAAACACACCAGCTCAAAGTGCACTTATTCTGCTTCCTGCACGCTGATCCCATAAACACGTCTCTCATGTCTTTTCTTCTCGCAGTCAGAACTTACTGCACAAGAAGAAAAGTAGCCTGATCTTAGATTTGCTGCAGTTTTCAACATTCAAGACGGTACAAAAGGTGTTTTCAGTCAAGGATAACGACGCCGAAGTCACCAGAGAGGCAAATATTTTCCCTGCAGATGAATTACCTTCCAATTATAAATGGACTTCAGCTGTATGGAACCAAACAGATACCAGAAACCCATCAAAGCTGCAGCTTCTGAAGATTACATTCCAGACTGCCCAGAGAAGCAGAGCAGGGCCAAGGATCAATTCCAACTTTATTGGACGCCAATTTAAAGTCACTCAGAGTGATTCAGCTGGCTGCAGGGGCAGGACCGGGGGCTCTTATAATGAAATTCATGCTGCTTCTCTCCATCTTAAGCCAGCTCTGACATGCTGGAAACATTTATCCTCCACACATCCCCCATTGCATCACTGTTTGCATTAAGGTGCAAGCTGCACACGATCCCAGTCCTTCCCTACTTTTTTCACTTTTCTGTCACCACAGACAGAAAACAGTGATGGGACAGAAGTAGCCATGTGACATGCAGATCCAGAGAATAACACAAACTTGTTTGATTTAAAACAATCAGTTTGACTCGAACGTCTGACATCATGCACACAGATCTGGAAATACATCATCTGTGAAATTCCTGGATGGAGTCATAAGGCTTGGATTGCTACTGTAGGGTGTGTGTTGATTACTGAGACCCGCTGAGAGCACCCCAGTCCACCCAGAGGGGTGGCAGGGGACAGATGGCGGGGAGGGACGAGCGGGGAAGCTGCCAAGCAGCATTAGTCACACCCATTACTCACACACTCTCTGCTGGCAGACAGCAAGCGACTGCGGCCCGGACGTCGACATGGCAGGGAATTCTCATTAACAATTTGCTCAGGAAGGAGCAACAGGGGAGCAATTAGATACCTCCGAACAGGCATTACAGCAGAGGAGAGGAAGGGTCCGGGTCGTCTTCACCCCTCAGCTCCGGCCTAAACTCCAAACATCAGCTGGATTCTCCTGACAGTTCATGCCTACAATGACAACAATAAAAATGTGAAATAGACGACCCAGATGTGGTCAGTCTGAGCTTCGCCGTTCCCGTCACTCCTGAACATGTCAACACGCGTGGCGCCGTTCCCACCAGCGTGGGATCTAGGCCTTCATTTCCCCCTTATAGAAACCTGTTAATGAAGTCACACGGAGGCGGAGCCGGCGGGACACGCCCCTCTCTGAGCATGGCGGGAAACCTTGTTTTCAGTGGCGTTGCACTTATCTAGCAAGGCACCTTCGAGGGTCATTAGGAGGCTCAGGATTAATTGTGCAGAGCGGAGGAGAGAGAGGATCCAGGCGGAGCTTGGTCCATTAGGCCGAATGCGAAACTTTCCCGGGTCTGACCCGTCTGCTCACACGGGACCTTCCAGTCAGTCCGCCTTCATCGCAGCTCTGCTGCCACCAGAACACGCTCGCTGCTGATGTCTTTTTATAGAATTCTTAGTGATCATTATTTCACAGCCGTACTCCCACCAGCGCTCTCTAATGGGTCAGATCCAGCGCTTTAAGAGCGTGATGGAGTAATGACAGTGCTTTTAGCCGGCGCGCGTGTTGGAGGATGTGGAAAACAAGCGGCAGAGAGGACGGAGTGAAATGTTTCAAGTGGGATGTAAATGATGTGTGTCTGAGGGGGCAGCATGTCCTGTGGAGAAATCCACACTTCTCATCACATGAAGGGCACATATCGAGTCTGCCAAAATAGAAGAGAGGAAACCGAAGTGGAGCGAAACTCCCAGCTTGGGGAAATGGCTGCTCTGTGTGTTTTGGCTTTAATGAAACATGGGAAAGGCCTGAATGTATTTTCAAGGTCACTTGTGTCAGATGTGTCTGAGTCTGCAGCACTCTGGCTTTACCATGCAGCCCCCCCCCCATCCCTTTTCACCCCCACATGTAAGCATTTACTCCTGCAAACTCACTGCACATTGAATAATTCAGCATATTTATTTCTTTTTGAGCAAAACACGCTAAATATTTGCCAGACTTTTCCCATGTGGAACATAACTTGTACCGATGAAGAAATGAAACTGAACAGGTGTGACACCCCCTCATTTAGCATTGCCACACCCACCTTTACCTGCGACACGCCCAGGAAGTCGTACAGCCCAACCTGCAGACCTGCACACTGCTGTTTCCTCCCAAACCATCTGAACAAAGGAAACACGTGTGAGTTGAGAAATACTCTTTTTTTTTTTATTTTTTTTTTATTTTTTTTATACTCTTTCAGTATTTCTTGGTGTTTCTATGTTTGTGTTTATTTATCGAGCCACATGAAACCCAGAGTGGATGCATTAATGTAGACATTCAGTGTAATTTGTTGATACATTTAATTTGATCTTTTGCTTTGCATGCATCTGATCATGAAGGTTAAATCCTTCTGTTCCTGCCATCATATCAGATAAACTGGTGGAATCCTGTGTTTACATGTGCACAACACAGAAAGGCCTTCACACACCTCCGGATATTTTGTCTGAATAATTTGCACGACAATATTTTTCCTCGGATCAGTGTAAAGTTGACGTGACGTCCACATCAGTAATGAAACAGACAGTTGCAGCTATGCAGGCGTCTCTTTCGCTGATAGTTCATTCATCATGGCTGAGTGTCTTTATTATTTCTTCTCTGCTTGTTAAAGCAAGCAGCTAGCTGCTGAAGCAGGTCCTCCAACTGTCCCACAGTCCGACCTGAAGCTGGACCCGGTCCGGTCTGTTGTTGATGTGGAATTTCATATCACACTTGGTGTGAATAGAAAGAAATGTTGATAATTCATCTCCAAACTGCATTTTGGTGTCGCTTATTCAGGCTGGTCCAGGTGTGTAAAGGCCAGATGTTCAGGTAGAACTCTGCTCTGAAACTGGGCGGTTCCTTCAACCAGAGGCGGATTACATACAAAGTCATGTCAGCGCTGCGTTTGACAAACGGTTCAGCTTCACTCTTCAGGAAATGAATCCAGTTTTTGCTGTCGGAGACGCCAGGCAGGCATGGTGACTCCGTTAGCCGGTTCCTGTTGCTGCGGTTCAGAAATGAACTTCATCTGAATTGTGTTTGGATTTAACTGAGTTAGCTTGCACATGTGCATCGCGGTCTTGCAGTTTGCAGCTTTGCCTCCCAGCGAGAAGCTTTATGGTCGTTTCTGTGTGAAGTAAACATTTCTGCTCCCTTACGGCTGTAAATTGGGACGTCCGTTACAAACGTTGTCATATGTCTTTTACGTCGCCATGCTGGTTACTAGTGGGCAGTGATGAGTTCAGAGTCCAATTCCACGTTCCGAATCGCAGCTACTCTGTTGGTAGCAGTGACGCACCCTGACAACCATCCAAAGTTGTCTCTCCATGTTGACTGGTGGAGCGCTGACCCATCCCTGGTGAAACTTCATACCCTCGCCGCTGCACCATCATGGTGAAAAGCAGTGTAACTAAACTTTATCTAACTATCTAACTAACTATTTATCTATCTAATTATCTATCTATCTATCTATCTAACTATCTATCTAACTATCTAATTATCTAACTATTTATCTATCTATCTATCTATCCAACTAACTAACTATCTATCCAACTATCTATCTAACTAACTAACTAACTATCTAACTTTACTTTCTCTTTAAAGTATCTTGATGAGCTTTGATGAGATCAGTTTAAATTGAAATATTTTGTCTTTGTGAATTATATGGATCACAGACAAAAAAGGATTTGCAAATCATTATATTCAGTTGGGCTGCACGGTGGGATCGTGGTTAGCACTGTGGTGCTGGAAGGTCGCTGGTTCGATCCTTGGCTGGGGAGAGGTTTGGACAGTGGCCTTTCTGTGTGGAGTTTGCATGTTCTCCCCATGTATGCCTGGGTCCTCTCCGGGTTCTTCCCACCATCCAAAGACATGATGTTAGGTTAACTGGTTACTCTAAATTGCCCGTAGGAGTGAGTATAAGTGTGAATGGTTGTTCATCTCTCTCTGTGTGGTCCTGCGATGGACTGGTGAGCTGTCCAGGTGTTCCCTGCCTTTCTCCCAAAGCCTGCTGGGATAGGCTCCAGCTTCCCTGCGACTCTGAATTGGATTAAGTGGTTAGGATAATATTTGATTGAATTATATTCAGTTTATGTTTTACTCACCCTGACTTTGTTGGAACAGTCAAATGCATCCAGAAATGCCGCAAATCTGCTGTTTCTTTGCTACCTTAACATTTTGCCGCCTTTACTGAAACATCTAGGAACCGTTTGTTTGTGAAACTGTGAACACGATGTCACGATCCAGCATCGTGACCTTGTAGACGACAGAAAAAGATGGAAGCAATTATTTTTCTGTGTTTTTATTGTTTATCCTAAACTGAAGCATTGTGCCTCCTGCTGCATGGGTGTTGAATATGAATAATAATAAGTTGATGCCTTTCAAAATACACAGGCAGAATTTCTAATAAGAGATGTGAAGTTATTTCCCTCTGAGGTTCAGACCTTGGTAAGTGCTCAGAGGTGCTTGTTTACGCTTGCAGTTCAATAAAGAGAAATCATTTTGAGATAAATAAAGAGGTTCCATTCATACATCTATAGTTCCAACATATGAAATAAATGTTTTGGTGGTCACGACTACATAGATGAGCTTTAAAATAAGAACGTTAAAGATATTAAACGGATGGCTGAAATGTAGATACTGATGATGATGAACGCTCAGCCTTGTACATCCAGTAACCTCTGTGTGTCACCACTGGTGGAAGGAAGCCATGTTGTAGGGCTCAGGACTGCTGTTTATTATACTTTTCTGCACACAGGAACTCGTCTTTAAAAGCTCTCAACAGGACTTTGCGAGTGGCCACCATGGGGAAAAACTGTCCAGGGTCCTTTTTTCTGTGTTTTTGTGCAGGAGCTCCAAGTGGAAAATCTCTGTCTTGTTTAAATGTGTGTGTATGTGGAAGAGTGTGGTGTACAGTACTGAAATTTGTTTATTTGTGTGACGGTTTTATATATTCATCAAATCTTGTATTTATTGTGTGAAACAGTTTGCGTTTGTATGAAAAGCCATCGGGCTATGAGCAACTAACTGCTTGTCATCTACATTGTCTTCAGTTGTCACACACAGTCCCAGAAAAATACTGAATGATCGTGTTTGTGAAAAATGTTCGCAGCGTTAGCTTTAAAGAAACACCTGAATGAAACGTGCATATGTTCCCCAAGGTTTATGAACAGCTCTGTTTACATTGTGTTTGGCTTTGCTAAGCATTTCAGACAGTTTTAACTGAATGGGATAAAAAACATTTTTTCACCTTATTAGCATAGCATGTTCTACCGAGCATTAGCTTTTAGCTAGTAAGACATTGAAAAATTGCACAAGTTATGTAATTTTAAATAAAAAACAAACAAGTAAGGAAAGAGATAAAAAAATTAAAAAATTCCAGCTTTTTGGGTCAAAGTCCATCACTACGCCCAGATTTCTGGTCTGGTTGGTGGTTTTTGGGTCAGAGTCCATCACTACACCAAGATTTTTTATCTGGTTGGTGACTTTTGGGTCCGATTCCATCAGTACACCCAGATTTCTGGCCTGGTTGGTGGTTTTTGGGTCAGAGTCCATCATTACGCCCAGATTTCTGGTCTGGTTGGTGGTTTTTGGGTCCCAGTCCATCACTACACCCATTTTTTTGGCCTGGTTGGTGGTTTTTGGGTCCGAATCCATCATTACACCCAGATTTCTGGTCTGGTTGTTGGTTTTTGGGTCCGAGTCCATCACTACACCCATTTTTTTGGCCTGGTTGGTGGTTTTTGGGTCCGAATCCATCATTACACCCAGATTTCTGGTCTGGTTGTTGGTTTTTGGGTCCGAGTCCATCACTACACCCATTTTTTTGGCCTGGTTGGTGGTTTTTGTGTCCGAGTCCATCATTACACCCAGATTTCTGGTCTGGTTGGTGGTTTTTGGGTCCGAGTCCATCATTACACCCAGATTTGTGCTCTGGTTGGTGGTTTTTGGGTTCGAGTCCATCATTACACCCAGATTTCTGGTCTGGTTGGTGATTTTTGGGTCCGAGTCCATCATTACACCCAGATTTCTGCTCTGGTTGGTGGTTTTTGGGTCCGAGTCCATCATTACACCCAGATTTGTGCTCTGGTTGGTGGTTTTTGGGTCCGAGTCCATCATTACACCCAGATTTCTGGTCTGGTTGGTGATTTTTGGGTCCGAGTCCATCATTACACCCAGATTTGTGCTCTGGTTGGTGGTTTTTGGGTCCGAGTCCATCATTACACCCAGATTTGTGCTCTGGTTGGTGGTTTTTGGGTCCGAGTCCATCATTACACCCAGATTTCTGCTCTGGTTGGTGGTTTTTGGGTCCGAGTCCATCATTACACCCAGATTTGTGCTCTGGTTGGTGGTTTTTGGGTCCGAGTCCATCATTACACCCAGATTTCTGGTCTGGTTTGTGATTTTTGGGTCCGAGTCCATCATTACACCCAGATTTGTGCTCTGGTTGGTGGTTTTTGGGTCCGATTCCATCAATACACCTAGATTTCTGGCCTGGTTGGTGGTTTTTGGGTCAGACTCCATCACTACACCCAGATTTTTTATCTGGTTGGTGACTTTTGGGTCCGATTCCATCAGTACACCCACATTTCTGGCCTGGTTGGTGGTTTTTGGGTCCGAATCCATCATTACACCCAGATTTCTGGTCTGGTTGTTGGTTTTTGGGTCCGAGTCCATCACTACACCCATTTTTTTGGCCTGGTTGGTGGTTTTTGTGTCCGAGTCCATCATTACACCCAGATTTCTGGTCTGGTTGGTGGTTTTTGGGTCCGAGTCCATCATTACACCCAGATTTGTGCTCTGGTTGGTGGTTTTTGGGTTCGAGTCCATCATTACACCCAGATTTCTGCTCTGGTTGGTGGTTTTTGGGTCCGAGTCCATCATTACACCCAGATTTCTGGTCTGGTTGGTGATTTTTGGGTCCGAGTCCATCATTACACCCAGATTTCTGCTGTGGTTGGTGGTTTTTGGGTCAGAGTCCATCATTACACCCAGATTTGTGCTCTGGTTGGTGGTTTTTGGGTCCGAGTCCATCATTACACCCAGATTTGTGCTCTGGTTGGTGGTTTTTGGGTCCGAGTCCATCATTACACCCAGATTTGTGCTCTGGTTGGTGGTTTTTGGGTCCGAGTCCATCATTACACCCAGATTTCTTCTCTGGTTGGTGGTTTTTGGGTCCGAGTCCATCATTACACCCAGATTTCTGCTCTGGTTGGTGGTTTTCATGTGTGGCTTTTTAATTGTTTATCATTGGATGCAAAGACAATCCCCTCAGTTTTGTTTTTGTAAGAATGAAGAAAGTTCAGATAAACACATGAATTTTTCTCCTCAGTGCATTTACCAAGAACCTGTACAGGTCCTCAGTCTACTAGAAATGGTATAATATAAATCTTTGTGTCATCTGCATAACTACGGTGACTGATTTAACAGGAATTGTATTGTAGAAAACTTAAAGTTCAAACTGGGAAGCAGAAATGGAGACGAGGAGAGAGCTGTTTGGATAGCTGATATCAGAAAAAGGCAGAATTTCTTCCATCCAGAAGTGGGAGTTTTCCTTTCTTTCATTACATCTGTAGTTTGGGATATTTGCAGGTTTCAAACCAGGCTCAGGTCTGGCATCAAGTCAATTGAAACGGTCTGGTGAGATCAGTAGTTCTTGTTGTTTTGATTTCTCAGCAGATTATTATGCATGCTCTAAAGGTTAACACTGCAGAGCTACAACAGTGCATGGTATTTCACTCAGTCATTGTAACTCTAAATGTAAGCAACTGCAACTTGAGTGGTAACATTTACTTTTCTTCATTTGCATTCATTTGAGCTCGCTGCCAGCTGACGTCCAGCACTTGCTGAACAAACTGAGGGGCTTAACCTTCTCTAATGGTTTCAGATTGATGCATCTACTGGAGTTCTTGCCGTCCAGCAGCTTTGTTGCTAGTTCGCATGGCTGGATTAGGCTTGTGTCTCAGCTGTTTGAGGGGGAGATGGATGCTGATGGGCCTGACCTTTCATTTGCGTGCTCCACCATGCATGGCACACCAGAAAAGAGAAGGCTTGTCAACAGTGGGTGTGTGTGAACAGCACGTTTGTGTGCTTGCTTTAATCTCTTACTATAACATCCATAGCTTTCTCATTGGAAAAAAGACAGGAGACAGACGAAAAGGGCATATTTGTGTTCTGCCACTTCATGCAGTGGGAAAAAAAAGCTGTAGGGCAGAGCTTTGAACAACAGCATTGTATAAATGAGAGAGAGAAGCACTGGCTGTAGCAAAATGTCAACATGATAAATCCAACCTTTACAAGCAGTCTGCTCTAAGCGAGCTTGTGTCCTAGAATTAATAATCAGATATATCAAATTGTTTTGAAATAATTAATTCACCATGCTCTGTCATGTATCCCCACAGAGGGGTCTATAAATCCTGCTTTTAAAAAAGTTACAGCTAATATTTACGCCCAATGTTTCCCTATGAGATGCCTTGGGGGCGGGGGGGGGAGAGATAAAGGTGCTTTTTATTGGCCGAGAGGCCAAGCTTCGCTGGCGATGTGAGTGTCCGCATGAATCCCAGATCCCTCCCTCCGACTGGTGGCAAGCCTCAGATACAAGTGGGAGATTGGGGGGGGGGGGGGGGGGGGGGGGGGGGGTGCTGGTCTTGTTTCAGATGGGTTTACCTCAGACTGGATCTGCTGACAGCATCTGTCCCCTGCTGACCTCCTCTGTCTTTCTGGTGGTGGTGATGTCCATCCCGTCTCCACCAGATAAAATACTTTTACATTTTACAACTTTATCTGTTAGAATTTCTTCCTCATTTTCCAGAAAATTCCACTTTCTTGCTTTTTTTTCTTCAGAACCGTCATGGGAATGAGATGGATTAATATTTATCAGGGTGTTTGCCTGACCTTTTATGGCCAACATGTGGGCGTGGCCAGATGTTCCCTCACGTGGTGAAATTTACTGTTGATCCTGATTTATGAAGGAAACCGGCGTAGGACGTGCTGCTTTAGAAACATGGGCGTTTTCCAGTATTTCCAGTTTTCTGTACGAACGCCACCTGTAGTCATCGTTGCTCTGTACAGGTTTATGAATAAGGCCCCAGGTCGACTGTCTTGATTCAAAGTTGGTGGCCCTCTGTAGCCCCCTTCTGGCTTGGAGCCCCACGTCAGTCCAGACTTGATGTGATCTGCTTCCTTAGTCTGTTATGAATTGTGTGAGTTGATTGGATGACCTGGTTTGAACTGATTGGTCTAGAACCTGCCCTGTGATGACATCATTCTGAGTTGGCGCTGAATGGAACTGACAGTGTGAGACCCCCCACCTTGATGCTGTGCCAAAGGTTTACCACATCAGCCACAGAGCAAACTGCTAGAAGTTAGAAATGGAAGGATGAAGTCAGGCGATGTCGTCCCGTAGAGCTTTTAACCATTGCGTGGCGACATGGTGTGCAGGTCATGATGCTCAGTGTAGTTTGAAACAAAATCTATAAAAAGCTTAATGAATGTTCAGTGTTGCACAGAAGGGGGCAAAGACTGATGGATTTCATTGAGATAAAGGCAATCTTAGTGCATGGCCATTAATAAAACATCATTATTAAGTGGAGTAATAAAAGTCCCATCAGTATTGTTGACTTCAGCAGACACCTAATCAATACAGTCAGCGGAGTCCAAACGTCAGAGGACGTTGGTTGTTAAGTGTAACCTTCAGCTGGACCAGAATATCACCTGTTGATCGAAGCCCGTAAATCTGTACAACTCCGGTTTGATCCTAGAAAAGCAGAGTTTAGTTAAGTTTATTTAGTGAGAGTTTAGTTAGTTGTTGAAGTTTAAGAAGCTTTTTCTCTCCAGGAAGGTAGAAAATTCCAGCAGCAGATGAAGCATCAAACGCAGCGTGCCGAGCGCTTTGGGAGGACGTGGGAGGGATGGAGGTTACCGCGAGTCAAGAGAGAATAGTTCAGAAAAACATTGCGGCATATTTTTACACTTAAAAAGAAAGATTAAGAGGTTACCCATTCATAATGGCTTAAAACCAAAAGGTTTTTATTTCGTTTGTTTATTTAGTCATTTTTTAATGTTGCAGGAGAAAAACGTAGAATTTGGCACAATCACATTATTATTCTGCAGTGAGGTGGAGAGGAATTTCCACGTGAATGGGAGGTAATTTTATGGTTGACATGGCGATTCCAGCGTTTGCTGTAAAGCAGACAGCGGCTCTGTTTTATTTCTATACAGGCGAGGGGGTAAAATAAGGATATGAGCGGCGGCGCCGTGGACGGGTTGCGTCGGAAACCTTTGAATGAGGGAATTTTTAAATTACACTTAATCTTTTGGCTTTTTGTGTCAGGCTTATGCCAGATGCTGTGCTTCCATTGTCTGCGCTGAAGAGATGACACGATAAAGCTGAACAAATGAAAGCGCAGGAAGTGATGTCACTGCTGATAACCAATAACAAGAACAGCATCAGACATAATTTGTGTCTCCGTCTCTCTCTTTTTGTCCCTGCTCTTTTCCCATAGTGTCTCTTATCTTCCAACAATAATTAAACCCTCGAGGGAGTATTTTATGATGGACATATAAACCTATTTAAAATGGAATTAAAGATGGTATCACATGGAGCAAAATAATGAAATGCTTTGGGGAATTACAGGCTGCTCGCGCTCGCCGTCTCTGACTGAATTAAAAGAAACGAGCCTGCCATGCTTGAGATTGCACAGGCCGTTTGACTTGTTGCGTTCAGGAACCTGGGTGGCCAGAGCGCTGAAAGATGCACTAGAAAGGCGCATTCTTAAAGAAGATTGACTTGTCTGCACGCATTATGTTGCAAATGATGCTTGAAAATTCTCAAGTCGGAACTTTTCTGCAAAATGACAAGACGGCTAATTTACCTTTAATTGCCAAAAGCAGAGCATTGATGTGGGAGATGGATGAATGGAGACTCGGCGCTCAGGAACAACCTGGAGTGTTAGGCACAAGATCCCACATAGCCAGATCTCTTTATCCAGGTCTATTACTCCCACTGGGTCATGGTAACCCCTTGTGAAAGTTGGTAGGTGCTGTTCCATTACTCTTTTTCAGTGCTAATGACACCGAGTTCCTCTCTGATGCACAATAACGTAGTGCTTGAAGAGGGTGGGAGGCAGTGTGCTATAGAGATAACCAGTATCTCATTAACAGGAGCACATTCAGCTTTTCTCCTCTTCCCGTCAGGGCTTGGAAATAAAGGCGAGTCGCACAGAAACATTAGACTAAATCAGAGTAGCTGTTTTCCTAATGATGCCAGAGTTTGGCTTTTATTCTCTACGAGACGTAGCAGCTGCTTCTCAAGTCGCTCTTTGAATTCTTCTAAACTTTCAGTCAAAGTAAAAATAAAAAGTAGATCTGATGATGCATTTGATTGTCTGGACAAAGATGTAATTAGATGAAGTAATCAGTTCATTCGCCTCCTGTCTCTGAGCTCCATGTTTCCCCAACATCTAAAACTAATTTCAGCAGTAATTTCACCATCAGCACCTTTTCTGTCCCCATGACGGCTCCTCATAATCCTCTTTGTGATGTCTGCGTCTTGCTTTCATAACCTGCTGCTGCAAACGTTTTCATACCGGGAGATTCTTCTGGAAAAAGCTGCAGTAATAACGTCGCTCCAAAACAAAAAAATCCAGAAATTTCTTTTAAAAGTTGAGAATTTCTGATGAAAAGATGCTTCAATGCAGAGAGATCTAGTTTGGCAAGCTGCTTCTATTCGCATCAACAAGACCCATGTGGCGACATAAAGGAGCAGAATAATGTTCTGCACTCCGTCACTCAGGGACTGACTCATCAAATATTGATGGGATGCAGTCTGCTTAAAGACACCATGGCAGATGCTTTCCCCTCTCTGCTGCTTCATAACTGAGTCTTAAAGTCAGCTTGTGTTTGCTCCTCAAGGCCTCGCTGAACGCTGCTGACTTTAAAGAAGTCTCGCTCCATCCTGCTGGGAGCGCGAACGCCACTGCAGACAGAACTATCGATACCTTCGACTTCTTTCACCATCTGATATGTTGTTTATCGTTCAGACCCTGTGTGTGTGTGTGTGTGTGTGTGTGTGTGTGTGTGTGTGTGAGATTGTATTTGTTTAGGATAAAGGCTTAAAGCAAGAGGGGCTAAAACATCCCAGGCAGTGAGGTGGAAGTTAGTACTCCAGAATACGGCGGCTCTGTTGCTCAAATGTCTTGAAGATTTATAAATTGGATGCAAGCTCTACTAGCAGCGGTATCGATCCCTCCTATAGTCTATAGGTTCCACGTGCCCACTCTGTGCAGCAACCATATATTACCACTGTGGCAGAAGGAACAACTTCCATCTCTCAAAACGCAGCAGTCAGATCATTTTTAGCTTGCAGCACAGAAAATGAAGCAGTTCATGAGCGACAGCTGAAGTGTGCAGAGGAAGGTCTTTGCAAATCTATGTGGGACATGTCTACAGCATTGGGTCAGGCTGTCTGTTCAATATTCTGCATCCATGAAGGGAAGAAAACTTTGAGTCCACAAACACTTCAGCCACAAAAAAAAGGAAGTTTAATCTGCAGACAGGAGTCGGAGTTTCCTAAAAGATTTCACACTAATGAGGAAAAATCATCAGATATAATGCAGATCAGCGCCCACAGGGTGATGAGACATTCAGCGGTGGGAGCACAATCATATTAACTTGCCTGGTCATGAAGCCATATTGATCCATGGGAAGAGGTCACCAGCAGTGACCTTCATGATTTGTGCAGTATAATTAAATATGCATTATTACGTTCTGCCGTGCATGCACGGAGAAACATTCAGAAAATATCAGGTTCTCTCGTTTCTGTCATTTTATTGTCGATGAACTTGGTTGAAGGAGTAGAAACGACTAAATATAGATTATGTTCTGCTATTATCATTTTCCCACCAAATGTGCATCTGCAGGAACGATGGCAATATTTACCTTCACATGAAATCATAAAGATGTTGAATCCCTTCATACAGGGTTTATTATTGATTACTGGATGCAGCTGTTTGGGAACTGCTCCAGATAACGTGAAAAGAATGAAAACTGAATATTAAACAATGTAAAGAATAAATCAGTTGAGATAAAACCTCTGTTTCTTCACAGAGGAGCTTCATGTATTTTAGCTTTAATAACTGTAAAGATATTATATATCTACAATCAAAGCCTGGGTAAATAATGCAGATGATTTCATTTCTGATGCAGGAAAGAGGAATTTATTATATAAAAATCAGCTAATTTATCAGATCAGTGTGATGTTAAACCTGCTGAAGAGCAAAACTAATCACACCCAACCTCCTCTTATTAAACCGACTTCTTAATAAAAACATCTGGGCCAAAATCACCAACTTTTGCTCTCAAACTATTAAAGTATGTTAGTTCGATATTAATTTTTAATGTCTCCAATAAAATTGGTTTAATTATACAACAATCTCACTTTAGATTTTATTAGGATTTCAGCAAACGTTGATTAAATCATGTCAAAACTTAGTTTAAAATATAGTTTATATCATACAAGGACATCCTGCAGGCAGGGCCGCTGCCAGCTAAGTGCCTTAAGGGCAGCCACGTTGTGGTGCCCCCCGAATATTTAAATTATGTTACAGATATAAATATGCACGTGAGGTTTTTTTTGTTTTAACCAAGAAAATCAGCCCCATTACAGGCCTGTGCATGAAATATATCAGATAAAACAAACATTTTTCTCTAAATTTAGAAAGTTTCTCACAAGAACACTGCAGCATACGCACAAACACATGAAACAACGGCCAGTTTTAGAAGAAACATTTGTCCAAATGGAGAAAAATATCTACACAATGCAAAGTAGGAGTTCCGTAGTGGTCTTGGACCAGTATCATGAAATCCCACCATCCCACTGGAAGATGAAAGAAAGCAACTAAAGCCACGTTTACATTAACTGTACCAGCAAACACGGATAAATAAGATGTAACGTCTTAGCACCCTCTTCAGTTTGACGTCAGACGAGCAGAAGACCGGGACAGTCTAAGCATTCATCACAATCAATAATGAACAATCAATATATTATTTTGCATTGTTTGTATGGGTAAACATCGTACACACATGGAACTGTCACGGTTGTTACCATGGTTACAGAATGGTTCAGCTGAGATGCAGATCAGTAGAAGGCACACAGTTTCAGTGAACGTGTCACAAGATTAATCAATGCGGTGAACGATGATTTAACGATCATTTAAGGTCTCTGATTGGCTGTTTGCCAGTGATGCATCTCTGGTATGACATGCAGGTGAACGAAACCTTCTCTAAGTGCGGCTGATCGTGATGCTAGGTTGTTTTTAGGTTGGACACCTTGCTTTTACGATGTCCTGCCTGCCTTTTTTCTCTGACGGCGTCTGTTTCAGAAAAACAAGCTTTTTGTGTGTTGGAGGACGTTTCAGCCGAGGTGGACATGGAGATGAGCTGCTCTGGACTTTCTCTGCGTACAGGTTGAGCTTTACATTCAGCGTGTGCTGAGACTGATCTGGACTGTGTGGCTGGATGGATGTAAATTGGAGTTATTGCCAGTATTTGTAATAAAACCTGTGTTTTCCTGCGTCACAATGCTCCATCTCCTGCCCACGCTTGTATTCTAGCTGTAATCGGCCAGATTCTGCTGGTTTGGTCTGGTTGAGCTGTAGGTGGAACTGACTGGATATTAAAGCGCTGGATAAAACCAACCTGCTGCTGGGAATGCAGCAAAAGATCTGCTTTGATTTTTACTAAACTGCCTTTTTAAAACAGCCGTCTCTTGGCAAGCTATCTGCTAAAGTATATTGTTATGCTAAAGCCAATACTACAACACATTATGCCTCATTAACTCTGTCAAAGGACTGGAGCTTGTGATGGCTGCAGTATATCTACATGAAATACTCTGAACACACTCGCAGGAGGGAGGCGATTGATTTTAGTTGACACAATTACCTTTCCCCAGCAGACCCAGAGGGGGAACATGCAGGAGAAGCCTTCTGTTTCTGAGAGTTGCATCTGACACGTTCCAGCCACATCTCTTCCACCTGTTCTTTAAGTCTCTGGTAGTCTCTGATCTTCTTGTCTCTGCTGCTAACTTCCACAACCGTCAGTAACAACCGCCGTCTTCTGCTTCACCAGGAACGTGAGCGCTAGCCTCACCTTGCATCGGTAGAGCGAAGCAAACAGAAACTGTTTTTTTTTTTTTTAAACCCAAAATGAAGACAAAAATCCAAGAAAAGGAACGAAAAACAATCATCACGTCAGCGTACTCCCACTGGTTTCCCCTGAACCGCATAAACACAACAACATGGCAAAAAGAGCCAAGAGATATCGTTCTGTCGCTGCAGCGAGTGCCTCATCTGCGTTGCCATTACATTTTTCGCTAAATAAAAGCGATATTTGTACGTTTCGACAAAGAACTATTACGATTTACAGGTTTTTCCGTTGAACAGTGTTTAACGCATTAGCCTTGTAAAATCTCGTTACTCTTGCGAGATTTTACGTAAATTGCAGTTTATGCGATGTAGCCACGTGGCGTTATTTTGGTGTTTTCTACTTGCTGTGGAGAATCTGCTACGGATATTTGTTGCATTTCTACGTCTTTTTCTTTTCCAAAACTCTGAAATTTGCTGTAGTTTGTTCTGCACTGCGCCATCTTTACCGGAAATGATCGGGTCACATGACCCCCCACGTCATGTCCGGAGACACGTAAATGCAAAAAAACCCCAAAACATTTCCATTATATTTTTGCAATATATTTCTATATGGAAACGTCTGAGAAACCTCCTCATGAGAGCGTAAAAACTTTTTTAGCCATATTTAAGACTTTTTTCATATCTCCATCAGCATTTCTTCACAGCAATATTTAGTTTTTGCGCAGTTATGATGGAAACGCCGGGTTTTCAGTGTGGGAGGGGCATTGTCACATGCCACCGGGGTCTGAAGCCAGATGCAGCTGGCAGGGTCGTCTTCCTCACCAAAAAGGTGGAGATTAAACAAAAACAGCAAGAATATAATAATAAATGTATGTTTTAAATATAGCTTTAATTCAACATTCAAGTTCATTTATAGAGCACATTTCTACAGCAGCAGCTGCCCAAAGAGCTGAACAATAAAACAACAAACAACACTCCACATATTAAAATGAAACACTGCATATTTAAAAGAAATTAATAAAATCTGGGCACAGAACAAAAATGTAAAATCAAAGTAAAAGATACACAAAGAAAAAGAAATAGTTCAAGTATGACCAAATGCCAGCAGGAAGAAGTGGGTTTTAAGGACAGACTTAAAACCAGAGACAGATTGAGCAGCTCTGATGTTCCATATCTTAGGAGCAGCAAGAGAAAAGAATTTATCACCCTGGATCTTAATCTGACCAATGGGACCTTAAATAATAGCAGGAATTTCCTAAAATAGTATTTTGTATAAAAGAAGTTCATTTTTTTGAAACACGTGTTAACCGTAATGAAACTTGAACTTTTATGAATTCATTCCCAAAATGAGGAATTGTTTCGGTTCTTTATCTTCAAAATACTCTACTCTAAAAGGAGTCACTGTTTTTTCTACCAGGAGGAGGCACTTTTATTTATTTATTTATATTTTGTTTTTATGTTAGAATAAAGTTACACAAGTGAAGAGAAGCCTGTTCTTAACTGTCTGCTGAAACCCTGAAAGCATCTCAGAGCTCTGAGAGCAAACATGTTATGTTGTTTACAGCATCTCTTTTTACAAGCTTGTTTAGTTGCACTTTAAATTCAGGTAAACTCCCAGGATGACTGCAGTAAAAGCATTTAGGAAAAATAATCTTTTTTTATGTTTATAATTTATTATTTTTTCTGTACAGTCGGGGAAAATCGATAAAAATCGGATTTGGTTTAAAAGAAAAATGTTATTTTTCGGCCATATTGCCCATCATGGCTGGAGCTCGGCGGCATTTCTTTTCGTTAATGGTCTCTGCCTGGAGAGAATCACTCATTGGTCGGTCGCCTCTCTCTCTCCAGACACGCCGGGATGAGCGACCGCTCAGCATGGACTTCTGTTTACAGCAGCTCTGCCAGGAAACACCAAATGGTAAATGTAGGTCCACGATTCTTTTTCGTCTCAGTTGTGACGCCCGAAGCTCGGAGTGTGACCTGGAATAAACTATACATCAGGTCAGCTCTGGTTTCAGGTTTTTATACATTTTTATTTTAGCCACAAAAAAGCAACACATAGATTTTACTTCCAGGCTTCTTTATAATAGCTTTTATTACTTTATAAAGAGTCTGAACAGATTCATCACCTGCTTAAAAGTTCCTATTTTGCAGCATTTTAAAAGCAGGAACATTTATTCACACATTTATACTTTATTTAATCTTTAAATGACGTCTTGTTCTCCTGCGGATGAAAACACACGTCGTTCTCCTCGTGGAGAATTTTAATTCCTTCCATCAAGAAATGATGATTTTTATCCTCTAGGACAAAAAAAACCCACAAGTTGTTTGTTTTTATGTTTGTCCGTGATAAAAATGTGATGAAATGACATAAAACAGAGCTTTATAAAACAGAAGAAGCCAAAGCAAGGCATCATGGGAGGAGAGGTCCCTCATGCAGTCAACAGGTTTTAAAATGAGTGAAGAAACAGAAATCTGTCTTTTCCAAAGCATCTTCAAGGAGGAAGGCAATGTGTTCGACAGACACCGTGGACGTAGAGAAGCCGAAACCGAACCGTAGCAGACTATCTGTCAAGCAGTTCAGCTGAGGAAATAAGGTTTGAGGGAGCCAACTCAACATGTACACTATTTTCATTCAGCCGCTGGACAACTTCTTTAACCCCAGTTGATGTAATGCAGGGACTTATTTTTCTTATATTACAGCACAGTGGGGATTTAATTGTGCTCTGCATGCTGCTCTAGCCACTTGAATCTCACTCCCGCGCGGCCGACAGAATAAAAGTGAAAGAAGAAGTAGAAGAAAGTCGGACCTGATCCTGGAGACTCCCTGTGTGGCGCAAGCAGCTGCCCGGAATAACAACTGGTTTCATATGGCGGGTACATGAGAGCGGATCACTGTTTAATATGAGCGTAATGTCTGTGCAGAGTGTGACCCGCTGACTCTTATAATAAAGCTGGGAAGTCTTCTGTGGAGCTGAGAGTTAGCACGTTAAACCGCAACCGCTCAGGTCAACCAATTGAAATGCAATATGCAGTATGTATATAACCTTACTTAGGAGAGGCTAATGGTGGCGCTGGTTCAACGTGGTAATGAACCCCCACAGTCACTACTGACATTATCTGCTGAGTAATTGGCATGCAAAGGTCCAGTTTGTGGTGAGGAATGCTGAACTGGTCAAGACTTACCGTTGAAAAGGCTTCTTTTCTGTTCTGGACCCTGTAACGGTTTCATTCAGGCTTCAAACAGGAACTGCAGCAGTAAAAACCAGCAGCTGTATTCCCAGAGTGTCCTGCAGAGTTGCTCCATGCGGCCAAATCCGAAGAGAAAACTCAGAATCATTATGAAGAGAAAATGTTTTCCTGA
Source organism: Telmatherina bonti (assembly GCF_933228915.1). Lineage (NCBI taxonomy): Eukaryota > Metazoa > Chordata > Actinopteri > Atheriniformes > Telmatherinidae > Telmatherina > Telmatherina bonti. The sequence continues at coordinate 42,837,109 of NC_136624.1, read as the reverse complement.
AGAGGCGTAGTTTGTGAGAGCCGGGAAGAAGAACCTGGAAAGCTGCAGGCTGGACTGTGCAGGGATCATGTTGGTGATTGATCAGTTTGATTCAGTAAATCTTTTATTCTGTGTCCATATGATACGCTGTTGGGACGGTGAATAAACAGAGGAAAGACCACCTCTCTCGCCAGTAACGACGCGCTGCAAATGGGCAGGAAGCAGGAGGGTTTTCTGGTTTCACTGGTGGGACAAGCTGCCTTCCTGGAAGACAGATGAGTGTGCAGATTGCAGGGGAACGTTAGCAGGCGTCTTTTCTGCGGAAGCATCTTCTCTTTATTTAATTAATTCCTTGCAGATGGGTTAAACCTTTCCACAGCATCACAATCATTTGATTTGTTTTCTTGGAAGATATAATTAAAAAACTCTGCTTTGCCTGGACTCACTGATGATGACCTAAACGATGGCTGTTCCCCTGAACTCATCACGGCTTTATTACATGAACTTCATCCCCACAAAGGAAAAACTGGATAAAAGAAAAAAAAAGAATTCTGCATGAACTCAACTTCTTGCTCTGATTGGCCCGTGTAGATAACCCCCCCCCCCCCCCCCCCCTTCTTGGTCATGAAGCTCAGTTCCTCTGTGCACAGCCGTGCTCCTAAGTTGTGTGCAGTGGAGCGTGATCTCCTGCAGGAGTCTGGAGAGATGATGCTACGAGAGCTAACGATGTCCTCTGCAGGCCAGCCATTGGTCGCCTCGCAGTGCAGGTGAAGCCGGGTGCTGGTGAGCAGCTGTCAGAAAGGCCTGTAATTGGAGCCCATTGCACCATTAGTCCTGCCCATTTGGCCTGTTATGATCGCTGTCTGTCTCCGCTGCACTTCTACAGTCACTATCTCCATTTGACCCGGGGCGCTCCCGTCTACGTGGGGACAGAGCTGAGACTTAATGGCTTGTCACGTGTCCACCTGTGACTCTCCAGGCTGATGAACCAGCATGACATGTTCCCCCATGTGCCGACTGATCTGTAATGGTCTTCATCCATACAGGGGACTGGGACGTTCTCCGAAGGCAGGAGAGAGGGAAAGGAAGAACAGCTGAATGATTGTGTTCTGCTGCTTTTTACATTTTATTACCTTGTTATATGTGAAAATGATTACAGCGTAACCTTCTGCTTCCTCCTTCATGCTTCTGCTGCTTTCTGCACCAGACACTAATCTTATTTAACTCAATACTCTTAACAGTGGACCAGCTCTATACCCTCTTTGGGGTCCTGGAGGGGGCATGGGAGTTTGCCCAACCAGTCTACATGTGCTTTGTGGACCTGGAGAAGGTCCACAAAGCACTACTAACTTGGTGTTAGTAGTGCTTGGAACACTGACGTTGCGGTAACGTATTGTGTCATTTCCTGTTTCCCTAGCGTGTATCACTGCGGATTGCTACGAGCCGTTGGCTCCTTTAACTTCTTTCTAACTTCTATCTATTGTTAACCAACCACTCACTTTAGCGCACAATATCTTCCCAAACCACTGTTCTATATATTGCATTTATTTTTGGGATCTTTGTCTTTCTGTTTACTGACTTAAACAGCTCAAGCACTCGGTTTTAGCATGGCTGCTAGCTCTCTTCCCACACCCCGGTCCCCTGCCTTTTCTTGCTCGGTGTGTCTGATGTTTAGCTACTCCTCCGCCTCTTTTAGTGATAACGGTAGGTGTATTAAGTGTAGCAGCTTGGCAGCCTTGGAGGCGAGGCTCTGCGAGTTAGAAGCCCAGCTCCGCACTCAGTTAGGAAAGCAGTTAGTCAGCAAGCCCCCATTAGCCAGTGCGGAGCTACCAGCCAGGGCAGCTAGCCCACCTAGCGGTCCCTCAGCAGTTCCCGCGCAGCCGGGAGCCGAGGCGGGCTGGACGACGGTCAGGCGGAAGCGTAGCCCCAAACCAAAACCCACTGGCCACCACCGACCTGTTCACGTTTCTAACAGATTTTCCCCGCTCGGCGACACACCCGCTGAGGCAGAAACCCTGATTATAGGCAGTTCCATAGTCAGAAACGTGGCTCTAGAGACACCGGGGACCATAGTCAAATGCATTCCTGGGGCCAGAGCGGGCCACGTCGAATCGTATTTGAAACTGCTGACTAAGGCTAAACGTAAATACCGTAAGATTGTAATTCAGGTCGGCGGTAACGACACCCGGTTACGCCAATCGGAGGTCACTAAAATTAATGTTGCTTCGGTGTGTAACTTTGCCAAGAGCATGTCGGACTCCGTAGTTTTCTCTGGTCCCTTGCCAAATTTAATCAGCGATGACATGTTTAGCCGCATGTCATCCTTCAACCGCTGGTTGTCTAGGTGGTGTCCCGATAACAACGTGGGTTTTATAGATAATTGGAGCGCTTTTTGGGGAAAGCCTGGTCTTATTAGGAGAGATGGCATCCATCCCACGTTGGATGGAGCCGCTCTCTTATCTAGCAATATGGACTCTTTTATTAGTCAGCTAAATTGACAACTCAGGGTTGGGACCAGGAGGCAGAATTGTAGTCCTACACACTTTTCTGCAGCGTCCCACCTGCCGCCGCCCACCCAAAACCCCATTCCGACCTTATACAACTCCCCAGCAGTAAGAATTAAACAACACAAAAACACTTCTGGGGTTAATCGTGAAAACTTCATAAAAATAAAAACAATGGATCTAATAAAATCTGAAAATAAGACAATAAAGTGTGGCCTACTGAATATCAGATCCCTCCCAAATAAGTCTTTATTAGTCAATGACTTGATAGGTGATCACCACATTGATTTATTCTGTCTTACGGAAACCTGGTTACAGCAAGAGGATTATGTTAGTATTAATGAAGCTACGCCAGCTAACTATTTAAACTTTCACATTCCTAGAACTACAGGCAGAGGAGGAGGTGTTGCAGCTATTTTTCAGTCAGAATTTTTAATTAATCCTAAGCACAAAACTAACTATAAATCCTTTGAATTCCTGACATTATATTTATCTCATCCAAAATGGAATTGAGAGAAACCGCTCCTTTTAGCATTAGTGTATCGCCCACCTGGACCTTACTCCAAGTTTCTGACCGAATTCTCTGATCTCTTGTCTGAGTTAGTGCTGACTACTGATAAGGTCATTGTACTAGGTGATTTTAATATTCATGTTGACCATGAAAATGATAGTTTAAACATTTCCTTTAGCTCTATTCTAAACTCAATTGGGTTTTCACAAAATGTCAGTGGAGCCACTCACTCTCATGGTCACACTCTTGATCTGGTTCTAACATCTGGTATTGAGACTGATAAGCTCAAAGTATTTCCTCAAAACCCTGTCTTGTCCGATCACTTCTTATTAACCTTTGAATTCACTTTATTTGATTACTCACTGACCAAAAATAAATTCTACTATAGTAGATGTTTATCAGACAAAAATATTACAAAATTTAAACAATCAATTGAATCAATTTTTTCCCCTCTACCATGTGTTAGCATGACTGAGAGTCCCCCTTTAAGCCTTACTCCTGCTCAGATTGATCAACATGCTGATACTATAACAGCTTCAATGCGTACAACCTTGGATAATGTTGCTCCCCTAAAGAAGAAGAAATTAGGTAAGATTATGAAGGCTCCCTGGTTTAATTCCCAGCTTCGAGCTCTAAAACAGGTGTCAAGGCGTTTTGAAAACAGATGGCGTTCATCAGGACTAGAGGAGTCTCACTTAACCTGGAAAGAAAGTTTAATCATATACAAAAAAGCCTTACGTACGGCAAGAACAGCTTATTATTCATCATTGATAGAGGAAAACAAGAACAACCCTCGGTTTCTTTTCAGCACTGTAGCCAGGCTTACTAGGAGCCGGAGCGCTGTGGAGCCATTTCTCACTTAGCTGTGATGATTTCATGTATTTTTTCAGGAATAAAATTGACACTATTAGAGATCAAATTCACAATATTCTTCCTTCTACCTATAATGTTGAGCCTGTTGTGGTCTCCGAAGCATCCTTAGAACCAGGATCTGACTTGTGTCTAAATAGTTTCTGTCCTGTCCAACCCTCTGAATTAACTAAAATAATAGCTTCATCTAAACCATCCACCTGTATCTTAGACCCTCTCCCAACGAGCCTCTTTAAGGACATTTTCCCTTTAATTAATACATCACTACTAAATCTTATCAATATGTCTTTAGTGACAGGATATGTACCACAATCATTTAAAACTGCTGTAATCAAGCCTTTACTTAAAAAGCAATCTCTGGATCCAGAGGTGATAGCAAATTATAGACCTATATCTAACCTCCCGTTTATGGCCAAAATTCTGGAGAAAATAGTTTCCGCTCAGCTACATGCCCACCTGAGCAGAAATAATTTATGCGAGCAGTTTCAGTCAGGATTTAGAGCTCATCATAGCACTGAGACAGCATTGGTGAAAGTTACTAATGACCTTCTTATGTGTCCGTACTTATCTTGCTTGATCTTAGTGCTGCATTTGATACAGTCGATCATAACATTCTGTTACAAAGACTAGAACAGGTGGTTGGAATTACAGGTACAGCGTTAAGCTGGTTTAAATCATATTTATCTGATAGACTTCAGTTCGTTCATGTAAATGACAAGTCCTCCTCCCAAACTACAGTAAGTCATGGAGTTCCTCAAGGTTCTGTACTTGGACCAGTACTCTTCACGCTATATATGCTCCCTTTAGGCAAAATTATTAGACAGCATGGAATAAACTTTCATTGTTATGCAGATGATACTCAAATATACGTATCCTTTAAACCAGATGAAACAAATCAGCCCAATAGGCTACAAAATTGTCTCATAGACATAAAGAGTTGGATGTCTAGAAATTTTCTCCTCTTAAACTCAGATAAGACTGAGGTAATTCTCGTTGGATCTGAAAAATTTTGTAATGAACCTGGATGGCATTACTTTAGCTTCCAGTGCTACAGTGAGAAACCTTGGAGTAATATTTGACCCTGACCTGTCCTTTGGCCCACATATTAAGCAGGTTACTAAAACAGCCTTCTTTCATTTACGTAATATAGCCAAAATTAGGGACATTCTGTCTCAGAGTGATGCAGAAAAACTGGTTCACGCTTTTGTTACTTCGAGACTAGATTACTGTAACTCTCTATTACTGAGCTGTCCTAAATATGCCCTGAAAAGCCTTCAGCTGATCCAGAATTCTGCAGCCAGAGTCCTGACCAGAACCAGCAGGAGAGATCATGTTTCTCCAGTTTTAGCCTCTCTTCATTGGCTGCCTGTTGAATCTAGAATAGAATTTAAAATCCTTCTCCTTACATATAAAGCCCTCCACAACCAGGCACCACTATATATCAAAGACCTCATAGTTCCTTATATACCAAGCAGAGTACTTTGTTCCCAGACTGCAGGCTTACTTGTGGTTCCTAGAGTCTCAAAGAGCCGAGCAGGAGGCAGAGCCTTTGGTTATCAGGCCGCTCTCTTATGGAATAAGCTCCCAGTTAGTGTTAGGGAAGCAGACACCCTCCCCACCTTTAAGACTAGGCTGAAGACTTATCTTTTTGATAAGTCCTATAGCTAGGGATGGTTAGCATCCCTTAGTTATGCTGCTGTAGGTTTAGACTGCTGAGGGACATTTCCTGATACACTGAGCTTCTTTCTTTTTCTCTTTATCGCTCTCTTTTACCCCCCCCCCCCCCCCCCCATAACAGTGTAGCATCATTAACATGTATGTCTCCTGTCTCAGCAGGTCTCCCTGGCCGGGAGTAGCAGTTCCTGTTGTCTGTTGTCTTTCTGTCCTCTTCCCCCCACACAGCAGAGGCAGATGGCTGCCTGTCCTGAGCCGGGTTCTGACGGAGGTTTCCTTCCTGTTAAAAGGGAGTTTTTTCCTTCCCACTGTTGCCAGTGTGCTTGCTCAGGATGGGAGATTGAGTTGGACTCAACTCAATCTGTTGGTTTCCTTATATAGGCTGTTATGAATTGGCCTTCATTATGTTTTCCCCTCTGTCTGTAAAGCGTCTTGAGATGGCATTGCCGTGATTTGACGCTATATAAATAAAGTTGAATTGAATTGAATTGAAAGGCATTCGACCGTGTCCCCCGGGGGCTCCTGTGGGGGGTACTCCGGGAGTATGGGGTACCGGACCCCCTTGTACGGGCTGTCCAGTCCCTGTACGACAGGTGTCAGAGCTTGGTCCGCATTGCCGGTAGTAAGTCGGATCCGTTTCCGGTGAGGGTTGGACTCCGCCAAGGCTGCCCTTTATCACCGATTCTGTTCATAACTTATATGGACAGAATTTCTAGGCGCAGCCGAGGTGTTGAGGGGATCCGGCTTGGTGGCCTCAGGATTGGGTCCCTGCTTTTTGCAGATGATGTGATCCTGTTGGCTTCATCTGGTCGTGATCTCCAGCTCTTACTTGAGTGATTCGCAGCCGAGTGTGAAGCGGCTGGGATGAGAATCTGAGACCATGGTCCTCAGCCGGAATAGGGTGGATTGCCCTCTCCGGGTCGGGGGTGAGGTCCTGCCTCAAGTGGAGGAGTTTAAATATCTCGGGGTCTTGTTCACGAGTGAGGGAAGGATGGAGCGTGAGATCGACAGACGGATCGGTGCGGCGTCTGCAGTAATGCGGACTCTGCGCCGGTCTGTCGTGGTGAAGAAGGAGCTGAGCCAGAAGGCGAAGCTCTCGATTTACCAGTCGATCTACGTTCCTACCCTCACCTATGGTCATGAGCTGTGGGTCGTGACCGAAAGAAGGAGATCTCGTATACAGGCGGCTGAAATGAGTTTCCTCCGCAGGGTGGCCGGGCTCTCCCTTAGAGATAGGGTGAGGAGCTCAGTCATCCGGGAGGAGATCAGAGTAGAGCTGCTGCTCCTCCGCATCGAGAGGAACCAGTTGAGGTGGCTCGGGCATCTGGTCAGGATGCCTCCTGGACGCCTCCCTGGTGAGGTGTTCCAGGCACGTCCCTCTGGGAGGAGACCCCGGGGAAGACCCAGGACACGCTGGAGGGATTATATCTCTCGGCTGGCCTGGGAACGCCTCGGGATCCCCCCGCAGAGTTGGCAAATGTGGCTGGGGAGAGGGAAGTCTGGGCTTCCCTGCTTAGGCTGCTGCCCCCGCGACCCGACCCCGGATAAGCGGCAGAAGATGGATGGATGGATGGATTTCATTTTGAAAACCGAAGCAGGACCAGGGGCCCCAGATTAGTCTGAGATCGATACCTGTATGCATCTTTATGTAATTTTACAAAGCAAAGCTTTATACATTTCTGCCTGTTAAATAAACTTCAAACTAAAATAACCAGGTAACTCTGAGATGTGATTTTATCTCACAGTAACATTGAGTCGTTTTGTCAACTAATCAATAATTATCGGATAGTCTGGCTTGGAAAAACTCTGCTTTTGCTGATGTTCTGACACCCTAACCTGCCATTATTTAATCTATTTCAAGTAAAACCTTCCAGAATGTTTATCTGCTGGTTGTTAAATGGTCCTGTGAGGGACTAGCAACCTGTCCAGGTGTTCATGCCTCCCGTCCAGCGACTGCTGGGATCGACTCCCGCTTCCCGTGACCTTTCATTGGACTCAGAGGTCAAGATCATGAATGAATGAATGATTTCAAAATGATGCTGAAATTATGGGTTCTTGTGCTATATTTAATACAAACATAACATGTAAAAATACCCCCCAAACTTCCCAGACAGTTGGAACTCTTCTTGAACAGTGAATAAAAATGAGCTCATATGTTTGGATAAAAACATAAATCACTGCTTTTACACAGGTTTTCAACTCCCTGGTTTTCTGGGAGCAGCCACTTTCTTTTTGTACCTTTTGCAGTGTTTCTACATGCAGAGAGATGCATATTATTTTCTAGTATAAAATATGAGAGCACTTTGCAGACATGGATGTAAAGAATCCTTTTACATTAAGCCTCGGCTGATATTTTTCATATTTTACACCCACACATGCTCACTTCTCTCTAAATGCACCTAATGATTCGTAGAACTTATTAATGTAGACGTCCTGAAATCCCACCCATGCAGAATAATAAAAAACTGCTTTCAAACTTTTCCCAGTCAGCGGTTATAAATGATTCTGGGAAACCTGATTCGGTACCACCAATCATTAACGTAACTGAAGCGTCTGACGCTCGTCACTCTGTTTCCATTCGTCCCTCCCTGGAGGAGTGATCTCCCTGCTGGTGTGTGAGGAAGCACACTGAGGGAAAACAACCCACTAAAGGCCCACCCACACAGGCTCCAGACATGCACCGCGCTAAGTCCTCGGTGTCCGGTCAGTCCCAGTGGCATGGTCCGTCACCACATGTCCCGTTTGATGACTCAAAATAGCCGCCATCTTGTCCACTCCACTTAATATTCACAGCTTGGAGAATATGTCTCAAGTGTCACCTGAGGTGCCAATTGATTACCCCTCACTCCTCATGCATGCAGACCAGGCTCGCGCCTGCCATCATGTACACATGATGCTCACGCACACTGAAAAGGAATTACTTCCCCTCCTGCTGTGAAAATGGCCGCCGGCAGCTCGCAGCTTTGGTCATAGCAGATGTGTCCAGATTGGCTCGCGGGGGAGACCTCCTGCGGACAGTTGTCCAGGCCAGCGGTCTCCTCACATCTTGTCCCAGATGACCTCTTCATCTCCAGAGCTGAGATTGTCATGAGGAAACCACCGCACCCAGACGGCGTGTCATGGCTGCTGGCGATGATGTCATAACGCAACCAAAAAATGGAAACATGGTCAAATGTGATGTTTAAAGGAACATTTGAAACTGTTTGGCTATTTGTTCACACCCAGAGTCCCTCAGCAACGCAATCTGATTGGTCCAGAAGTCTGTGGATCAATCTGACAATAAGCAATGGGAAAAGTGACATTTCGCGTTTGCATCTTGGTCTCAAATGGATATGAGAAAATTTCCAGTTAGGCTTGTTGTTCATAACGTAGCTAAATGCATCATGGTAGCAGAAAAGAAATGTTAAAGACGGAGCTTACAATGACAAAGCCAATACATTTGATTTTCAAAGGGATGCAGATATCAGCACTTTTACATCGCTTGACCAAGCCGGGCCTTTCCACTCTCTTACCTTTCATCTCAAGAGCTGGCCCCGGGAAAGATATGATGGAAGGCTGCTCAATATTTAAATGCATCCGGGCCGAGAAGTTCAGGCTTTTATTCAGACTTGACATGAATATTGAAAGCCCTGTTTCATAAGCACCAAATAATTGTCTGAAGAAGGCCTAATGCACCATTGCCGGTGTTGTCATTGTAATTTGTCAGCCAGCTGATGAGGGATGAAGAGGCTTTTTTGTCTCCCTTCAAATCAACAGATGAACGTGGATTTATTTTAACATTCATCTCATTAAATGTCTCTTTTTAAAGTTGTTTCTTTCAAACTGTAAAATTGTATACAATAAACATGTAATAATCTATGTGTCATATGTGACAATATAGTGTGACAAAACCAGAATGCATCTTATCACACTTAAAGGGCATTCCCATCAAGATAGTCTGCTACACTCAGCCCATCGGGGACCCGGTCCGGTTGGGGACCCGGTCCGGTTGGGGACTGGGTCCAGCTATAGGGGGGTGTATCCATGCGGACCGTGTTCACGCTGCACTTTGGTGAAACCAGCCAAACCATTAGAATAATATCTCCCCATTCCCACGAGAGGTGGCGCTGCACTAGTATTTAGCAGAAGAGAGGACCAGACCGGCGTGAAGAAGAAAACTCTGTTTCCTCCACCTGCCAGTTAAACATGGAGACCAAACTATGGCTGTTTTGGGTTTTTATTGTGTCTTATGCAAGTATCCTGCAGAAATCCACTGCAACAATGGACGCAGTATGAACACCAGACGAGGCAGAGGACCCTTAACGCCATCGCTATGGATTTACCCACAATGCAACGCTACGCCACATGCAGGAAGGGACTTGGTTTGTAGTCCGCTTCCTGTGTTTGGTCTTCTCGGATAAAAAAGACTGATGTGGATGTGACATTAATACTCTATAAACTAAGTTTGTACAGAATTGTTAACAGAATAAATTACATGTATTTTTTATGCTTCAGTAATGTGCAATAATTAATAATGGTTCAATATAAAAACTGGCCATAAAGAACTCACCATTTATAAGAAAACATTCACATTTCCCAAAATGTCTACTAAACAGACAAAAACACCACAAAACTAGACTAAATTCTCCTGATTTGGGACAGTTATTCATCTAAAAGATAAACAAACTGTACTCATACTGCACTCTTCTTGTTGCATGTTGACCATTTAAAGCAATTTAAAATTTTGGGAAGGTGATGTTGGGGAGCTAGCAAGATGCAAAAGTGGCGCCCTGTCTTGGCTCCTCCCCCTGCCTTGGCTCCTCCCCCTCTGGTTTTGCTCCTTGTGTTACCCAAGGCTTTTTTCTTAAACTCCGGTATGATGTAATCTGGATTGGAACACAGCGATCTGTGTTTATTCGCCGTTCCATCGCGGACAGGAGTTTTCTTTTGGTCAACGTCGCTGATTTTCATGTGGACACGTTGCAGTGACAGAGAAGCCTTTTCCAGCAAACTTCCATAAAAACATGCAGATCAGAACAATCTCAGATCACTCCAGGAGAAATTCAGGCTTCACAACTGGTCTTAATACAAGATTTAATGGTTTACGAATGTAATTTATGGGAGGAAATGTTGGCTCATATTGACGTCTTCCACTGGAAACGTGACTTTTCAAGCTAGAAGACTAATAAGTTGCTCATAACCTTTTATGTCTCAATAACCATTTGGACTGATTCCATTAGATTTTCTCTTTAAACACACTGGCAGCGGTTGTCAGGCTTTTTGCATGAACTGAAGTTTGCAGGCGTCTGCTGGCGAGTTGCAGAGAGAAGCTAAAAGCTACGCTGGTAAAGTGTGTTTTGTCACTTCTCTGACATCCATTTGCTAAGTGCTGCAGAAACATTCATTCTGTGTGTTTTTGCCAAGAAACAAGCTGAGGAGAGTTTGGTCGTTGCTGCAGAGAGCTGCTTCAGGAAGTCACCACACAGCACAGATAACAGAACTGATCAGCGTTTACTTCTCTAACTTCTAACTCCCACTTCAGGGAATTTATTGCAGCTCTTTCATCGGGAATCCCAGCTGCGAGGAGGCTGAACGGTGGCATTTACCTGCAGGAAGGACACCTGGGAGCGGGCTTGGTGCTAATTCCATCGCAGAGCGTGTTGTTAATAAAGGCCTCGTGCTGCTCTGATTTCATTTACACGCATAATGCTGAACATTAATATCAATAAATACACTATTGATTTTTCCTTTCGGCCTGCTTTGATAGCGCGGGAGTCCCGGCGGGGGGGGGGGGGGATCCAGTTGCAGTGAATTTAATTTGGTGGTTTCGTGTCAGCATAGATATCCTGAAAGGCAGACTTGTCTGCTGCTGCGTTCGGCGTCCTTGCTTGACCTCATCCTCTGGTTTCTCCTCCTCAGAGAGAGCAGCGTTACTCTATCGGAGAGAAGCTCTAACCCCCCCCCCCCCCCCCCCCCCCCCTCCTCTCTCTTCTACAAAGTCTTCTCTACTCTTACCCACAGAACCGCAGAGGGTCTCGGAGGGGTCGGTGTTTCTGCAGAAAAGGCCGGGCATGTGGGTGTTGCTCAGAAATCCGACCCCGGCTGTTGTTCCGGTGTCAGAGGCGCTTCGTGTGATTGTTTGCTAATAACACCTCTTGCTTTGCTGAAGATCAGAGTTCACTTTGCTGGTCTGGAACAGAACAAAGTGCTTTGGGGGGGGGGGGGGGGGGGGGGGTGCACATGTAATTGGGATTGATGTTGAGAGGAGAGCTGATGCTTCATTCATCAAAGACCAAACTGAATCCCGATATATTCCTCAGACTGTTCTCCGTTAATGAGCCACAATTATAATTAATGGATGCACTCAAAACATAATATTAAGGAACAGATGTTTACTCGACCTAAGTCAATAGTCGCAGAAACCTTCAATTAGGGCCCCTCTGTGGGAACACACACACAGCATTAATCTGGCACAATTGACAGGAAATTGAATTGATTACCTTATTATGAGGAAGCTTGGTTATTATTGCCATAACTCAAAGCCGATTAGCAATTTTTTGCAATGTAGAAAGAGACGAAGTAAACACGACGAAGATCTAATCACAAGACCGGCCCATATTCATCTTCTATACTTTATTAGGTCAGATGTACAGAGAAAGGCAGGCAGAGAGAGTGGGTATCAATTTCATGATATGAAAATCATCTCTGCAGACAGCCGTGGGTGGCGGGAGGCTACTGCGCTGCAACCCGATTGGATGGCATTAATCATGACTAAGCAGACTGTCCCTGCAGGAGAGCAAACAAAGCTCACGGCCAAGTAATTATCAGAAGAGGACTTCATGTCTGTTGCTTCAACAATATTTCTCTCCACAATGAAAAAGTTGATAATAAGAGCGGTAATATGCCCCATCAGCCGTGATGAGGAGCTTTTCCCGCCATACGAGCGCGCACGGCAGATGGAGAATGTGCCTGATTGGTGCTCTACTTGAATTGAGATGTTTCCTCTTTGTGCTCTGCCTGCATGATGAGGGCACGCATCCGAACCGCCATCCCGTCAAGTGTTGGTTGGATGCCGCCTTCTGACAGCTCTCTCGCTTTACTTCCCTCCCAAGCCCTCCGTTTCACACCACAGAGGTCAGGGATTTGGTGAGTGTGTGTTTGTGTGTGTGTTTATAGGGTGAAAAGAATCTGAAGCGTGCACGGGGAGAAGCTGTCTAACTTCTCAGCCCTCAGTGTTGTCAGGTCCGTGGTGTTAAGGAAGTCCGACAGTGTGTCCCCTACCTCACCTTGAAGCAAACAGGGCCTGATATCAGCTTTCATTCACAGTACGAGTGTGTGTGTGTGTGTGTGTGTGTCCTCTGAAGTGTAACAAGGTTGTTCTTTTCTCATAGTTTTTCTGTTTGGACACACGTTTGTGCGCCAGGTCTCTGCAGGATGTTGTGCAGACAGCTGACTCCAGGATTAAAGCTGTCCTCAAACAGAATACAACATGTCAGATTTTCACACCGTCTCTTCCCCTGGTGACCAAATGAGATGGTTTTCATGAGGAGGTGTGAATTTTTCCTTTCAAAGCAAATGGTGGACTGGATCCTGGCTTCATGCAGGATATTTACCCTCCAGGAACAAACTAGACCACGGCTGGAAGGAAGTGAAAACACACTCAGCGTTTCTTAGTTTCTCACTTACAGTTAATTTAGATGATTTAGAGGATCAAATCGAACATTTTTACCTGCACGTATAAAGGTGTGTGTGTGTGTGTATAGCAGATATGATACATAGAATCTATCCGCCCATCTCTTGTTGCTATGGTAAATGGACTTGTACTTCTATAGCGCTTTTCTAGTCATACAGACCGCTTTACACTTTACATTATTCGGACAGGGGTTCACAAACCGCTTTACACTACTTGTCACATTCACCCATTCGCACACACACTCATACCCTGATAGGCACATCGGGGGGCAGTTTGGGGTTCAGTGTCTTGCCCTAGGACACTTCGGCATTTCAGGGGAAGCCTGGAATCGATCCCCCAACTTACCAGTTGAAGGACAACTGCTCTTCCTCCTGAGCTCCTGAGCTACAGCCGCCCCGGCAACAAATGCTGGTGAAAGCGCGTAGCGAGGCGTTTCTGACATAAACGTATCTGCAGTGGGATCGTGTCGTCTGTCCTGCAGGAGAAGGGGAGTTATTCGGACAGGGGTTCACAAACCTGGGTTGTCGGATCATTTCCGGGAGTCGCCACATAATTGGACAAGAATATATGTAGCCTAGATTTATCAGATAAACGTGTGATTTTTACCTGCATCAAACATTAATGCAGAGAAATCAGCAGCTGTTGTTGGTGTGTGTTGTTGCGGCTCCAACGTGTTCAGAACCACTGCTAAGGACACGCTAACGCTGGCACTATCTGGAGGGAAATCAGTGGAAATTCATCATTTCTGGATGGATGGAACTTAAGGTGTCATCTCATCATCTACAGCGTGACATCACAGCGTCTTTCCGTGTTGGCCTCCATCTCGTTGTTTACCTGCCCGTCTGGATGCACGTTCGTGTATGTTGACATGAATCGCCGCCTCCCCCCTCGCAGCCCTTGACCCTGTCTCCTTATCAAAGGCTGCAGAAAGCGAGTGATGGTGGTGCGCATTTACGTTGGTAGAGAGTGGAATAAAATGTTCACCTCTGAGGGGCAGAGCTGGATCAACATGGGGTCTTGTGTTACCACAGTGGAGAGAACAGCAGAGCTACGTAGCATGAGTGTCGTTAGCTCTTCTTGTGCTGTCAACAACAACATAAACATGACACATTACCCTCCACATGTTACACAAAACTGTGAAATGCTTTTATTCAGTGGTTTTGCTCCTTGCATGTTGGTTTGTTTGGACGGTTGGGGGGGCGAGCTCATGGCACTTTGTTTTGGTCAACAGACCGCACGCAACAGAAAACATTGTGGTAAAGTATGGTGGCTGAGAAGTCAGAAGTCAGAAGACAGAAGACAAATCCCAAAACGAGAGGAGAGGACAGCTGGGTGACGTCTTGCATACAGGAAGTGACACGGCAAGTTGTTCAGCTTCATGCAGGAAGTCCGCCGCAGTCGCCTGGTGACTAAAATGTAAAATTGTGTTTGAACTTGTTGATGGAAATGTCGCTGTTTTTTGTGCTTCTGAAGGCCTTCACACACCAGCTCCCAATATTTTGTCCAAATGCTTCGCGTGGCAAAGTTTTCTGGGATCAGTGTGAAGTCAACGGAAACGTCGACAGCAGTGATGAAACTTCTCCAAAGGAGGTGGAGACAGAACGGACCAATCAGAGAAGGTGTGTTGACAGCGTTGCCAGAGCTGGTAGCGAGCGCCATCTTGGCTGATTTTTCACTGCTTCTTCGAGCTAGCAGCTAGCTGCTGAGGCAGATCCTCAGACTGTCCCACGGACGTCCTGAAGTCCATCCTGGAGCAATGGGGTCCAGCTTCAGGTCCTGGACTAGTTCTGCTCTCTGTTCCAGAACTGCGTCAGCACCGTATCGTCCTCACTTGATGTGGAATGAAAAATGTCCGTTTCACGCTGGAATTATTTGGGATTTTGTGCATCTGTTCTAGCGAGTAAAGTCCTGAAGCCACCATGTTACATGAGCCCTTGGTCCACCTGCATGGACCTTTAGGGTTCGTTTGGAGCAGTACGTATCGTCTCTAAGCAGCAGTTGTTGTATCCTCCTGATGTTTGGTGTGAAAGCAAAGCAACCAAAGGAAGGCGTGAATGTTTCTCAGTTTCCTGCCCAGTCTACCAGAGGCCCCCCCCCCCCCCCCCCCCCCCCCCCGGACTGTGAATAACACCACCATGAATGTCATCAGTTATTGGAGTGATCAATCGGTCTGCATTTCATTTACTAGTAGACATGTGATGATCACGCACGACAAGTCAAAGCTCATCTGTAGTTTTATTTTTACTTCATCAGGATCAAAGCTGAAAAAACTCTAAAAACCATCAAAATATTAAATCATTACAGTTAATAAGTTTGTGTTATTGTGTCTTCTAACCACCCGACTCTTCCACCACTTCATCACCTTCCTCCAACCCTCGTCGCCATGTTTCAGCCCCCCACCTGCTTGTCCTCAGCCAGGCAGCAAACCTGCTCCGACAGGTGGCATTCAGAGTCACAGCTGAGCCGAGCACCTGTCTCCGCTCACCCCCCCCCCCCCCCCCCCCCCCCGACTGGAGCGCCATCGCTTCAACCTCAGCTCCGAGCCCACCTTCCTGTTCTGTTGGTGGAACAGAAGGTTTTTTTTTTAACTGTGCAAAGAGCAAAAATGATGGAATAATTTTATAAATATATACATATTTATTTATTTGGTGTAATTTAATAGCAGCGAAGCCTGATGGATGCAGAACCAGATCTGTACTATGGACCAGGTGTTTCAGTCAGATGGTCGGCGCTTTAATGGAAACGGTGGTTTTTATTGACACATGTGTTGACATCTATATGGAATACATTGGTGAACTGAGCTGCTTATTAGGTAGGATACAGGTATGGATGTAATTTTAGGACACGTAGGGACATGTCCACTTTTTACTGTCCCACAACAATGTTCCACTGTAGTACCAGAGACGTGACTAGGACCAAGCGGAAAATTGCTGCTCAAGCTGAACATAGACATCATAAATACGTAGACGCCTCATCGAGTGCTGGAGTGTGAACCACCGTCTCCACCATATTGGATGGGTCTCCGCCATATTGGATGGGTCGCCACCATATTGGATGGGTCGCCACCATATTGGATGGGTCTCCGCCATATTGGATGGATCGCCACCATATTGGATGGGTCTCCGCCATATTAGATGGATCGCCACCATATTGGATGGGTCTCCGCCATATTAGATGGATCGCCACCATATTGGATGGGTCTCTGCCATATTGGATGTGTCTCCGCCATATTGGATGGATCGCCACCATATTGGATGGGTCTCCGCCATATTAGATGGATCGCCACCATATTGGATGGGTCTCCACCATATTGGATACATCGCCACCATATTGGATGGGTCTCTACTTTCGAGTCTTGCTGCAGATCAACGTAGTTTCCCCACATAACTGTTTTCTGTGGAACAACGCGTATATATTACACACAAACAAAACCCTTTTCTACATACCTGGTTTATAAATAATGATAACACAGTGAATAATCTACTAAATAATAAATTTTACTCCTATGAGGTTTTTATGGAAAAATATGATATTGAAGTTTCACAAAGAGAGTTTTACATGGTAGCATAATTACCTCCAGGTTATGTTTTTACCAGCTTTATCTGTTTGTGTTCAAGATAACTATAAAAGTTCTGGATGGATTTCCATGAAGTTTTCAGGACTTGTTGGAAATGTGAAAAGGAAGAACTGGTTTAATTTTGGTGCTGATCCGGATCACCGTTTGGATCCAAGAACTTTTTAAAGGCCTTGGCGGAGGTTTGTGAGTGCTTTTCTAGGTAATCCTCCCCAGTAACACATGGACAGAAACTCATCAGCATCTCTTCTGCAGTTTTACAGCTTTTATCATAAAACTGCAGGTTTGGTGTCATGGAAAATGTAGCTGTTATACAGTTTGATGCAAGAGAAGAGCGTGGCTGGAACGGTGTCTCAGTACTGAATGATGTCATGATGTCTGACATGAAGATG
Organism: Telmatherina bonti; assembly: GCF_933228915.1. NCBI lineage: Eukaryota > Metazoa > Chordata > Actinopteri > Atheriniformes > Telmatherinidae > Telmatherina > Telmatherina bonti. The sequence continues at coordinate 42,819,933 of NC_136624.1, read as the reverse complement.
CTGGTACAGACCTGCATGAGCTCCGTTGTCGAGCCGGGATCTCTTCCAGTAGGAGAAACTTTTATCTAAGAGGAAGATGAGCTGCTTCATCCGTTCAGATCTGCTTTTTCTCAGATATCTTCCTCTTGTGTCCTTTCCGGTGTGAGACACTTCCTTCAGCCTCAGCTCTAATTGGTTTCACGTAAAATGAGTCCTATCAGCAGATTACCTCTGCAGGCTCACAAGTACATACAGGTACTACACACAGACTGCGCACACACATGTTTACCTAAGTGCTATTGTGCTGTTGCCATGGAAGGCTTTGTACAGTTGCAATGCGTCACCGTGGAAATCCTGCGGAATTGTTGCATCTCGATGGAAACAGCCCTGTGTGTCCCTTTGTGTCTAGCGGAGACGTTAAATGGCCTTAAATCAGCTGTAATCTGATGTTTGATCTTCATGAAGCCCGAAGCAGGATGGCCTTCAGTATCTGATGCTGTACATGAGCAGGATGAAAGTATGATGGCTCTGGGTGTCCCGTTAGCAGGAACACTCACATGCAAACGGCTAGATGGCCTCAGCGCCGCTTCAGACAGATTTCTCCTCTTTAGATACTTCCAGATAAATCTGTTTTGAAAGCATTTTTTTAAATTATGTCCATATTTTTCAGTATAAAGCGATACTGATGTGCACAAACTGTCTCTCCCATCTATTTCCTTCTGCTGTGCATCCTACATGTGTCGGAGTGGAGAGATGCAGTCTTTGATTTCTAATTGCATTCCTACGTTTGGGCTCCAGGGAAGGAAGGGTGACCCCGCTAATGGAGGACCTCATCAGTATATGCCAGGGTAATTAGTGGAATTAGCCAATCCCCACATCTCTGAGGTGACCCTGATGCTGAGGTGAGCGCTTGATATGCAGAGAAGCTCTGCAGTAATTACTGACTTCCAGCAGGGATGTACCTGTTGGCCTCGTTGGCTTTGTTTATTCCATCATGTTGGAACGCAACGAGCCTGAACATCTTCACGGATCAAGCTCCATGTCATGACATCCGTGTGTACTTAGCAGCGTCGGTCTTGGATGGATTTATTAATGTCATATTTTTGTGCATTCCAGGCTGAGAAATAAGCTTTAAATGAATAGAAATTATGTTCAGTGGTAACAGTTGTCGTGGCAACAGCGAGTCGGCACACGCTCGTTCATGCGATCACTAAAACACACAAGCATCCTTTTGTAACATTTTAATTATGCGCTTTCTGCATTGTGTCATTCGTACGTATGTGTCACATTTAGATGAGAAACAAAATAACTTCTGGCTTCAGTGTTTTCTAACATCCTTCCAGTGTTTACAACCTAAACACTCACCGCCTTCATCATCCTGCAGCCTTTGTCCATTAAAGCCTTATGAAATCTATCTCTCCATCCTCTTTTCTGCTGCTTCTCAGCCTTTTCCCTCCGTTGTTGCTGACACATATCCTACTGCCACCTTCCTCCCGCTCCCATCAAGCGAATACTTAACCTTGGCGAGGCTCAGAGAGCAGATGGCCGGCCTGGATGTGTGTCCGGCATCATCCACAGCTCATGAAGTGATGTCTCAATAAACACCTGACAGTGGGTCAAACCAGCTTGGATGAGAAGAGGGAAACACTCCCAGTTCCTACCAAGTCAGGACAACTCGCTGGCTGCTGCACCTGCAACCTGACGCTGCAGCGGGCAAACTGCGAGCGGGACGTGTGCAAGAAAACATGTAATTACCACACAATCAAACATCCCAGATGATACTGCATGTCATTATAACAAGTATCACAGCAACAACCAATGAAAATCACTTTGTACCGTTGACAAACCGTGTTTTATTAAGATGATTTAAATAAGTGTATCGTTGGACGTTGCTTGTGTTTTTCCTTCAGAGCATTCCAGTTGAAATCACACACAGACTAAAAGTCGTCTCTGTTCCTCCCAACAGCTTTTACAATTTCCCGCTCTGCCACACATCCTTGCCCCTGGGTCTCCGGACCAACAGCCTTTGGACATTTAACGTTAGTAGACGCTTCCTAACTTTAAACCTGTTGTTTGATTATGAGGTTTAAGCCGTTTAGTTTGTAAACCAGAATATTTGGGGGGAAATGTGGGATTTCTGAAGGGAAAAGGTGGAAACTGCAGTCGAGTGGAAGTAGACGCAACCAGCAGATGAAAGAACCCCTCGTAAAGTTTTCTTATCAGTGTGCGTTCTTGCACAAGAACATCATTACATTCTGGCTGAGCAACGTTATGTCCACAACAATAAATCCCTCCTCTGTAGAGACAAACTTTGCTGCCTCTGCATATTACTGATTATCAGTTCTGTTTATGTTCTGCCTCTCTCTCTCCTCCCCCATAAGAGTGAATCAAAACAAAGGACAAAGCACCGGCGAGAGTCCACCGCATTCCTGTTGAGTTGCATAAATTACATGCATCCACTTGTACGGAATTAACATCAGAACAAACAGCTATATCACTGCGGTGCGACACCTAAAGCAAGGCCAGAGCTGCATGCAGGCCAGCGAGCTCGGTGTTGTGAGACATTGCAGAGTTTTATGCTGTCCTCCGGGCAATTTAACAATCATGGCTTCCACCTTATTAACATGCCCATAAATTATTTATTTAATGTGTTGCAAGACAAGCGCTGCAGAGCACCACCAGACAAGGTCAAACAGGCCACATGTTCCACGTAGAACCCTGCAGGAATCCGTCCCGGCTACTTGCTGTAAATGAGCTTTGGTTGTGATGCTAGCAGAGCTCTGAGGAGAGCTCAGCTAGCTGCTTGTGAAGATTGCAGAGACAATCTGCTCAGTTCAAACCAGAACTCTGATTCTGTCCGACATCACGTCTTAAACAAAACATTGTTTATAAGTCATCCATTTAAATTTAATGTTGAAATTAGGGGCGTGTCTTTTTAAATTGACAGGTAAATGCAGGTAAGGCGGCAAGAAGGCAGTGTTGCACAAACCTGGATTTTAGCCGGCTAACGGCCAACCTTAGTTTTAGCTAACCTCTGTTAGCTGGGTTAGCGCTAAGCTACAGGCGGGTGCCAACATTGTATTCATACTTTCATGCATCGCTTACGTTGCGATGGTCATTAGGATAGTTTGTCCACTAGTGGGCAGTGCTGAGTTCAGAGTTCCCTCCCACGTTCTGCCAGCAGGTGGCAGCCGCAATGCTGTAACGTTGTTTACAGCAGTTCAAAAACACAAGAAGAAAAAAAAGAAAACTAAAAAGATTTAGCTGTTTTCAACTTTTTCTTCTTCTGTGCTTTTTAATTGGCGTTTCCTGTGTCGTCTTCTTCCTGTTCCTCCTCTTCTTCTCTGATTTTTTTCATCTCTCTAGTTGTGTGTCAGCTTCACAACTCAACACTGCCCCCCATGATTTTTGGTTGTGTTGCGTGGTTTTCTACAAGTGACCGATAGCTAAGTTCCATGAAAACTGCCTCATTAGGTGCCGCAGGAGGCGTACGAAACTGTGCGACTGTTTCCGTGGACTTTTACAAAGGCGAAAACTTCCAACTGAAAACCACATTTCTAAAAGCATCCACTTCCTTTCTGCCGATACTTCTCATTCTCCAATGAGATTTCTGTCTCTTACACCTGAAAGCTTCTCATGTTGGACTCTAAAATCCTGAGAGACATCTTTGTTTTGTCCATAAAGACAAGTTATTTCCAGCTTGGACCCATCATGTTGTAGTGATTACAGGAAAAGGCAGAAATAGACTGAAACAGAAGTGAAAGCGGCATCCAGCTAAGCTAACTGTCCTCTGTAAACAACTTGTTTTCCTTTCTGATCTATTTAAGTTCATATATTTGTGCAACAAACTGCTGTTTCTGTGCGACATCCTGTCATCATCAGACCACAAAAGCGTTCCATTTGTCTCCTTTAATTTTCCATTTAAAAGAAACCTTGGGCTTGGCTGCTGAAAGCTGGCCTTGTCCCTGAAGCTGACTGCAGTCAGAACATCTTCATGACGGAGGACGGCTGTTGTCTTTGTGTTTCCTAGCTCGGACGTGCAGCCGCAGCCTCATCTCCCTCTGCTTCAGAGACAGTCAGATAGGTAAATGTAAAACAAGAAGAGTATTTGTCTCTCAGCAGCAGACCGCAGACCGGGTGTATAATTACATTTTACTGCACAGTCAGCCATCGTGTCGCATCGTCTGTGCCAAAACTCCTCAGATTTCCATTCAGATGAAGAAACTTTTTCTCTCATCACGTTTTTCTACCTTTATGGCATCTTTTCCCCCGTTGGGCCCCAGATTTCCGTCCCTGACAGCGTCTCTGATTTAAAAATAAAACCACATATTTTCTTCTTTACCTTGTTTGTTACTGCTCCTTATTTATTCATATGCATGTCATCTTTCCTAACCCCCCCCCCATTTTGCTGCGCCAGCACTTTGATGGGAGAGTAGCAGTGGGGGTTTGGGGGGCTTCAGGCCCAGATGAGAACAGTCAATATTTCATATCTGTACCTGGAAGGAGACGCAGAGGGCAGAGCAAATTTAAATGGGGAAAGATGTACGACGCCCACACACAGTTTTAACCATCTTGACGATGGAAGATGCTGGAAGAGGCTGACATACCCGACATGAGGAATTCATTCCAGCATCTGCAAATACATCTTTTTTTTTGTTGTTGTTGCAACGTTTGCAGGATGGAAGGTGAGAAACTGAATGCGGGACGACAATAAAGGCAAAGCTTCATTAGCATAAATTCAACTCAATCTTTCTCCGTCCGTCTTCGGATGCATTGTGTTCATAATGCAGACAGAGCTGGAAGATTGCCTTCAGGTGTTATTACGAGCGGTTGCTTTCAAAGGTGAGTTGTACTGAAAGTGAATGGGAGGGGCGTTCCTGTTCCCCACTATCATGTCCCGTCCCCCCACCCCCCCACTACCACCTCAAACTCTATCAGCCCATGTAGACTCAGCTTACTGTTGGCGCATCGCATTAGCTGTTGTTGCCTGGAGAATAACTGGCAATCAGTTCACGTTGCTTCTCGTATCTCCGTCCGGTCGGTTACATCAGCGCCCATTCAGATCCTGCCACTCACACTGCGGTCTGAAACGGCAGCGCTGAGCGATGCAACGTGATCAAGTTCAGCCTCGAAAGAATGAAGGTGTTAATGTTACAACATCGAGAGAAAAATCCATTTGGTGTCGGCATCTGTGTAACTTTCAATACTTGCACATTTATTTTCAAATGCACATGTATAAAAATTGCACAAAAATACTCAAAAAGTTTTTACACGCAAATTTTTTACCTTGAACCTCATAAATTTATATGTTGATTTATATTTTGGTTTTGTGTTTTAAAAAAAGTTTCTGTGCAGACAAATGTTTCATGCATGTGCGTGAACTGCCTGCAGTGCACAAAAACTGCATCTACACACAAAAATTGCATCTACACACAAAAACTGCAGGCAGACCTGCCAGTAGGGAATTGCAGTAATCCATGCGTAAGATGACCAGAACCTGAATCAGAAGCTGAGTCGTGTGTTCTGTCAGGTACGTCTGATTCTCTTGATGTTGTAGAGAGCATATCGGCAGGTATGGGCAACTGAGGCAACATGGACCTTAAAGGTCAGCTGGTCATCCATCGTGGGCATTTACACACAAAAACTGCATTTATGCACATCGGTTCACAACTGCTCCAGATCTTTTTGTGACCTATATGCTTCCAGGAGCCTCACAGCTTGATACTAGATGGTGCATTTAGGTGCAAGTGGAAAACTGTCAGTCTGTCTCTCTTGCTTTCTCTCTCGATCCATCTAATATAATAGTTCTGTGAAGCTGTGAGGCTTCTGGAAAGATTGTTGGAATAGTTACTAAAAAAAAAAAAAAATGGTTACAATCCTGTAAATTGTAACGAGATTACTTTCCTATTTCTGCATCTGAAAAATAAGTTTATTACTTAATACTTTACTCTCGTCTTCGTGCCGCTTATCCGGGGTTGAGTCGCGGGGGCAGCAGCCTAAGCAGGGAAGCCCAGACTTCCCTCTCCCCAGCCACATTTGCCAACTCTGCGGGGGGGATCCCGAGGCGTTCCCAGGCCAGCCGAGAGATATAATCCCTCCAGCGTGTCCTGGATCTTCCCCGGGGTCTCCTCCAAGTTCTAAATCAAATCCACATTTGCCAAATTTAAAGTACCATGGAGACACTTTTATAAACTTCAAGCCTCATTGCTGGACATTAAAATTAACACTTAAAAGTTAATTAACCCTTTCAGGCATGAATTAATTATAAAACAATGCAACATTTTTCACATTTTTGTAAAAAAAAAACCCATCAAAACACTGAAGTGGTTTTTTACAAAAATACCCTCCTCATTCATGAATATGCAATAAAAAAAAAAAGCTTGTAAACAGGTTTCCACTACAGGGTCACCATGCATGAAAGGGTTAAAAACAACAACACTTATTTAGCTTATTACCAGACTCATTTAACAGTGTACTACTACTATTACTATTATTATTATTGTAGTACTATTACACTTTTCCTCTGTGAAATATGTTTTTCCAGCATGAGGCCTGGTCCATTACACTTATAATATTATCTTTCATCTAGAAATAATCTTCATAAATACTGACCAGCCGTACACTTAGTCTGTTGTAGTACTGTTAGTAGTACTACTGTAGTACAGGTCTGTTAGTAGTACTACTGTAGTAAATGACTGTAAGCAATACTACTATAGTAAATGACTGTTAGTAGTACTACTGTAGTAAATGACTGTTAAGTAGTACTACTGTAGTATATTACTGGCAGTAGTACTACTGTAGTACATGACTGTTAAGTACTGTAGTAAATGACTGTTAGTAGTACTACTGTAGTAAATGACTGTTAAGTAGTACTACTGTAGTAAATGACTGTTAAGCAGTACTACTGTAGTAAATGACATTTAAGTAGTACTACTGTAGTAAATGACTGTAAGCAGTACTACTGTAGTAAATGACTGTTAAGTAGTACTACTGTAGTAAATGACTGTTAAGCAGTACTACTGGAGTAAATGACTGTAAGCAGTACTACTGTAGTAAATGACTGTAAGTAGTACTACTGTAGTAAATGACTGTAAGTGGTACTACTGTAGTAAATGACTGTTAAGTAGTACTAATGTAGTAAATGACTGGTAAGTAGTACTACTGTAGTAAATGACTGTTAAGTAGTACTACTGTAGTAAATGACTGTAAGCAGTACTACTGTAGTAAATGACTGTTAAGCAGTACTACTGTAGTAAATGACTGTTAAGTAGTACTACTGTAGTAAATGACTGTAAGCAGTACTACTGTAGTAAATGACTGTAAGTAGTACTACTGTAGTAAATGACTGTTAAGTAGTACTACTGTAGTAAATGACTATTAAGTACTGTAGCAAATGACTGTTAAATAGTACTACTGTAGTAAATGACTGTTAAGTAGTTCTACTGTAGTAAATGACTGTTAAATAGTACTACTGTAGTAAATGACTGTTAAGTAGTTCTACTGTAGTAAATGACTGTAAGCAGTACTACTGTAGTAAATGACTGTTAAGTAGTACTACTGTAGTAAATGACTGTTAAGTAGTACTACTGGAGTAAATGACTGTTAAGCAGTACTACTGGAGTAAATGACTGTAAGCAGTACTACTGTAGTAAATGACTGTAAGTAGTACTACTGTAGTAAATGACTGTAAGTGGTACTACTGTAGTAAATGACTCTTAAGTAGTACTAATGTAGTAAATGACTGGTAAGTAGTACTACTGTAGTAAATGACTGTTAAGTAGTACTACTGTAGTAAATGACTGTAAGCAGTACTACTGTAGTAAATGACTGTTAAGCAGTACTACTGTAGTAAATGACTGTTAAGTAGTACTACTGTAGTAAATGACTTTAAGCAGTACTACTGTAGTAAATGACTGTAAGTAGTACTACTGTAGTAAATGACTGTTAAGTAGTACTACTGTAGTAAATGACTGTTAAGTACTGTAGCAAATGACTGTTAAATAGTACTACTGTAGTAAATGACTGTTAAGTAGTTCTACTGTAGTAAATGACTGTTAAATAGTACTACTGTAGTAAATGACTGTTAAGTAGTTCTACTGTAGTAAATGACTGTAAGCAGTACTACTGTAGTAAATGACTGTTAAGTAGTACTACTGTAGTAAATGACTGTTAAGTAGTACTACTGTAGTAAATGACTGTTAGGCAGTACTACTGTAGTAAATGACTGTTAAGTAGTACTACTGTAGTATATGACTGTTAAATAGAACTACTGTAGTAAATGACTGTGTAGTACTACTGTAGCAAATGACTGTTAGGTAGTACTACTGTAGTAAATGACTGTTAAGTAGTACTACTGTAGTAAATGACTGTAAGCAGTACTACTGTAGTAAATGACTGTAAGCAGTACTACTGTAGTAAATGACTGTTAAGTAGTACTACTGTAGTCAATGACTGTTAAGTAGTACAACTGTAGTAAATGACTGTTAGGCAGTACTACAGTAGTAAATGACTGTTAAGTAGTACTACTGTAGTAAATGACTGTTAGGCAGTACTACTGTAGTAAATGACTGTTAAGTAGTACTACCGTAGTAAATGACTGTTAAGCAGTACTACTGTAGCAAATGACTATTAGTAGTACAACTGTAGTAAATGACTGTTAAGTAGTTCTACTGTAGTAAAAGACTGTTAAGTAGTACTACTGTAGTAAATGACTGTTAAGTAGTACTACTGTAGTAAATGACTGTTAAGCAGTACTACTGTAGTAAATGACATTTAAGTAGTACTACTGTAGTAAATGACTGTAAGCAGTACTACTGTAGTAAATGACTGTTAAGCAGTACTATTGTAGTAAATGACTGTTAAGTAGTACTACTGTAGTAGTAAATGACTGTTAGTAGTACTATTGTAGTAAATGACTGTTAGTAGTACTATTGTAGTAAATGACTGTTAAGCAGTACTACTGTAGTAAATGACTGTGTAGTACTACTGTAGTAAATGACTGTTAGTAGTACTATTGTAGTAAATGACTGTTAAGCAGTACTACTGTAGTAAATGACTGTTAAGTAGTACTACTGTAGTAAATGACTGTTAAGAACTGTAGCAAATGACTGTTAAGTAGTACTACTGTAGTAAATGACTTAAGTAGTACTACTGTAGTAAATGACTGTTAAGCAGTACTACTGTAGTAAATGACTGTAAGTAGTACTACTGTAGTAAATGACTGTTAAGTAGTACTACTGTAGTAAATGACTGTTAAGCAGTACTACTGGAGTAAATGACTGTAAGCAGTACTACTATAGTAAATGACTGTAAGTAGTACTACTGTAGTAAATGACTTTAAGCAGTACTACTGTAGTAAATGACTGTTAAGTAGTACTACTGTAGTAAATGACTGTTAAGTAGAACTACTGTAGTAAATGACTGTGTAGTACTACTGTAGCAAATGACTGTTAGGTAGTACTACTGTAGTAAATGACTGTTAAGTAGTACTACTGTAGTAAATGACTGTGTAGTACTACTGTAGCAAATGACTGTTAGGTAGTACTACTGTAGTAAATGACTGTTAAGTAGTACTACTGTAGTAAATGACTGTTAAGTAGTACAACTGTAGTAAATGACTGTAAGCAGTACTACTGTAGTAAATGACTTTAAGCAGTACTACTGTAGTAAATGACTGTTAAGTAGTACTACTGTAGTAAATGACTGTTAAGTATTACTACTGTAGTAAATGACTGTTAGGCAGTACTACTGTAGTAAATGACTGTTAAGTAGTACTACTGTAGTAAATGACTGTTAAGCAGTACTACTGTAGCAAATGACTATTAGTAGTACAACTGTAGTAAATGACTGTTAAGTACTGTAGTAACTGACTGTAAGTATTACTACTGTAGTAAATGACTGTTAAGCAGTACTACTGTCGTAAATGACTGTAAGTAGTACTACTGTAGTAAATGACTGTTAAGTAGTACTACTGTAGTAAATGACTGTTAAGCAGTACTACTGGAGTAAATGACTGTAAGCAGTACTACTGTAGTAAATGACTGTAAGTAGTACTACTGTAGTAAATGACTGTAAGTGGTACTACTGTAGTAAATGACTGTTAAGTAGTACTACTGTAGTAAATGACTGGTAAGTAGTACTACTGTAGTAAATGACTGTTAAGTAGTACTACTGTAGTAAATGACTGTAAGCAGTACTACTGTAGTAAATGACTGTTAGGCAGTACTACTGTAGTAAATGACTGTTAAGTAGTACTACTGTAGTAAATGACTTTAAGCAGTACTACTGTAGTAAATGACTGTCAGTAGTACTACTGTAGTAAATGACTGTTAAGCAGTACTCCTGTAGTAAATTACTGTTAAGTAGTACTACTGTAGTAAATGACTGTTAAGTAGTACTACTGTAGTAAATGAATGTAAGCAGTACTACTTTAGTAAATGACTGTTAAGCAGTACTACTGTAGTAAATCACTGTCAAGCAGTACTACTGTAGTAAATGACTGTTAAGTACTGTAGCAAATGACTGTTAAGTAGTACTACTGTAGTAAATGACGGTTAAGAAGTTCTACTGTAGTAAATGACTGTTAAGTAGTTCTACTGTAGTAAATGACTGTTAAGTAGTACTACTGTAGTAAATGACTGTAAGCAGTACTACTGTAGTAAATGACTGCAAGCAGTACTACTGTAGTAAATGACTGTTAAGTAGTACTACTGTAGTAAATGACTGTTAAGTAGTACTACTGTAGTAAATGACTGTTAAGCAGTACTACTGTAGTAAATGACTGTTAAGTAGTACTACTGTAGTAAATGACTGTTAAGTAGAACTACTGTAGTAAATGACTGTGTAGTACTACTGTAGCAAATGACTGTTAGGTAGTACTACTGTAGTAAATGACTGTTAAGTAGTACTACTGTAGTAAATGACTGTTAAGTAGTACTACTGTAGTAAATGACTGTAAGCAGTACTACTGTAGTAAATGACTGTAAGCAGTACTACTGTAGTAAATGACTGTTAAGTAGTACTATTGTAGTAAATGACTGTTAGTAGTACTATTGTAGTAAATGACTGTTAAGCAGTACTACTGTAGTAAATGACTGTGTAGTACTACTGTAGTAAATGACTGTTAGTAGTACTATTGTAGTAAATGACTGTTAAGCAGTACTACTGTAGTAAATGACTGTTAAGTAGTACTACTGTAGTAAATGACTGTTAAGAACTGTAGCAAATGACTGTTAAGTAGTACTACTGTAGTAAATGACTTAAGTAGTACTACTGTAGTAAATGACTGTTAAGCAGTACTGCTGTAGTAAATGACTGTTAAGTACTGTAGTAAATGACTGTAAGTATTACTACTGTAGTAAATGACTGTTAAGCAGTACTACTGTAGTAAATGACTGTAAGTAGTACTACTGTAGTAAATGACTGTTAAGTAGTACTACTGTAGTAAATGACTGTTAAGCAGTACTACTGGAGTAAATGACTGTAAGCAGTACTACTGTAGTAAATGACTGTAAGTAGTACTACTGTAGTAAATGACTTTAAGTAGTACTACTGTAGTAAATGACTATTAAGTACTGTAGCAAATGACTGTTAAATAGTACTACTGTAGTAAATGACTGTTAAGTAGTTCTACTGTAGTAAATGACTGTTAAATAGTACTACTGTAGTAAATGACTGTTAAGTAGTTCTACTGTAGTAAATGACTGTAAGCAGTACTACTGTAGTAAATGACTGTTAAGTAGTACTACTGTAGTAAATGACTGTTAAGTAGTACTACTGGAGTAAATGACTGTTAAGCAGTACTACTGGAGTAAATGACTGTAAGCAGTACTACTGTAGTAAATGACTGTAAGTAGTACTACTGTAGTAAATGACTGTAAGTGGTACTACTGTAGTAAATGACTCTTAAGTAGTACTAATGTAGTAAATGACTGGTAAGTAGTACTACTGTAGTAAATGACTGTTAAGTAGTACTACTGTAGTAAATGACTGTAAGCAGTACTACTGTAGTAAATGACTGTTAAGCAGTACTACTGTAGTAAATGACTGTTAAGTAGTACTACTGTAGTAAATGACTTTAAGCAGTACTACTGTAGTAAATGACTGTAAGTAGTACTACTGTAGTAAATGACTGTTAAGTAGTACTACTGTAGTAAATGACTGTTAAGTACTGTAGCAAATGACTGTTAAATAGTACTACTGTAGTAAATGACTGTTAAGTAGTTCTACTGTAGTAAATGACTGTTAAATAGTACTACTGTAGTAAATGACTGTTAAGTAGTTCTACTGTAGTAAATGACTGTAAGCAGTACTACTGTAGTAAATGACTGTTAAGTAGTACTACTGTAGTAAATGACTGTTAAGTAGTACTACTGTAGTAAATGACTGTTAGGCAGTACTACTGTAGTAAATGACTGTTAAGTAGTACTACTGTAGTATATGACTGTTAAATAGAACTACTGTAGTAAATGACTGTGTAGTACTACTGTAGCAAATGACTGTTAGGTAGTACTACTGTAGTAAATGACTGTTAAGTAGTACTACTGTAGTAAATGACTGTAAGCAGTACTACTGTAGTAAATGACTGTAAGCAGTACTACTGTAGTAAATGACTGTTAAGTAGTACTACTGTAGTCAATGACTGTTAAGTAGTACTACTGTAGTAAATGACTGTTAGGCAGTACTACAGTAGTAAATGACTGTTAAGTAGTACTACTGTAGTAAATGACTGTTAGGCAGTACTACTGTAGTAAATGACTGTTAAGTAGTACTACCGTAGTAAATGACTGTTAAGCAGTACTACTGTAGCAAATGACTATTAGTAGTACAACTGTAGTAAATGACTGTTAAGTAGTTCTACTGTAGTAAAAGACTGTTAAGTAGTACTACTGTAGTAAATGACTGTTAAGTAGTACTACTGTAGTAAATGACTGTTAAGCAGTACTACTGTAGTAAATGACATTTAAGTAGTACTACTGTAGTAAATGACTGTAAGCAGTACTACTGTAGTAAATGACTGTTAAGCAGTACTATTGTAGTAAATGACTGTTAAGTAGTACTACTGTAGTAGTAAATGACTGTTAGTAGTACTATTGTAGTAAATGACTGTTAGTAGTACTATTGTAGTAAATGACTGTTAAGCAGTACTACTGTAGTAAATGACTGTGTAGTACTACTGTAGTAAATGACTGTTAGTAGTACTATTGTAGTAAATGACTGTTAAGCAGTACTACTGTAGTAAATGACTGTTAAGTAGTACTACTGTAGTAAATGACTGTTAAGAACTGTAGCAAATGACTGTTAAGTAGTACTACTGTAGTAAATGACTTAAGTAGTACTACTGTAGTAAATGACTGTTAAGCAGTACTACTGTAGTAAATGACTGTAAGTAGTACTACTGTAGTAAATGACTGTTAAGTAGTACTACTGTAGTAAATGACTGTTAAGCAGTACTACTGGAGTAAATGACTGTAAGCAGTACTACTATAGTAAATGACTGTAAGTAGTACTACTGTAGTAAATGACTTTAAGCAGTACTACTGTAGTAAATGACTGTTAAGTAGTACTACTGTAGTAAATGACTGTTAAGTAGAACTACTGTAGTAAATGACTGTGTAGTACTACTGTAGCAAATGACTGTTAGGTAGTACTACTGTAGTAAATGACTGTTAAGTAGTACTACTGTAGTAAATGACTGTGTAGTACTACTGTAGCAAATGACTGTTAGGTAGTACTACTGTAGTAAATGACTGTTAAGTAGTTCTACTGTAGTAAATGACTGTTAAGTAGTACAACTGTAGTAAATGACTGTAAGCAGTACTACTGTAGTAAATGACTTTAAGCAGTACTACTGTAGTAAATGACTGTTAAGTAGTACTACTGTAGTAAATGACTGTTAAGTATTACTACTGTAGTAAATGACTGTTAGGCAGTACTACTGTAGTAAATGACTGTTAAGTAGTACTACTGTAGTAAATGACTGTTAAGCAGTACTACTGTAGCAAATGACTATTAGTAGTACAACTGTAGTAAATGACTGTTAAGTACTGTAGTAACTGACTGTAAGTATTACTACTGTAGTAAATGACTGTTAAGCAGTACTACTGTCGTAAATGACTGTAAGTAGTACTACTGTAGTAAATGACTGTTAAGTAGTACTACTGTAGTAAATGACTGTTAAGCAGTACTACTGGAGTAAATGACTGTAAGCAGTACTACTGTAGTAAATGACTGTAAGTAGTACTACTGTAGTAAATGACTGTAAGTGGTACTACTGTAGTAAATGACTGTTAAGTAGTACTACTGTAGTAAATGACTGGTAAGTAGTACTACTGTAGTAAATGACTGTTAAGTAGTACTACTGTAGTAAATGACTGTAAGCAGTACTACTGTAGTAAATGACTGTTAGGCAGTACTACTGTAGTAAATGACTGTTAAGTAGTACTACTGTAGTAAATGACTTTAAGCAGTACTACTGTAGTAAATGACTGTCAGTAGTACTACTGTAGTAAATGACTGTTAAGCAGTACTACTGTAGTAAATGACTGTTAAGTAGTACTACTGTAGTAAATGACTGTTAAGCAGTACTCCTGTAGTAAATTACTGTTAAGTAGTACTACTGTAGTAAATGACTGTTAAGTAGTACTACTGTAGTAAATGAATGTAAGCAGTACTACTTTAGTAAATGACTGTTAAGCAGTACTACTGTAGTAAATCACTGTCAAGCAGTACTACTGTAGTAAATGACTGTTAAGTACTGTAGCAAATGACTGTTAAGTAGTACTACTGTAGTAAATGACTGTTAAGAAGTTCTACTGTAGTAAATGACTGTTAAGTAGTTCTACTGTAGTAAATGACTGTTAAGTAGTACTACTGTAGTAAATGACTGTAAGCAGTACTACTGTAGTAAATGACTGTTAAGTAGTACTACTGTAGTAAATGACTGTTAAGTAGTACTACTGTAGTAAATGACTGTTAAGTAGTACTACTGTAGTAAATGACTGTTAAGCAGTACTACTGTAGTAAATGACTGTTAAGTAGTACTACTGTAGTAAATGACTGTTAAGTAGAACTACTGTAGTAAATGACTGTGTAGTACTACTGTAGCAAATGACTGTTAGGTAGTACTACTGTAGTAAATGACTGTTAAGTAGTACTACTGTAGTAAATGACTGTTAAGTAGTACTACTGTAGTAAATGACTGTAAGCAGTACTACTGTAGTAAATGACTGTAAGCAGTACTACTGTAGTAAATGACTGTTAAGTAGTACTATTGTAGTAAATGACTGTTAGTAGTACTATTGTAGTAAATGACTTTAAGTAGTACTACTGTAGTAAATGACTGTTAAGTAGTACTACTGTAGTAAATGACTGTTAAGTAGAACTACTGTAGTAAATGACTGTAAGCAGTACTACTGTAGTAAATGATTTTGAGCAGTACTACTGTAGTAAATGACTGTTAAGTAGTACTACTGTAGTAAATGACTGTTAAGTAGTACTACTGTAGTAAATGACTGTTAGGCAGTACTACTGTAGTAAATGACTGTAAGTAGTACTACTGTAGTAAATGACTGTTAAGTAGTACTACTGTAGTAAATGACTGTTAAGTACTGTAGCAAATGACTGTTAAATAGTACTACTGTAGTAAATGACTGTTAAGTAGTTCTACTGTAGTAAATGACTGTTAAGTAGTACTACTGTAGTAAATGACTTTAAGCAGTACTACTGTAGTAAATGACTGTCAGTAGTACTACTGTAGTAAATGACTGTTAAGCAGTACTACTGTAGTAAATGACTGTTAAGTAGTACTACTGTAGTAAATGACTGTTAAGCAGTACTACTGTAGTAAATTACTGTTAAGTAGTACTACTGTAGTAAATGACTGTTAAGTAGTACTACTGTAGTAAATGAATGTAAGCAGTACTACTTTAGTAAATGACTGTTAAGCAGTACTACTGTAGTAAATCACTGTCAAGCAGTACTACTGTAGTAAATGACTGTTAAGTACTGTAGCAAATGACTGTTAAGTAGTACTACTGTAGTAAATGACTGTTAAGTAGTTCTACTGTAGTAAATGACTGTTAAGTAGTTCTACTGTAGTAAATGACTGTTAAGTAGTACTACTGTAGTAAATGACTGTAAGCAGTACTACTGTAGTAAATGACTGCAAGCAGTACTACTGTAGTAAATGACTGTTAAGTAGTACTACTGTAGTAAATGACTGTTAAGTAGTACTACTGTAGTAAATGACTGTTAGGCAGTACTACTGTAGTAAATGACTGTTAAGTAGTACTACTGTAGTAAATGACTGTTAAGTAGAACTACTGTAGTAAATGACTGTGTAGTACTACTGTAGCAAATGACTGTTAGGTAGTACTACTGTAGTAAATGACTGTTAAGTAGTACTACTGTAGTAAATGACTGTTAAGTAGTACTACTGTAGTAAATGACTGTAAGCAGTACTACTGTAGTAAATGACTGTAAGCAGTACTACTGTAGTAAATGACTGTTAAGTAGTACTACTGTAGTAAATGACTGTTAAGTAGTACTACTTTAGTAAATGACTGTTAGGCAGTACTACTGTAGTAAATGACTGTTAAGTAGTACTACTGTAGTAAATGACTGTTAAGCAGTACTACTGTAGCAAATGACTATTAGTAGTACAACTGTTGTAAATGACTGTTAAGTAGTTCTACTGTAGTAAATGACTGCTAAGTAGTACTACTGTAGTAAATGACTGTTAAGCAGTACTACTGTAGTAAATGACTGTAAGCAGTACTACTGTAGTAAATGACTGTTAAGTAGTACTACTGTAGTAAATGACTGTTAAGTAGTACTACTGTAGTAAATGACTGTTAGGCAGTACTACAGTAGTAAATGACTGTTAAGTAGTACTACTGTAGTAAATGACTGTTAAGCAGTACTGCTGTAGTAAATGACTGTTAAGTAGTACTACTGTAGTAAATGACTGTTAGGTAGTACTACTGTAGTAAATGACTGTTAAGTAGTACTACTGTAGTAAATGACTGTAAGCAGTACTACTGTAGTAAATGACTGTTAAATAGTACTACTGTAGTAAATGACTGTTAAGTAGTTCTACTGTAGTAAATGACTGTAAGCAGTACTACTGTAGTAAATGACTGTTAAGTAGTACTACTGTAGTAAATGACTGTTAAGTAGTACTACTGTAGTAAATGACTTTAAGCAGTACTACTGTAGTAAATGACTGTAAGTAGTACTACTGTAGTAAATGACTGTTAAGTAGTACTACTGTAGTAAATGACTGTTAAGTACTGTAGCAAATGACTGTTAAATAGTACTACTGTAGTAAATGACTGTTAAGTAGTTCTACTGTAGTAAATGACTGTTAAATAGTACTACTGTAGTAAATGACTGTTAAGTAGTTCTACTGTAGTAAATGACTGTAAGCAGTACTACTGTAGTAAATGACTGTTAAGTAGTACTACTGTAGTAAATGACTGTTAAGTAGTACTACTGTAGTAAATGACTGTTAGGCAGTACTACTGTAGTAAATGACTGTTAAGTAGTACTACTGTAGTATATGACTGTTAAGTAGAACTACTGTAGTAAATGACTGTGTAGTACTACTGTAGCAAATGACTGTTAGGTAGTACTACTGTAGTAAATGACTGTTAAGTAGTACTACTGTAGTAAATGACTGTAAGCAGTACTACTGTAGTAAATGACTGTAAGCAGTACTACTGTAGTAAATGACTGTTAAGTAGTACTACTGTAGTAAATGACTGTTAAGTAGTACTACTGTAGTAAATGACTGTTAGGCAGTACTACAGTAGTAAATGACTGTTAAGTAGTACTACTGTAGTAAATGACTGTTAGGCAGTACTACTGTAGTAAATGACTGTTCAGCAGTACTACTGTAGCAAATGACTATTAGTAGTACAACTGTAGTAAATGACTGTTAAGTAGTTCTACTGTAGTAAATGACTGTTAAGTAGTACTACTGTAGTAAATGACTGTTAAGTAGTACTACTGTAGTAAATGACTGTTAAGCAGTACTACTGTAGTAAATGACATTTAAGTAGTACTACTGTAGTAAATGACTGTAAGCAGTACTACTGTAGTAAATGACTGTTAAGCAGTACTATTGTAGTAAATGACTGTTAAGTAGTACTACTGTAGTAGTAAATGACTGTTAAGTAGTTCTACTGTAGTAAATGACTGTTAAGTAGTACTACTGTAGTAAATGACTTTAAGCAGTACTACTGTAGTAAATGACTGTCAGTAGTACTACTGTAGTAAATGACTGTTAAGCAGTACTACTGTAGTAAATGACTGTTAAGTAGTACTACTGTAGTAAATGACTGTTAAGCAGTACTACTGTAGTAAATTACTGTTAAGTAGTACTACTGTAGTAAATGACTGTTAAGTAGTACTACTGTAGTAAATGAATGTAAGCAGTACTACTTTAGTAAATGACTGTTAAGCAGTACTACTGTAGTAAATCACTGTCAAGCAGTACTACTGTAGTAAATGACTGTTAAGTACTGTAGCAAATGACTGTTAAGTAGTACTACTGTAGTAAATGACTGTTAAGTAGTTCTACTGTAGTAAATGACTGTTAAGTAGTTCTACTGTAGTAAATGACTGTTAAGTAGTACTACTGTAGTAAATGACTGTAAGCAGTACTACTGTAGTAAATGACTGCAAGCAGTACTACTGTAGTAAATGACTGTTAAGTAGTACTACTGTAGTAAATGACTGTTAAGTAGTACTACTGTAGTAAATGACTGTTAGGCAGTACTACTGTAGTAAATGACTGTTAAGTAGTACTACTGTAGTAAATGACTGTTAAGTAGAACTACTGTAGTAAATGACTGTGTAGTACTACTGTAGCAAATGACTGTTAGGTAGTACTACTGTAGTAAATGACTGTTAAGTAGTACTACTGTAGTAAATGACTGTTAAGTAGTACTACTGTAGTAAATGACTGTAAGCAGTACTACTGTAGTAAATGACTGTAAGCAGTACTACTGTAGTAAATGACTGTTAAGTAGTACTACTGTAGTAAATGACTGTTAAGTAGTACTACTTTAGTAAATGACTGTTAGGCAGTACTACTGTAGTAAATGACTGTTAAGTAGTACTACTGTAGTAAATGACTGTTAAGCAGTACTACTGTAGCAAATGACTATTAGTAGTACAACTGTTGTAAATGACTGTTAAGTAGTTCTACTGTAGTAAATGACTGCTAAGTAGTACTACTGTAGTAAATGACTGTTAAGCAGTACTACTGTAGTAAATGACTGTAAGCAGTACTACTGTAGTAAATGACTGTTAAGTAGTACTACTGTAGTAAATGACTGTTAAGTAGTACTACTGTAGTAAATGACTGTTAGGCAGTACTACAGTAGTAAATGACTGTTAAGTAGTACTACTGTAGTAAATGACTGTTAAGCAGTACTGCTGTAGTAAATGACTGTTAAGTAGTACTACTGTAGTAAATGACTGTTAGGTAGTACTACTGTAGTAAATGACTGTTAAGTAGTACTACTGTAGTAAATGACTGTAAGCAGTACTACTGTAGTAAATGACTGTTAAATAGTACTACTGTAGTAAATGACTGTTAAGTAGTTCTACTGTAGTAAATGACTGTAAGCAGTACTACTGTAGTAAATGACTGTTAAGTAGTACTACTGTAGTAAATGACTGTTAAGTAGTACTACTGTAGTAAATGACTTTAAGCAGTACTACTGTAGTAAATGACTGTAAGTAGTACTACTGTAGTAAATGACTGTTAAGTAGTACTACTGTAGTAAATGACTGTTAAGTACTGTAGCAAATGACTGTTAAATAGTACTACTGTAGTAAATGACTGTTAAGTAGTTCTACTGTAGTAAATGACTGTTAAATAGTACTACTGTAGTAAATGACTGTTAAGTAGTTCTACTGTAGTAAATGACTGTAAGCAGTACTACTGTAGTAAATGACTGTTAAGTAGTACTACTGTAGTAAATGACTGTTAAGTAGTACTACTGTAGTAAATGACTGTTAGGCAGTACTACTGTAGTAAATGACTGTTAAGTAGTACTACTGTAGTATATGACTGTTAAGTAGAACTACTGTAGTAAATGACTGTGTAGTACTACTGTAGCAAATGACTGTTAGGTAGTACTACTGTAGTAAATGACTGTTAAGTAGTACTACTGTAGTAAATGACTGTAAGCAGTACTACTGTAGTAAATGACTGTAAGCAGTACTACTGTAGTAAATGACTGTTAAGTAGTACTACTGTAGTAAATGACTGTTAAGTAGTACTACTGTAGTAAATGACTGTTAGGCAGTACTACAGTAGTAAATGACTGTTAAGTAGTACTACTGTAGTAAATGACTGTTAGGCAGTACTACTGTAGTAAATGACTGTTCAGCAGTACTACTGTAGCAAATGACTATTAGTAGTACAACTGTAGTAAATGACTGTTAAGTAGTTCTACTGTAGTAAATGACTGTTAAGTAGTACTACTGTAGTAAATGACTGTTAAGTAGTACTACTGTAGTAAATGACTGTTAAGCAGTACTACTGTAGTAAATGACATTTAAGTAGTACTACTGTAGTAAATGACTGTAAGCAGTACTACTGTAGTAAATGACTGTTAAGCAGTACTATTGTAGTAAATGACTGTTAAGTAGTACTACTGTAGTAGTAAATGACTGTTAGTAGTACTATTGTAGTAAATGACTGTTAGTAGTACTATTGTAGTAAATGACTGTTAAGCAGTACTACTGTAGTAAATGACTGTGTAGTACTACTGTAGTAAATGACTGTTAGTAGTACTATTGTAGTAAATGACTGTTAGTGGTACTATTGTAGCAAATGACTGTTAAGTAGTACTACTGTAGTAAATGACTTAAGTAGTACTACTGTAGTAAATGAATGTTAAGCGGTACTGCTGTAGTAAATGACTGTTAAGTACTGTAGTAAATGACTGTAAGTATTACTACTGTAGTAAATGACTGTTAAGCAGTACTACTGTAGTAAATGACTGTAAGTAGTACTACTGTAGTAAATGACTGTTAAGTAGTACTACTGTAGTAAATGACTGTTAAGCAGTACTACTGGAGTAAATGACTGTAAGCAGTACTACTGTAGTAAATGACTGTAAGTAGTACTACTGTAGTAAATGACTTTAAGCAGTACTACTGTAGTAAATGACTGTTAAGTAGTACTACTGTAGTAAATGACTGTTAAGTAGAACTACTGTAGTAAATGACTGTGTAGTACTACTGTAGCAAATGACGTTTAGGTAGTACTACTGTAGTAAATGACTGTTAAGTAGTACTACTGTAGTAAATGACTGTTAAGTAGTACTACTGTAGTAAATGACTGTAAGCAGTACTACTGTAGTAAATGACTTTAAGCAGTACTACTGTAGTAAATGACTGTTAAGTAGTACTACTGTAGTAAATGACTGTTAAGTAGTACTACTGTAGTAAATGACTGTTAGGCAGTACTACTGTAGTAAATGACTGTTAAGTAGTACTACTGTAGTAAATGACTGTTAAGCAGTACTACTGTAGCAAATGACTATTAGTAGTACAACTGTAGTAAATGACTGTTAAGTACTGTAGTAAATGACTGTAAGTATTACTACTGTGGTAAATGACTGTTAAGCAGTACTACTGTAGTAAATGAATGTAAGTAGTACTACTGTAGTAAATGACTGTTAAGTAGTACTACTGTAGTAAATGACTGTTAAGCAGTACTACTGGAGTAAATGACTGTAAGCAGTACTACTGTAGTAAATGACTGTAAGTAGTACTACTGTAGTAAATGACTGTAAGTGGTACTACTGTAGTAAATGACTGTTAAGTAGTACTACTGTAGTAAATGACTGGTAAGTAGTACTACTGTAGTAAATGACTGTTAAGTAGTACTACTGTAGTAAATGACTGTAAGCAGTACTACTGTAGTAAATGACTGTTAAGCAGTACTACTGTAGTAAATGACTGTTAAGTAGTACTACTGTAGTAAATTACTGTTAAGTAGTACTACTGTAGTAAATGACTGTTAAGTAGTACTACTGTAGTAAATGAATGTAAGCAGTACTACTTTAGTAAATGACTGTTAAGCAGTACTACTGTAGTAAATGACTGTCAAGCAGTACTACTGTAGTAAATGACTGTTAAGTACTGTAGCAAATGACTGTTAAGTAGTACTACTGTAGTAAATGACTGTTAAGTAGTACTACTGTAGTAAATGACTGTTAAGTAGTACTACTGTAGTAAATGACTGTAAGCAGTACTACTGTAGTAAATGACTGTAAGCAGTACTACTGTAGTAAATGACTGTTAAGTAGTACTACTGTAGTAAATGACTGTTAAGTAGTACTACTTTAGTAAATGACTGTTAAGCAGTACTACTGTAGTAAATTACTGTTAGTAGTACAACTGTAGTAAACTACTGTTAGTGGTACAACTGTAGTAAATGACTGTTAAGTGGTACTACTGTAGTAAATGACTCTTAAGCAGTACTGCTGTAGTAAATGACTGTTAAGTAGTACTACTGTAGTAAATGACTGTTAAGTAGTACTACTTTTGTAAATGACTGTAAGCAGTACTACTGTAGTAAATGACTGTTAAGCAGTACTACTGTAGTAAATGACTGTTAAGTAGTACTACTGTAGTAAATGACTTTAAGCAGTACTACTGTAGTAAATGACTGTCAGTAGTACTACTGTAGTAAATGACTGTTAAGCAGTACTACGGTAGTAAATGACTGTTAAGTAGTACTATTGTAGTAAATGACTGTTAGGCAGTACTACTGTAGTAAATGACTGTTAAGTAGTACTACTGTAGTAAATGACTGTTAAGCAGTACTACTGTAGCAAATGACTATTAGTAGTACAACTGTAGTAAATGACTGTTAAGTAGTTCTACTGTAGTAAATGACTGTTAAGTAGTACTACTGTAGTAAATGACTGTTAAGCAGTACTACTGTAGTAAAGGACTGTTAAGTAGTACTACTGTAGTAAATGACTGTAAGCAGTACTACTGTAGTAAATGACTGTGTAGTACTACTGTAGTAAATGACTGTGTAGTACTATTGTAGTAAATGACTGTTTGTAGTACTACTGTAGTAAATGACTGTTAGTAGTACTACTGTAGTAAATGACTGTAAGTAGTACTACTGTAGTAAATGACTGTTAAGTAGTACTACTGTAGTAAATGACTGTTAAGCAGTACTACTGTAGTAAATTACTGTTAGTAGTACAACTGTAGTAAACTACTGTTAATAGTACAACTGTAGTAAATGACTGTTAGGCAGTACTACTGTAGTAAATGACTGTTAAGTAGTACTACTGTAGTAAATGACTGTTAAGCAGTACTACTGTAGTAAATTACTGTTAGTAGTACAACTGTAGTAAACTACTATTAGTAGTACAACTGTAGTAAATGACTGTTAAGTGGTACTACTGTAGTAAATGACTCTTAAGCAGTACTGCTGTAGTAAATGAGTGTAAGCAGTACTACTGTAGTAAATGACTGTTAAGCAGTACTACTGTAGTAAATGACTGTTAAGTACTGTAGCAAATGACTGTTAAGTAGTACTACTGTAGTAAATGACTGTTAAGTAGTTCTACTGTAGTAAATGACTGTTAAATAGTACTACTGTAGTAAATGACTGTTAAGTAGTTCTACTGTAGTAAATGACTGTTAAGTAGTACTACTGTAGTAAATGACTGTAAGCAGTACTACTGTAGTAAATGACTGTAAGCAGTACTACTGTAGTAAATGACTGTTAAGTAGTACTACTGTAGTAAATGACTGTTAAGTAGTACTACTGTAGTAAATGACTGTTAGGCAGTACTACTGTAGTAAATGACTGTTAAGTAGTACTACTGTAGTAAATGACTGTTAGGCAGTACTACTGTAGTAAATGACTGTTAAGTAGTACTACTGTAGTAAATGACTGTTAAGTAGTACTACTGTAGTAAATGACTGTGTAGTACTACTGTAGCAAATGACTGTTAGGTAGTACTACTGTAGTAAATGACTGTTAAGTAGTACTACTGTAGTAAATGACTGTTAAGTAGTACTACTGTAGTAAATGACTGTTAAGTAGTACTACTGTAGTAAATGACTGTAAGCAGTACTACTGTAGTAAATGACTGTAAGCAGTACTACTGTAGTAAATGACTGTTAAGTAGTACTACTGTAGTAAATGACTGTTAAGTAGTACTACTGTAGTAAATGACTGTAAGCAGTACTACTGTAGTAAATGACTGTTAGTAGTACTACTGTAGTAAATGACTGTTAAGTAGTACTACTGTAGTAAATGACTGTTAGGCAGTACTACTGTAGTAAATGACTGTTAAGTAGTACTACTGTAGTAAATGACTGTTAAGCAGTACTACTGTAGTAAATTACTGTTAGTAGTACAACTGTAGTAAACTACTGTTAGTGGTACAACTGTAGTAAATGACTGTTAAGTGGTACTACTGTAGTAAATGACTCTTAAGCAGTACTGCTGTAGTAAATGACTGTTAAGTAGTACTACTGTAGTAAATGACTGTAAGCAGTACTACTGTAGTAAATGACTGTTAAGCAGTACTACTGTAGTAAATGACTGTTAAGTAGTACTACTGTAGTAAATGACTGTCAGTAGTACTACTGTAGTAAATGACTGTAAGCAGTACTACTGTAGTAAATGACTGTGTAGTACTACTGTAGTAAATGACTGTGTAGTACTATTGTAGTAAATGACTGTTAGTACTACTACTGTAATAAATGACTGTTAGTAGTACTACTGTAGTAAATGACTGTAAGTAGTACTACTGTAGTAAATGACTGTTAAGTAGTACTACTGTAGTAAATGACTGTTAAGCAGTACTACTGTAGTAAATTACTGTTAGTAGTACAACTGTAGTAAAGTACTGTTAGGCAGTACTACTGTAGTAAATGACTGTTAAGTAGTACTACTGTAGTAAATGACTGTTAAGCAGTACTACTGTAGCAAATGACTATTAGTAGTACAACTGTAGTAAATGACTGTTAAGTAGTTCTACTGTAGTAAATGACTGTTAAGTAGTACTACTGTAGTAAATGACTGTAAGCAGTACTACTGTAGTAAATGACTGTTAAGTAGTACTACTGTAGTAAATGACTGTTAAGTAGTACTACTGTAGTAAATGACTGTTAGGCAGTACTACTGTAGTAAATGACTGTTAAGTAGTACTACTGTAGTAAATGACTGTTAAGCAGTACTACTGTAGTAAATTACTGTTAGTAGTACAACTGTAGTAAACTACTGTTAGTGGTACAACTGTAGTAAATGACTGTTAAGTGGTACTACTGTAGTAAATGACTCTTAAGCAGTACTGCTGTAGTAAATGACTGTTAAGTAGTACTACTGTAGTAAATGACTGTAAGCAGTGCTACTGTAGTAAATGACTGTTAAGCAGTACTACTGTAGTAAATGACTGTTAAGTAGTACTACTGTAGTAAATGACTTTAAGCAGTACTACTGTAGTAAATGACTGTCAGTAGTACTACTGTAGTAAATGACTGTTAATCAGTACTACTGTAGTAAATGACTGTTAAGTAGTACTATTGTAGTAAATGACTGTTAGGCAGTACTACTGTAGTAAATGACTGTTAAGTAGTACTACTGTAGTAAATGACTGTTAAGCAGTACTACTGTAGTAAATGACTGTTAAGTAGTACTACTGTAGTAAATGACTGTAAGCAGTACTACTGTAGTAAATGACTGTGTAGTACTACTGTAGTAAATGACTGTGTAGTACTATTGTAGTAAATGACTGTTAGTAGTACTACTGTAATAAATGACTGTTAGTAGTACTACTGTAGTAAATGACTGTAAGTAGTACTACTGTAGTAAATGACTGTTAAGTAGTACTACTGTAGTAAATGACTGTTAAGCAGTACTACTGTAGTAAATTACTGTTAGTAGTACAACTGTAGTAAACTACTGTTAATAGTACAACTGTAGTAAATGACTGTTAGGCAGTACTACTGTAGTAAATGACTGTTAAGTAGTACTACTGTAGTAAATGACTGTTAAGCAGGTCTGCTGTAGTAAATTACTGTTAGTAGTACAACTGTAGTAAACTACTGTTAGTAGTACAACTGTAGTAAATGACTGTTAAGTGGTACTACTGTAGTAAATGACTCTTAAGCAGTACTGCTGTCGTAAATGACTGTAAGCAGTACTACTGTAGTAAATGACTGTTAAGCAGTACTACTGTAGTAAATGACTGTTAAGTAGTACTACTGTAGTAAATGACTTTAAGCAGTACTACTGTAGTAAATGACTGTCAGTAGTACTACCGTAGTAAATGACTGTTAAGCAGTACTACTGTAGTAAATGACTGTTAAGTAGTACTACTGTAGTAAATGACTGTAAGCAGTACAACTGTAGTAAATGACTGTTAAGTAGTTCTACTGTGGTAAATGACTGTTAAGTAGTACTACTGTAGTAAATGACTGTTAAGTAGTACTACTGTAGTAAATGACTGTAAGCAGTACTACTGTAGTAAATGACTGTTAAGTAGTACTACTGTAGTAAATGACTGTTAAGTAGTACTATTGTAGTAAATGACTGTTAAGTAGTACTACTGTAGTAAATGACTGTTAAGTAGTACTACTGTAGTAAATGACTGTAAGCAGTACTACTGTAGTAAATGACTGTTAAGTAGTACTACTGTAGTAAATGACTGTAAGCAGTACTACTGTAGTAAATGACTGTTAAGTAGTACTACTGTAGTAAATGACTGTTAAGTAGTACTACTGTAGTAAATGACTGTTAGGCAGTACTACTGTAGTAAATGACTGTTAAGTAGTACTACTGTAGTAAATGACTGTTAAGCAGTACTACTGTAGTAAATTACTGTTAGTAGTACAACTGTAGTAAACTACTGTTAGTAGTACAACTGTAGTAAATGACTGTTAAGTGGTACTACTGTAGTAAATGACTCTTAAGCAGTACTGTTGTAGTAAATGACTGTTAAGTAGTACTACTGTAGTAAATGACTATAAGCAGTACTACTGTAGTAAATGACTGTTAAGCAGTACTACTGTAGTAAATGACTGTTAAGTAGTACTACTGTAGTAAATGACTTTAAGCAGTACTACTGTAGTAAATGACTGTCAGTAGTACTACTGTAGTAAATGACTGTTAAGCAGTACTACTGTAGTAAATGACTGTTAGTAGTACTATTGTAGTAAATGACTGTTAGGCAGTACTACTGTAGTAAATGACTGTTAAGTAGTACTACTGTAGTAAATGACTGTTAAGCAGTACTACTGTAGCAAATGACTATTAGTAGTACAACTGTAGTAAATGACTGTTAAGTAGTTCTACTGTAGTAAATGACTGTTAAGTAGTACTACTGTAGTAAATGACTGTTAAGCAGTACTACTGTAGTAAATGACTGTTAAGTAGTACTACTGTAGTAAATGACTGTAAGCAGTACTACTGTAGTAAATGACTGTGTAGTACTACTGTAGTAAATGACTGTGTAGTACTATTGTAGTAAATGACTGTTAGTAGAACTACTGTAGTAAATGACTGTTAGTAGTACTACTGTAGTAAATGACTGTAAGTAGTACTACTGTAGTAAATGACTGTTAAGTAGTACTACTGTAGTAAATGACTGTTAAGCAGTACTACTGTAGTAAATTACTGTTAGTAGTACAACTGTAGTAAACTACTGTTAATAGTACAACTGTAGTAAATGACTGTTAAGTGGTACTACTGTAGTAAATGACTGTTAAGTAGTACTACTGTAGTAAATGACTGTTAAGCAGTACTACTGTAGTAAATGACTGTTAAGTAGTACTACTGTAGTAAATGACTGTAAGCAGTACTACTGTAGTAAATGACTGTTAAGCAGTACTACTGTAGTAAATGACTGTTAATTAGTACTACTGTAGTAAATGACTTTAAGCAGTACTGCTGTAGTAAATGACTGTTAAGTACTGTAGTAAATGACTGTAAGTAGTACTACTGTAGTAAATGACTGTTAATAGTACTACTGTAGTAAATGACTGTAAGTAGTACTACTGTAGTAAATGACTGTTAAGTAGTACTACTGTAGTAAATGACTGATAAGTAGTACTACTGTAGTAAATGACTGATAACTAGTACTACTGTAGTAAATGACTGTAAGCAGTACCACTGTAGTAAATTACTGTGTAGTACTACTGGAGTAAATGACTGTTAGTAGTACTATTGTAGTAAATGACTGTAAGTAGTACTACTGTAGTAAATGACTGTCAGTAGTACTACTGTAGTAAATGACTGTTAAGTAGTACTACTGTAGTAAATGACTGTTAATAGTACAACTGTAGTAAATGACTGTTAAGTGGTACTACTGTAGTAAATGACTGTTAAGTAGTACTACTGTAGTAAATGACTGTTAGGCAGTACTACTGTAGTAAATGACTGTTAAGCAGTACTACTGTAGTAAATGACTGTTAGTAGTACAACTGTAGTAAACTACTGTTAGTAGTACAACTGTAGTAAATGACTGTTAAGTGGTACTACTGTAGTAAATGACTGTTAATTAGCACTACTGTAGTAAATGACTGTTAAGTAGTACTACTGTAGTAAATGACTGTAAGCAGTACTACTGTAGTAAATGACTGTTAAGCAGTACTACTGTAGTAAATGACTGTTAAGTAGTACTACTGTAGTAAATGACTGTTAAGCAGTACTGCTGTAGAAAATGACTGTTAAGTACTGTAGGAAATGACTGTAAGTAGTACTACTGTAGTAAATGACTGTTAGTAGTACTACTGTAGTAAATGACTGTTAAGTAGTACTACTGTAGTAAATGACTGTTAAGCAGTACTGCTGTAGTAAATGACTGTTAAGTACTGTAGTAAATGACTGTAAGTAGTACTACTGTAGTAAATGACTGTTAGTAGTACCACTGTAGTAAATGACTGGTAAGTAGTACTACTGTAGTAAATGACTGTAAGTAGTACTACTGTAGTAAATGACTGTTAAGCAGTACTACTGTTCTAAATGACTGTTAGTAAAACTATTGTAGTAAATGACTGTTAAGTAGTACTACTGTAGTAAATGACTGTTAAGTAGTACTACTGTAGTAAATGACTGTAAGCAGTACTACTGTAGTAAATGACTGTTAAGTAGTACTACTGTAGTAAATGACTGTTAAGTAGTACTACTGTAGTAAATGACTGTTAGGCAGTACTACTGTAGTAAATGACTGTAAGCAGTACTACTGTAGTAAATGACTGTTAAGTAGTACTACTGTAGTAAATGACTGTAAGTAGTACTACTGTAGTAAATAACTTTTAAGTAGTACTACTGTAGTAAATGACTGTTAAGTAGAACTACTGTAGTAAATGACTGTTAAGTAGAACTACTGTAGTAAATGACTGTGTAGTACTACTGTAGTAAATGACTGTTAGGTAGTACTACTGTAGTAAATGACTGTTAAGTAGTACTACTGTAGTAAATGACTGTAAGCAGTACTACTGTAGTAAATGACTGTTAAGTAGTACTACTGTAGTAAATGACTGTTAAGTAGTACTACTGTAGTAAATGACTGTTAGGCAGTACTACTGTAGTAAATGACTGTTAAGTAGTACTACTGTAGTAAATGACTGTTAAGTGGTACTACTGTAGTAAATTACTGTTAAGTAGTACTACTGCAGTAAATGACTGTTAAGTGGTACTACTGTAGTAAATGACTGTTAAGCAGTACTACTGGAGTAAATGACTTAAGTAGTACTACTGTAGTAAATGACTGTTAAGTAGTACTACTGTAGTAAACGAATGTAAGCAGTACTACTTAAGTAAATGACTGTTAAGCAGTACTACTGTAGTAAATGACTGTCAAGCAGTACTACTGTGGTAAATGACTGTAAGTAGTACTACTGTAGTAAATGACTGTTAAGTACTGTAGTAAATGACTGTTAAGTAGTTCTACTGTAGTAAATGACTGTTAAGTAGTACTACTGTAGTAAATGACTGTAAGCAGTACTACTGTAGTAAATGACTGTAAGCAGTACTACTGTAGTAAATGACTGTTAAGTAGTACTACTGTAGTAAATGACTGTTAGGCAGTACTACTGTAGTAAATGATTGTTAAGCAGTACTACTGTAGTAAATTACTGTAAGTAGTACAACTGTAGCAAACTACTGTTAGTAGTACAACTGTAGTAAATGACTGTTAAGTGGTACTACTGTAGTAAATGACTGTTAAGTAGCACTACTGTAGTAAATGACTGTTAAGTAGTACTACTGTAGTAAATGACTGTAAGCAGTACTACTGTAGTAAATGACTGTTAAGCAGTACTACTGTAGTAAATGACTGTTAAGTAGTACTACTGTAGTAAATGACTGTTAAGCAGTACTGCTGTAGTAAATGACTGTTAAGTACTGTAGTAAATGACTGTAAGTAGTACTACTGTAGTAAATGACTGTTAGTAGTACTACTGTAGTAAATGACTGTTAAGTAGTACTACTGTAGTAAATGACTGTTAAGCAGTACTGCTGTAGTAAATGACTGTTAAGTACTGTAGTAAATGACTGTAAGTAGTACTACTGTAGTAAATGACTGTTAGTAGTACCACTGTAGTAAATGACTGGTAAGTAGTACTACTGTAGTAAATGACTGTAAGTAGTACTACTGTAGTAAATGACTGTTAAGCAGTACTACTGTTCTAAATGACTGTTAGTAAAACTATTGTAGTAAATGACTGTTAAGTAGTACTACTGTAGTAAATGACTGTTAAGTAGTACTACTGTAGTAAATGACTGTAAGCAGTACTACTGTAGTAAATGACTGTTAAGTAGTACTACTGTAGTAAATGACTGTTAAGTAGTACTACTGTAGTAAATGACTGTTAGGCAGTACTACTGTAGTAAATGACTGTAAGCAGTACTACTGTAGTAAATGACTGTTAAGTAGTACTACTGTAGTAAATGACTGTAAGTAGTACTACTGTAGTAAATAACTTTTAAGTAGTACTACTGTAGTAAATGACTGTTAAGTAGAACTACTGTAGTAAATGACTGTTAAGTAGAACTACTGTAGTAAATGACTGTGTAGTACTACTGTAGTAAATGACTGTTAGGTAGTACTACTGTAGTAAATGACTGTTAAGTAGTACTACTGTAGTAAATGACTGTAAGCAGTACTACTGTAGTAAATGACTGTTAAGTAGTACTACTGTAGTAAATGACTGTTAAGTAGTACTACTGTAGTAAATGACTGTTAGGCAGTACTACTGTAGTAAATGACTGTTAAGTAGTACTACTGTAGTAAATGACTGTTAAGTGGTACTACTGTAGTAAATTACTGTTAAGTAGTACTACTGCAGTAAATGACTGTAAGCAGTACTACTGTAGTAAATGACTGTTAAGCAGTACTACTGTAGTAAATGACTGTTAAGTAGTACTACTGTAGTAAATGACTTTAAGCAGTACTACTGTAGTAAATGACTGTCAGTTGTACTACTGTAGTAAATGACTGTTAAGCAGTACTACTGTAGTAAATGACTGTTAAGTGGTACTACTGTAGTAAATGACTGTTAAGCAGTACTACTGGAGTAAATGACTGTTAAGTAGTACTACTGTAGTAAATGACTGTTAAGTAGTACTACTGTAGTAAACGAATGTAAGCAGTACTACTTAAGTAAATGACTGTTAAGCAGTACTACTGTAGTAAATGACTGTCAAGCAGTACTACTGTGGTAAATGACTGTAAGTAGTACTACTGTAGTAAATGACTGTTAAGTACTGTAGTAAATGACTGTTAAGTAGTTCTACTGTAGTAAATGACTGTTAAGTAGTACTACTGTAGTAAATGACTGTAAGCAGTACTACTGTAGTAAATGACTGTAAGCAGTACTACTGTAGTAAATGACTGTTAAGCAGTACTGCTGTAGTAAATGACTGTTAAGTACTGTAGTAAATGACTGTAAGTAGTACTACTGTAGTAAATGACTGTTAGTAGTACCACTGTAGTAAATGACTGGTAAGTAGTACTACTGTAGTAAATGACTGTAAGTAGTACTACTGTAGTAAATGACTGTTAAGCAGTACTACTGTTCTAAATGACTGTTAGTAAAACTATTGTAGTAAATGACTGTTAAGTAGTACTACTGTAGTAAATGACTGTTAAGTAGTACTACTGTAGTAAATGACTGTAAGCAGTACTACTGTAGTAAATGACTGTTAAGTAGTACTACTGTAGTAAATGACTGTTAAGTAGTACTACTGTAGTAAATGACTGTTAGGCAGTACTACTGTAGTAAATGACTGTAAGCAGTACTACTGTAGTAAATGACTGTTAAGTAGTACTACTGTAGTAAATGACTGTAAGTAGTACTACTGTAGTAAATAACTTTTAAGTAGTACTACTGTAGTAAATGACTGTTAAGTAGAACTACTGTAGTAAATGACTGTTAAGTAGAACTACTGTAGTAAATGACTGTGTAGTACTACTGTAGTAAATGACTGTTAGGTAGTACTACTGTAGTAAATGACTGTTAAGTAGTACTACTGTAGTAAATGACTGTAAGCAGTACTACTGTAGTAAATGACTGTTAAGTAGTACTACTGTAGTAAATGACTGTTAAGTAGTACTACTGTAGTAAATGACTGTTAAGCAGTACTACTGTAGTAAATGACTGTTAAGTAGTACTACTGTAGTAAATGACTGTTAAGTGGTACTACTGTAGTAAATTACTGTTAAGTAGTACTACTGCAGTAAATGACTGTCAGCAGTACTACTGTAGTAAATGACTGTTAAGCAGTACTACTGTAGTAAATGACTGTTAAGTAGTACTACTGTAGTAAATGACTTTAAGCAGTACTACTGTAGTAAATGACTGTCAGTTGTACTACTGTAGTAAATGACTGTTAAGCAGTACTACTGTAGTAAATGACTGTCAAGCAGTACTACTGTGGTAAATGACTGTAAGTAGTACTACTGTAGTAAATGACTGTTAAGTACTGTAGTAAATGACTGTTAAGTAGTTCTACTGTAGTAAATGACTGTTAAGTAGTACTACTGTAGTAAATGACTGTAAGCAGTACTACTGTAGTAAATGACTGTAAGCAGTACTACTGTAGTAAATGACTGTTAAGTAGTACTACTGTAGTAAATGACTGTTAGGCAGTACTACTGTAGTAAATGATTGTTAAGTAGTACTACTGTAGTAAATGACTGTTAAGCAGTACTGCTGTAGAAAATGACTGTTAAGTACTGTAGGAAATGACTGTAAGTAGTACTACTGTAGTAAATGACTGTTAGTAGTACTACTGTAGTAAATGACTGTTAAGTAGTACTACTGTAGTAAATGACTGTTAAGCAGTACTGCTGTAGTAAATGACTGTTAAGTACTGTAGTAAATGACTGTAAGTAGTACTACTGTAGTAAATGACTGTTAGTAGTACCACTGTAGTAAATGACTGGTAAGTAGTACTACTGTAGTAAATGACTGTAAGTAGTACTACTGTAGTAAATGACTGTTAAGCAGTACTACTGTTCTAAATGACTGTTAGTAAAACTATTGTAGTAAATGACTGTTAAGTAGTACTACTGTAGTAAATGACTGTTAAGTAGTACTACTGTAGTAAATGACTGTAAGCAGTACTACTGTAGTAAATGACTGTTAAGTAGTACTACTGTAGTAAATGACTGTTAAGTAGTACTACTGTAGTAAATGACTGTTAGGCAGTACTACTGTAGTAAATGACTGTAAGCAGTACTACTGTAGTAAATGACTGTTAAGTAGTACTACTGTAGTAAATGACTGTAAGTAGTACTACTGTAGTAAATAACTTTTAAGTAGTACTACTGTAGTAAATGACTGTTAAGTAGAACTACTGTAGTAAATGACTGTTAAGTAGAACTACTGTAGTAAATGACTGTGTAGTACTACTGTAGTAAATGACTGTTAGGTAGTACTACTGTAGTAAATGACTGTTAAGTAGTACTACTGTAGTAAATGACTGTAAGCAGTACTACTGTAGTAAATGACTGTTAAGTAGTACTACTGTAGTAAATGACTGTTAAGTAGTACTACTGTAGTAAATGACTGTTAGGCAGTACTACTGTAGTAAATGACTGTTAAGTAGTACTACTGTAGTAAATGACTGTTAAGTGGTACTACTGTAGTAAATTACTGTTAAGTAGTACTACTGCAGTAAATGACTGTAAGCAGTACTACTGTAGTAAATGACTGTTAAGCAGTACTACTGTAGTAAATGACTGTTAAGTAGTACTACTGTAGTAAATGACTTTAAGCAGTACTACTGTAGTAAATGACTGTCAGTTGTACTACTGTAGTAAATGACTGTTAAGCAGTACTACTGTAGTAAATGACTGTTAAGTGGTACTACTGTAGTAAATGACTGTTAAGCAGTACTACTGGAGTAAATGACTTAAGTAGTACTACTGTAGTAAATGACTGTTAAGTAGTACTACTGTAGTAAACGAATGTAAGCAGTACTACTTAAGTAAATGACTGTTAAGCAGTACTACTGTAGTAAATGACTGTCAAGCAGTACTACTGTGGTAAATGACTGTAAGTAGTACTACTGTAGTAAATGACTGTTAAGTAGTTCTACTGTAGTAAATGACTGTTAAGTAGTACTACTGTAGTAAATGACTGTAAGCAGTACTACTGTAGTAAATGACTGTAAGCAGTACTACTGTAGTAAATGACTGTTAAGTAGTACTACTGTAGTAAATGACTGTTAGGCAGTACTACTGTAGTAAATGATTGTTAAGCAGTACTACTGTAGTAAATTACTGTAAGTAGTACAACTGTAGCAAACTACTGTTAGTAGTACAACTGTAGTAAATGACTGTTAAGTGGTACTACTGTAGTAAATGACTGTTAAGTAGCACTACTGTAGTAAATGACTGTTAAGTAGTACTACTGTAGTAAATGACTGTAAGCAGTACTACTGTAGTAAATGACTGTTAAGCAGTACTACTGTAGTAAATGACTGTTAAGTAGTACTACTGTAGTAAATGACTGTTAAGCAGTACTGCTGTAGTAAATGACTGTTAAGTACTGTAGTAAATGACTGTAAGTAGTACTACTGTAGTAAATGACTGTTAGTAGTACTACTGTAGTAAATGACTGTTAAGTAGTACTACTGTAGTAAATGACTGTTAAGCAGTACTGCTGTAGTAAATGACTGTTAAGTACTGTAGTAAATGACTGTAAGTAGTACTACTGTAGTAAATGACTGTTAGTAGTACCACTGTAGTAAATGACTGGTAAGTAGTACTACTGTAGTAAATGACTGTAAGTAGTACTACTGTAGTAAATGACTGTTAAGCAGTACTACTGTTCTAAATGACTGTTAAAACTATTGTAGTAAATGACTGTTAAGTAGTACTACTGTAGTAAATGACTGTTAAGTAGTACTACTGTAGTAAATGACTGTAAGCAGTACTACTGTAGTAAATGACTGTTAAGTAGTACTACTGTAGTAAATGACTGTTAAGTAGTACTACTGTAGTAAATGACTGTTAGGCAGTACTACTGTAGTAAATGACTGTAAGCAGTACTACTGTAGTAAATGACTGTTAAGTAGTACTACTGTAGTAAATGACTGTAAGTAGTACTACTGTAGTAAATAACTTTTAAGTAGTACTACTGTAGTAAATGACTGTTAAGTAGAACTACTGTAGTAAATGACTGTTAAGTAGAACTACTGTAGTAAATGACTGTGTAGTACTACTGTAGTAAATGACTGTTAGGTAGTACTACTGTAGTAAATGACTGTTAAGTAGTACTACTGTAGTAAATGACTGTAAGCAGTACTACTGTAGTAAATGACTGTTAAGTAGTACTACTGTAGTAAATGACTGTTAAGTAGTACTACTGTAGTAAATGACTGTTAGGCAGTACTACTGTAGTAAATGACTGTTAAGTAGTACTACTGTAGTAAATGACTGTTAAGTGGTACTACTGTAGTAAATTACTGTTAAGTAGTACTACTGCAGTAAATGACTGTAAGCAGTACTACTGTAGTAAATGACTGTTAAGCAGTACTACTGTAGTAAATGACTGTTAAGTAGTACTACTGTAGTAAATGACTTTAAGCAGTACTACTGTAGTAAATGACTGTCAGTTGTACTACTGTAGTAAATGACTGTTAAGCAGTACTACTGTAGTAAATGACTGTTAAGTGGTACTACTGTAGTAAATGACTGTTAAGCAGTACTACTGGAGTAAATGACTGTTAAGTAGTACTACTGTAGTAAATGACTGTTAAGTAGTACTACTGTAGTAAACGAATGTAAGCAGTACTACTTAAGTAAATGACTGTCAAGCAGTACTACTGTGGTAAATGACTGTAAGTAGTACTACTGTAGTAAATGACTGTTAAGTACTGTAGTAAATGACTGTTAAGTAGTTCTACTGTAGTAAATGACTGTTAAGTAGTACTACTGTAGTAAATGACTGTAAGCAGTACTACTGTAGTAAATGACTGTAAGCAGTACTACTGTAGTAAATGACTGTTAAGCAGTACTGCTGTAGTAAATGACTGTTAAGTACTGTAGTAAATGACTGTAAGTAGTACTACTGTAGTAAATGACTGTTAGTAGTACCACTGTAGTAAATGACTGGTAAGTAGTACTACTGTAGTAAATGACTGTAAGTAGTACTACTGTAGTAAATGACTGTTAAGCAGTACTACTGTTCTAAATGACTGTTAGTAAAACTATTGTAGTAAATGACTGTTAAGTAGTACTACTGTAGTAAATGACTGTTAAGTAGTACTACTGTAGTAAATGACTGTAAGCAGTACTACTGTAGTAAATGACTGTTAAGTAGTACTACTGTAGTAAATGACTGTTAAGTAGTACTACTGTAGTAAATGACTGTTAGGCAGTACTACTGTAGTAAATGACTGTAAGCAGTACTACTGTAGTAAATGACTGTTAAGTAGTACTACTGTAGTAAATGACTGTAAGTAGTACTACTGTAGTAAATACCTTTTAAGTAGTACTACTGTAGTAAATGACTGTTAAGTAGAACTACTGTAGTAAATGACTGTTAAGTAGAACTACTGTAGTAAATGACTGTGTAGTTCTACTGTAGTAAATGACTGTTAGGTAGTACTACTGTAGTAAATGACTGTTAAGTAGTACTACTGTAGTAAATGACTGTAAGCAGTACTACTGTAGTAAATGACTGTTAAGTAGTACTACTGTAGTAAATGACTGTTAAGTAGTACTACTGTAGTAAATGACTGTTAAGCAGTACTACTGTAGTAAATGACTGTTAAGTAGTACTACTGTAGTAAATGACTGTTAAGTGGTACTACTGTAGTAAATTACTGTTAAGTAGTACTACTGCAGTAAATGACTGTAAGCAGTACTACTGTAGTAAATGACTGTTAAGCAGTACTACTGTAGTAAATGACTGTTAAGTAGTACTACTGTAGTAAATGACTTTAAGCAGTACTACTGTAGTAAATGACTGTCAGTTGTACTACTGTAGTAAATGACTGTTAAGCAGTACTACTGTAGTAAATGACTGTCAAGCAGTACTACTGTGGTAAATGACTGTAAGTAGTACTACTGTAGTAAATGACTGTTAAGTACTGTAGTAAATGACTGTTAAGTAGTTCTACTGTAGTAAATGACTGTTAAGTAGTACTACTGTAGTAAATGACTGTAAGCAGTACTACTGTAGTAAATGACTGTAAGCAGTACTACTGTAGTAAATGACTGTTAAGTAGTACTACTGTAGTAAATGACTGTTAGGCAGTACTACTGTAGTAAATGATTGTTAAGCAGTACTACTGTAGTAAATTACTGTAAGTAGTACAACTGTAGCAAACTACTGTTAGTAGTACAACTGTAGTAAATGACTGTTAAGTGGTACTACTGTAGTAAATGACTGTTAAGTAGCACTACTGTAGTAAATGACTGTTAAGTAGTACTACTGTAGTAAATGACTGTAAGCAGTACTACTGTAGTAAATGACTGTTAAGCAGTACTACTGTAGTAAATGACTGTTAAGTAGTACTACTGTAGTAAATGACTGTTAAGCAGTACTGCTGTAGTAAATGACTGTTAAGTACTGTAGTAAATGACTGTAAGTAGTACTACTGTAGTAAATGACTGTTAGTAGTACTACTGTAGTAAATGACTGTAAGCAGTACTACTGTAGTAAATGACTGTGTAGTACTACTGTAGTAAATGACTGTTAAGTAGTACTACTGTAGTAAATGACTGTTAAGCAGTACTACTGTAGTAAATTACTGTTAGTAGTACAACTGTTGTAAACTACTGTTAATAGTACAACTGTAGTAAATGACTGTTAAGTGGTACTACTGTAGTAAATGACTGTTAAGCAGTACTACTGTAGTAAATTACTGTTAGTAGTACAACTGTAGTAAACTACTGTTAATAGTACAACTGTAGTAAATGACTGTTAAGTGGTACTACTGTAGTAAATGACTGTTAAGTAGTACTACTGTAGTAAATGACTGTTAAGCAGTACTACTGTAGTAAATGACTGTTAAGTAGTACTACTGTAGTAAATGACTGTAAGCAGTACTACTGTAGTAAATGACTGTTAAGCAGTACTACTGTAGTAAATGACTGTTAAGTAGTACTACTGTAGTAAATGACTTTAAGCAGTACTGCTGTAGTAAATGACTGTTAAGTACTGTAGTAAATGACTAAGTAGTACTACTGTAGTAAATGACTGTTAATAGTACTACTGTAGTAAATAACTGTAAGTAGTACTACTGTAGTAAATGACTGTTAAGTAGTACTACTGTAGTAAATGACTGATAAGTAGTACTACTGTAGTAAATGACTGATAACTAGTACTACTGTAGTAAATGACTGTAAGCAGTACCACTGTAGTAAATTACTGTGTAGTACTACTGGAGTAAATGACTGTTAGTAGTACTATTGTAGTAAATGACTGTAAGTAGTACTACTGTAGTAAATGACTGTCAGTAGTACTACTGTAGTAAATGACTGTGTAGTACTACTGTAGTAAATGACTGTTAGTAGTACTATTGTAGTAAATGACTGTAAGTAGTACTACTGTAGTAAATGACTGTCAGTAGTACTACTGTAGTAAATGACTGTTAAGTAGTACTACTGTAGTAAATGACTGTTAATAGTACAACTGTACTAAATGACTGTTAAGTGGTACTACTGTAGTAAATGACTGTTAATTAGCACTACTGTAGTAAATGACTGTTAAGTAGTACTACTGTAGTAAATGACTGTAAGCAGTACTACTGTAGTAAATGACTGTTAAGCAGTACTACTGTAGTAAATGACTGTTAAGTTGTACTACTGTAGTAAATGACTGTTAAGCAGTACTGCTGTAGTAAATGACTGTTAAGTACTGTAGTAAATGACTGTAAATAGTACTACTGTAGTAAATGACTGTTAGTAGTACTACTGTAGTAAATGACTGTAAGTAGTACTACTGTAGTAAATGACTGTTAAGCAGTACTACTGTTCTAAATGACTGTTAGTAAAACTATTGTAGTAAATGACTGTTAAGTAGTACTACTGTAGTAAATGACTGTTAAGTAGTACTACTGTAGTAAATGACTGTAAGCAGTACTACTGTAGTAAATGACTGTTAAGTAGTACTACTGTAGTAAATGACTGTTAAGTAGTACTACTGTAGTAAATGACTGTTAGGCAGTACTACTGTAGTAAATGACTGTAAGCAGTACTACTGTAGTAAATGACTGTTAAGTAGTACTACTGTAGTAAATGACTGTAAGTAGTACTACTGTAGTAAATAACTTTTAAGTAGTACTACTGTAGTAAATGACTGTTAAGTAGAACTACTGTAGTAAATGACTGTTAAGTAGAACTACTGTAGTAAATGACTGTGTAGTACTACTGTAGTAAATGACTGTTAGGTAGTACTACTGTAGTAAATGACTGTTAAGTAGTACTACTGTAGTAAATGACTGTAAGCAGTACTACTGTAGTAAATGACTGTTAAGTAGTACTACTGTAGTAAATGACTGTTAAGTAGTACTACTGTAGTAAATGACTGTTAGGCAGTACTACTGTAGTAAATGACTGTTAAGTAGTACTACTGTAGTAAATGACTGTTAAGTGGTACTACTGTAGTAAATTACTGTTAAGTAGTACTACTGCAGTAAATGACTGTAAGCAGTACTACTGTAGTAAATGACTGTTAAGCAGTACTACTGTAGTAAATGACTGTTAAGTAGTACTACTGTAGTAAATGACTTTAAGCAGTACTACTGTAGTAAATGACTGTCAGTTGTACTACTGTAGTAAATGACTGTTAAGCAGTACTACTGTAGTAAATGACTGTTAAGTGGTACTACTGTAGTAAATGACTGTTAAGCAGTACTACTGGAGTAAATGACTGTTAAGTAGTACTACTGTAGTAAATGACTGTTAAGTAGTACTACTGTAGTAAACGAATGTAAGCAGTACTACTTAAGTAAATGACTGTTAAGCAGTACTACTGTAGTAAATGACTGTCAAGCAGTACTACTGTGGTAAATGACTGTAAGTAGTACTACTGTAGTAAATGACTGTTAAGTACTGTAGTAAATGACTGTTAAGTAGTTCTACTGTAGTAAATGACTGTTAAGTAGTACTACTGTAGTAAATGACTGTAAGCAGTACTACTGTAGTAAATGACTGTAAGCAGTACTACTGTAGTAAATGACTGTTAAGCAGTACTGCTGTAGTAAATGACTGTTAAGTACTGTAGTAAATGACTGTAAGTAGTACTACTGTAGTAAATGACTGTTAGTAGTACCACTGTAGTAAATGACTGGTAAGTAGTACTACTGTAGTAAATGACTGTAAGTAGTACTACTGTAGTAAATGACTGTTAAGCAGTACTACTGTTCTAAATGACTGTTAGTAAAACTATTGTAGTAAATGACTGTTAAGTAGTACTACTGTAGTAAATGACTGTTAAGTAGTACTACTGTAGTAAATGACTGTAAGCAGTACTACTGTAGTAAATGACTGTTAAGTAGTACTACTGTAGTAAATGACTGTTAAGTAGTACTACTGTAGTAAATGACTGTTAGGCAGTACTACTGTAGTAAATGACTGTAAGCAGTACTACTGTAGTAAATGACTGTTAAGTAGTACTACTGTAGTAAATGACTGTAAGTAGTACTACTGTAGTAAATAACTTTTAAGTAGTACTACTGTAGTAAATGACTGTTAAGTAGAACTACTGTAGTAAATGACTGTGTAGTACTACTGTAGTAAATGACTGTTAGGTAGTACTACTGTAGTAAATGACTGTTAAGTAGTACTACTGTAGTAAATGACTGTAAGCAGTACTACTGTAGTAAATGACTGTTAAGTAGTACTACTGTAGTAAATGACTGTTAAGTAGTACTACTGTAGTAAATGACTGTTAAGCAGTACTACTGTAGTAAATGACTGTTAAGTAGTACTACTGTAGTAAATGACTGTTAAGTGGTACTACTGTAGTAAATTACTGTTAAGTAGTACTACTGCAGTAAATGACTGTAAGCAGTACTACTGTAGTAAATGACTGTTAAGTAGTACTACTGTAGTAAATGACTTTAAGCAGTACTGCTGTAGTAAATGACTGTTAAGTACTGTAGTAAATGACTAAGTAGTACTACTGTAGTAAATGACTGTTAATAGTACTACTGTAGTAAATAACTGTAAGTAGTACTACTGTAGTAAATGACTGTTAAGTAGTACTACTGTAGTAAATGACTGATAAGTAGTACTACTGTAGTAAATGACTGATAACTAGTACTACTGTAGTAAATGACTGTAAGCAGTACCACTGTAGTAAATTACTGTGTAGTACTACTGGAGTAAATGACTGTTAGTAGTACTATTGTAGTAAATGACTGTAAGTAGTACTACTGTAGTAAATGACTGTCAGTAGTACTACTGTAGTAAATGACTGTGTAGTACTACTGTAGTAAATGACTGTTAGTAGTACTATTGTAGTAAATGACTGTAAGTAGTACTACTGTAGTAAATGACTGTCAGTAGTACTACTGTAGTAAATGACTGTTAAGTAGTACTACTGTAGTAAATGACTGTTAATAGTACAACTGTACTAAATGACTGTTAAGTGGTACTACTGTAGTAAATGACTGTTAATTAGCACTACTGTAGTAAATGACTGTTAAGTAGTACTACTGTAGTAAATGACTGTAAGCAGTACTACTGTAGTAAATGACTGTTAAGCAGTACTACTGTAGTAAATGACTGTTAAGTTGTACTACTGTAGTAAATGACTGTTAAGCAGTACTGCTGTAGTAAATGACTGTTAAGTACTGTAGTAAATGACTGTAAATAGTACTACTGTAGTAAATGACTGTTAGTAGTACTACTGTAGTAAATGACTGTAAGTAGTACTACTGTAGTAAATGACTGTTAAGCAGTACTACTGTTCTAAATGACTGTTAGTAAAACTATTGTAGTAAATGACTGTTAAGTAGTACTACTGTAGTAAATGACTGTTAAGTAGTACTACTGTAGTAAATGACTGTAAGCAGTACTACTGTAGTAAATGACTGTTAAGTAGTACTACTGTAGTAAATGACTGTTAAGTAGTACTACTGTAGTAAATGACTGTTAGGCAGTACTACTGTAGTAAATGACTGTAAGC
This sequence comes from Telmatherina bonti, assembly GCF_933228915.1. NCBI lineage: Eukaryota > Metazoa > Chordata > Actinopteri > Atheriniformes > Telmatherinidae > Telmatherina > Telmatherina bonti. The sequence continues at coordinate 42,777,297 of NC_136624.1, read as the reverse complement.
AGTACTACTGTAGTAAATGACTGTTAAGTAGTACTACTGTAGTAAATGACTGTAAGTAGTACTACTGTAGTAAATAACTTTTAAGTAGTACTACTGTAGTAAATGACTGTTAAGTAGAACTACTGTAGTAAATGACTGTTAAGTAGAACTACTGTAGTAAATGACTGTGTAGTACTACTGTAGTAAATGACTGTTAGGTAGTACTACTGTAGTAAATGACTGTTAAGTAGTACTACTGTAGTAAATGACTGTAAGCAGTACTACTGTAGTAAATGACTGTTAAGTAGTACTACTGTAGTAAATGACTGTTAAGTAGTACTACTGTAGTAAATGACTGTTAGGCAGTACTACTGTAGTAAATGACTGTTAAGTAGTACTACTGTAGTAAATGACTGTTAAGTGGTACTACTGTAGTAAATTACTGTTAAGTAGTACTACTGCAGTAAATGACTGTAAGCAGTACTACTGTAGTAAATGACTGTTAAGCAGTACTACTGTAGTAAATGACTGTTAAGTAGTACTACTGTAGTAAATGACTTTAAGCAGTACTACTGTAGTAAATGACTGTCAGTTGTACTACTGTAGTAAATGACTGTTAAGCAGTACTACTGTAGTAAATGACTGTTAAGTGGTACTACTGTAGTAAATGACTGTTAAGCAGTACTACTGGAGTAAATGACTGTTAAGTAGTACTACTGTAGTAAATGACTGTTAAGTAGTACTACTGTAGTAAACGAATGTAAGCAGTACTACTTAAGTAAATGACTGTTAAGCAGTACTACTGTAGTAAATGACTGTCAAGCAGTACTACTGTGGTAAATGACTGTAAGTAGTACTACTGTAGTAAATGACTGTTAAGTACTGTAGTAAATGACTGTTAAGTAGTTCTACTGTAGTAAATGACTGTTAAGTAGTACTACTGTAGTAAATGACTGTAAGCAGTACTACTGTAGTAAATGACTGTAAGCAGTACTACTGTAGTAAATGACTGTTAAGCAGTACTGCTGTAGTAAATGACTGTTAAGTACTGTAGTAAATGACTGTAAGTAGTACTACTGTAGTAAATGACTGTTAGTAGTACCACTGTAGTAAATGACTGGTAAGTAGTACTACTGTAGTAAATGACTGTAAGTAGTACTACTGTAGTAAATGACTGTTAAGCAGTACTACTGTTCTAAATGACTGTTAGTAAAACTATTGTAGTAAATGACTGTTAAGTAGTACTACTGTAGTAAATGACTGTTAAGTAGTACTACTGTAGTAAATGACTGTAAGCAGTACTACTGTAGTAAATGACTGTTAAGTAGTACTACTGTAGTAAATGACTGTTAAGTAGTACTACTGTAGTAAATGACTGTTAGGCAGTACTACTGTAGTAAATGACTGTAAGCAGTACTACTGTAGTAAATGACTGTTAAGTAGTACTACTGTAGTAAATGACTGTAAGTAGTACTACTGTAGTAAATAACTTTTAAGTAGTACTACTGTAGTAAATGACTGTTAAGTAGAACTACTGTAGTAAATGACTGTGTAGTACTACTGTAGTAAATGACTGTTAGGTAGTACTACTGTAGTAAATGACTGTTAAGTAGTACTACTGTAGTAAATGACTGTAAGCAGTACTACTGTAGTAAATGACTGTTAAGTAGTACTACTGTAGTAAATGACTGTTAAGTAGTACTACTGTAGTAAATGACTGTTAAGCAGTACTACTGTAGTAAATGACTGTTAAGTAGTACTACTGTAGTAAATGACTGTTAAGTGGTACTACTGTAGTAAATTACTGTTAAGTAGTACTACTGCAGTAAATGACTGTAAGCAGTACTACTGTAGTAAATGACTGTTAAGCAGTACTACTGTAGTAAATGACTGTTAAGTAGTACTACTGTAGTAAATGACTTTAAGCAGTACTACTGTAGTAAATGACTGTCAGTTGTACTACTGTAGTAAATGACTGTTAAGCAGTACTACTGTAGTAAATGACTGTCAAGCAGTACTACTGTGGTAAATGACTGTAAGTAGTACTACTGTAGTAAATGACTGTTAAGTACTGTAGTAAATGACTGTTAAGTAGTTCTACTGTAGTAAATGACTGTTAAGTAGTACTACTGTAGTAAATGACTGTAAGCAGTACTACTGTAGTAAATGACTGTAAGCAGTACTACTGTAGTAAATGACTGTTAAGTAGTACTACTGTAGTAAATGACTGTTAGGCAGTACTACTGTAGTAAATGATTGTTAAGCAGTACTACTGTAGTAAATTACTGTAAGTAGTACAACTGTAGCAAACTACTGTTAGTAGTACAACTGTAGTAAATGACTGTTAAGCAGTACTACTGTAGTAAATGACTGTTAAGTAGTACTACTGTAGTAAATGACTGTTAAGCAGTACTGCTGTAGTAAATGACTGTTAAGTACTGTAGTAAATGACTGTAAGTAGTACTACTGTAGTAAATGACTGTTAGTAGTACTACTGTAGTAAATGACTGTAAGCAGTACTACTGTAGTAAATGACTGTGTAGTACTACTGTAGTAAATGACTGTTAAGTAGTACTACTGTAGTAAATGACTGTTAAGCAGTACTACTGTAGTAAATTACTGTTAGTAGTACAACTGTTGTAAACTACTGTTAATAGTACAACTGTAGTAAATGACTGTTAAGTGGTACTACTGTAGTAAATGACTGTTAAGCAGTACTACTGTAGTAAATTACTGTTAGTAGTACAACTGTAGTAAACTACTGTTAATAGTACAACTGTAGTAAATGACTGTTAAGTGGTACTACTGTAGTAAATGACTGTTAAGTAGTACTACTGTAGTAAATGACTGTTAAGCAGTACTACTGTAGTAAATGACTGTTAAGTAGTACTACTGTAGTAAATGACTGTAAGCAGTACTACTGTAGTAAATGACTGTTAAGCAGTACTACTGTAGTAAATGACTGTTAAGTAGTACTACTGTAGTAAATGACTTTAAGCAGTACTGCTGTAGTAAATGACTGTTAAGTACTGTAGTAAATGACTAAGTAGTACTACTGTAGTAAATGACTGTTAATAGTACTACTGTAGTAAATGACTGTAAGTAGTACTACTGTAGTAAATGACTGTTAAGTAGTACTACTGTAGTAAATGACTGATAAGTAGTACTACTGTAGTAAATGACTGATAACTAGTACTACTGTAGTAAATGACTGTAAGCAGTACCACTGTAGTAAATTACTGTGTAGTACTACTGGAGTAAATGACTGTTAGTAGTACTATTGTAGTAAATGACTGTAAGTAGTACTACTGTAGTAAATGACTGTCAGTAGTACTACTGTAGTAAATGACTGTGTAGTACTACTGTAGTAAATGACTGTTAGTAGTACTATTGTAGTAAATGACTGTAAGTAGTACTACTGTAGTAAATGACTGTCAGTAGTACTACTGTAGTAAATGACTGTTAAGTAGTACTACTGTAGTAAATGACTGTTAATAGTACAACTGTACTAAATGACTGTTAAGTGGTACTACTGTAGTAAATGACTGTTAATTAGCACTACTGTAGTAAATGACTGTTAAGTAGTACTACTGTAGTAAATGACTGTAAGCAGTACTACTGTAGTAAATGACTGTTAAGCAGTACTACTGTAGTAAATGACTGTTAAGTTGTACTACTGTAGTAAATGACTGTTAAGCAGTACTGCTGTAGTAAATGACTGTTAAGTACTGTAGTAAATGACTGTAAATAGTACTACTGTAGTAAATGACTGTTAGTAGTACTACTGTAGTACATGACTGTTAAGTAGTACTACTGTAGTAAATGACTGTTAAGTAGTACTACTGCAGTAAATGACTGTAAGCAGTACTACTGTAGTAAATAACTTTTAAGTAGTACTACTGTAGTAAATGACTGTTAAGTAGAACTACTGTAGTAAATGACTGTTAAGTAGAACTACTGTAGTAAATGACTGTGTAGTACTACTGTAGTAAATGACTGTTAGGTAGTACTACTGTAGTAAATGACTGTTAAGTAGTACTACTGTAGTAAATGACTGTAAGCAGTACTACTGTAGTAAATGACTGTTAAGTAGTACTACTGTAGTAAATGACTGTTAAGTAGTACTACTGTAGTAAATGACTGTTAGGCAGTACTACTGTAGTAAATGACTGTTAAGTAGTACTACTGTAGTAAATGACTGTTAAGTGGTACTACTGTAGTAAATTACTGTTAAGTAGTACTACTGCAGTAAATGACTGTAAGCAGTACTACTGTAGTAAATGACTGTTAAGCAGTACTAGTGTAGTAAATGACTGTTAAGTAGTACTACTGTAGTAAATGACTTTAAGCAGTACTACTGTAGTAAATGACTGTCAGTTGTACTACTGTAGTAAATGACTGTTAAGCAGTACTACTGTAGTAAATGACTGTTAAGTGGTACTACTGTAGTAAATGACTGTTAAGCAGTACTACTGGAGTAAATGACTGTTAAGTAGTACTACTGTAGTAAATGACTGTTAAGTAGTACTACTGTAGTAAACGAATGTAAGCAGTACTACTTAAGTAAATGACTGTTAAGCAGTACTACTGTAGTAAATGACTGTCAAGCAGTACTACTGTGGTAAATGACTGTAAGTAGTACTACTGTAGTAAATGACTGTTAAGTACTGTAGTAAATGACTGTTAAGTAGTTCTACTGTAGTAAATGACTGTTAAGTAGTACTACTGTAGTAAATGACTGTAAGCAGTACTACTGTAGTAAATGACTGTAAGTAGTACTACTGTAGTAAATGACTGTTAATAGTACTACTGTAGTAAATGACTGTAAGTAGTACTACTGTAGTAAATGACTGTTAAGTAGTACTACTGTAGTAAATGACTGATAAGTAGTACTACTGTAGTAAATGACTGATAACTAGTACTACTGTAGTAAATGACTGTAAGCAGTACCACTGTAGTAAATTACTGTGTAGTACTACTGGAGTAAATGACTGTTAGTAGTACTATTGTAGTAAATGACTGTAAGTAGTACTACTGTAGTAAATGACTGTCAGTAGTACTACTGTAGTAAATGACTGTGTAGTACTACTGTAGTAAATGACTGTTAGTAGTACTATTGTAGTAAATGACTGTAAGTAGTACTACTGTAGTAAATGACTGTCAGTAGTACTACTGTAGTAAATGACTGTTAATAGTACAACTGTACTAAATGACTGTTAAGTGGTACTACTGTAGTAAATGACTGTTAATTAGCACTACTGTAGTAAATGACTGTTAAGTAGTACTACTGTAGTAAATGACTGTAAGCAGTACTACTGTAGTAAATGACTGTTAAGCAGTACTACTGTAGTAAATGACTGTTAAGTTGTACTACTGTAGTAAATGACTGTTAAGCAGTACTGCTGTAGTAAATGACTGTAAGCAGTACTGTAGTAAATGACTGTAAATAGTACTACTGTAGTAAATGACTGTTAGTAGTACTACTGTAGTACATGACTGTTAAGTAGTACTACTGTAGTAAATGACTGTTAAGTAGTACTACTGCAGTAAATGACTGTAAGCAGTACTACTGTAGTAAATAACTTTTAAGTAGTACTACTGTAGTAAATGACTGTTAAGTAGAACTACTGTAGTAAATGACTGTTAAGTAGAACTACTGTAGTAAATGACTGTGTAGTACTACTGTAGTAAATGACTGTTAGGTAGTACTACTGTAGTAAATGACTGTTAAGTAGTACTACTGTAGTAAATGACTGTAAGCAGTACTACTGTAGTAAATGACTGTTAAGTAGTACTACTGTAGTAAATGACTGTTAAGTAGTACTACTGTAGTAAATGACTGTTAGGCAGTACTACTGTAGTAAATGACTGTTAAGTAGTACTACTGTAGTAAATGACTGTTAAGTGGTACTACTGTAGTAAATTACTGTTAAGTAGTACTACTGCAGTAAATGACTGTAAGCAGTACTACTGTAGTAAATGACTGTTAAGCAGTACTACTGTAGTAAATGACTGTTAAGTAGTACTACTGTAGTAAATGACTTTAAGCAGTACTACTGTAGTAAATGACTGTCAGTTGTACTACTGTAGTAAATGACTGTTAAGCAGTACTACTGTAGTAAATGACTGTTAAGTAGTACTACTGTAGTAAATGACTGTTAAGTAGTACTACTGTAGTAAACGAATGTAAGCAGTACTACTTAAGTAAATGACTGTTAAGCAGTACTACTGTAGTAAATGACTGTCAAGCAGTACTACTGTGGTAAATGACTGTAAGTAGTACTACTGTAGTAAATGACTGTTAAGTACTGTAGTAAATGACTGTTAAGTAGTTCTACTGTAGTAAATGACTGTTAAGTAGTACTACTGTAGTAAATGACTGTAAGCAGTACTACTGTAGTAAATGACTGTAAGCAGTACTACTGTAGTAAATGACTGTTAAGTAGTACTACTGTAGTAAATGACTGTTAGGCAGTACTACTGTAGTAAATGATTGTTAAGCAGTACTACTGTAGTAAATTACTGTAAGTAGTACAACTGTAGCAAACTACTGTTAGTAGTACAACTGTAGTAAATGACTGTTAAGTGGTACTACTGTAGTAAATGACTGTTAAGTAGCACTACTGTAGTAAATGACTGTTAAGTAGTACTACTGTAGTAAATGACTGTAAGCAGTACTACTGTAGTAAATGACTGTTAAGTAGTACTACTGTAGTAAATGACTGTTAAGCAGTACTGCTGTAGTAAATGACTGTTAAGTACTGTAGTAAATGACTGTAAGTAGTACTACTGTAGTAAATGACTGTTAGTAGTACTACTGTAGTAAATGACTGTAAGCAGTACTACTGTAGTAAATGACTGTGTAGTACTACTGTAGTAAATGACTGTTAAGTAGTACTACTGTAGTAAATGACTGTTAAGCAGTACTACTGTAGTAAATTACTGTTAGTAGTACAACTGTTGTAAACTACTGTTAATAGTACAACTGTAGTAAATGACTGTTAAGTGGTACTACTGTAGTAAATGACTGTTAAGCAGTACTACTGTAGTAAATTACTGTTAGTAGTACAACTGTAGTAAACTATTGTTAATAGTACAACTGTAGTAAATGACTGTTAAGTGGTACTACTGTAGTAAATGACTGTTAAGTAGTACTACCGTAGTAAATGACTGTTAAGCAGTACTACTGTAGTAAATGACTGTTAAGTAGTACTACTGTAGTAAATGACTGTAAGCAGTACTACTGTAGTAAATGACAGTTAAGCAGTACTACTGTAGTAAATGACTGTTAAGTAGTACTACTGTAGTAAATGACTTTAAGCAGTACTGCTGTAGTAAATGACTGTTAAGTACTGTAGTAAATGACTAAGTAGTACTACTGTAGTAAATGACTGTTAATAGTACTACTGTAGTAAATGACTGTAAGTAGTACTACTGTAGTAAATGACTGTTAAGTAGTACTACTGTAGTAAATGACTGATAAGTAGTACTACTGTAGTAAATGACTGATAACTAGTACTACTGTAGTAAATGACTGTAAGCAGTACCACTGTAGTAAATTACTGTGTAGTACTACTGGAGTAAATGACTGTTAGTAGTACTATTGTAGTAAATGACTGTAAGTAGTACTACTGTAGTAAATGACTGTCAGTAGTACTACTGTAGTAAATGACTGTGTAGTACTATTGTAGTAAATGACTGTTAGTAGTACTATTGTAGTAAATGACTGTAAGTAGTACTACTGTAGTAAATGACTGTCAGTAGTACTACTGTAGTAAATGACTGTTAAGTAGTACTACTGTAGTAAATGACTGTTAATAGTACAACTGTACTAAATGACTGTTAAGTGGTACTACTGTAGTAAATGACTGTTAATTAGCACTTCTGTAGTAAATGACTGTTAAGTAGTACTACTGTAGTAAATGACTGTAAGCAGTACTACTGTAGTAAATGACTGTTAAGCAGTACTACTGTAGTAAATGACTGTTAAGTTGTACTACTGTAGTAAATGACTGTTAAGCAGTACTGCTGTAGTAAATGACTGTTAAGTACTGTAGTAAATGACTGTAAATAGTACTACTGTAGTAAATGACTGTTAGTAGTACTACTGTAGTACATGACTGTTAAGTAGTACTACTGTAGTAAATGACTGTTAAGCAGTACTGCTGTAGTAAATGACTGTTAAGTACTGTAGTAAATGACTGTAAGTAGTACTACTGTAGTAAATGACTGTTAGTGGTACCACTGTAGTAAATGACTGGTAACTAGTACTACTGTAGTAAATGACTGTTAAGTAGTACTACTGTAGTAAATGACTGTAAGCAGTACTACTGTAGTAAATGACTGTTAAGTAGTACTACTGTAGTAAATGACTGTTAAGTAGTACTACTGTAGTAAATGACTGTTAGGCAGTACTACTGTAGTAAATGACTGTAAGCAGTACTACTGTAGTAAATGACTGTTAAGTAGTACTACTGTAGTAAGTGACTGTAAGTAGTACTACTGTAGTAAATGACTTTTAAGTAGTACTACTGTAGTAAATGACTGTTAAGTAGAACTACTGTAGTAAATGACTGTGTAGTACTACTGTAGTAAATGACTGTTAGGTAGTACTACTGTAGTAAATGACTGTTAAGTAGTACTACTGTAGTAAATGACTGTTAAGTAGTACTACTGTAGTAAATGACTGTAAGCAGTACTACTGTAGTAAATGACTGTTAAGTAGTACTACTGTAGTAAATGACTGTTAAGTAGTACTACTGTAGTAAATGACTGTTAGGCAGTACTACTGTAGTAAATGACTGTTAAGTAGTACTACTGTAGTAAGTGACTGTAAGTAGTACTACTGTAGTAAATGACTTTTAAGTAGTACTACTGTAGTAAATGACTGTTAAGTAGAACTACTGTAGTAAATGACTGTGTAGTACTACTGTAGTAAATGACTGTTAGGTAGTACTACTGTAGTAAATGACTGTTGAGTAGTACTACTGTAGTAAATGACTGTTAAGTAGTACTACTGTAGTAAATGACTGTAAGCAGTACTACTGTAGTAAATGACTGTTAAGTAGTACTACTGTAGTAAATGACTGTTAAGTAGTACTACTGTAGTAAATGACTGTTAGGCAGTACTACTGTAGTAAATGACTGTTAAGTAGTACTACTGTAGTAAATGACTGTTAAGTGGTACTACTGTAGTAAATTACTGTTAAGCAGTACTACTGTAGTAAATGACTGTTAAGTAGTACTACTGTAGTAAATGACTGTAAGCAGTACTACTGTAGTAAATGACTGATAACTAGTACTACTGTAGTAAATGACTGTAAGCAGTACCACTGTAGTAAATTACTGTGTAGTACTACTGGAGTAAATGACTGTTAGTAGTACTATTGTAGTAAATGACTGTAAGTAGTACTACTGTAGTAAATGACTGTCAGTAGTACTACTGTAGTAAATGACTGTGTAGTACTATTGTAGTAAATGACTGTTAGTAGTACTATTGTAGTAAATGACTGTAAGTAGTACTACTGTAGTAAATGACTGTCAGTAGTACTACTGTAGTAAATGACTGTTAAGTAGTACTACTGTAGTAAATGACTGTTAATAGTACAACTGTACTAAATGACTGTTAAGTGGTACTACTGTAGTAAATGACTGTTAATTAGCACTACTGTAGTAAATGACTGTTAAGTAGTACTACTGTAGTAAATGACTGTAAGCAGTACTACTGTAGTAAATGACTGTTAAGCAGTACTACTGTAGTAAATGACTGTTAAGCAGTACTACTGTAGTAAATGACTGTTAAGCAGTACTGCTGTAGTAAATGACTGTTAAGTACTGTAGTAATTGACTGTAAATAGTACTACTGTAGTAAATGACTGTTAGTAGTACTACTGTAGTACATGACTGTTAAGTAGTACTACTGTAGTAAATGACTGTTAAGCAGTACTGCTGTAGTAAATGACTGTTAAGTACTGTAGTAAATGACTGTAAGTAGTACTACTGTAGTAAATGACTGTTAGTGGTACCACTGTAGTAAATGACTGGTAAGTAGTACTACTGTAGTAAATGACTGTTAAGTAGTACTACTGTAGTAAATGACTGTAAGCAGTACTACTGTAGTAAATGACTGGTAAGTAGTACTACTGTAGTAAATGACTGTTAAGTAGTACTACTGTAGTAAATGACTGTTAGGCAGTACTACTGTAGTAAATGACTGTAAGCAGTACTACTGTAGTAAATGACTGTTAAGTAGTACTACTGTAGTAAGTGACTGTAAGTAGTACTAATGTAGTAAATGACTTTTAAGTAGTACTACTGTAGTAAATGACTGTTAAGTAGAACTACTGTAGTAAATGACTGTGTAGTACTACTGTAGTAAATGACTGTTAGGTAGTACTACTGTAGTAAATGACTGTTAAGTAGTACTACTGTAGTAAATGACTGTTAAGTAGTACTACTGTAGTAAATGACTGTAAGCAGTACTACTGTAGTAAATGACTGTTAAGTAGTACTACTGTAGTAAATGACTGTTAAGTAGTACTACTGTAGTAAATGACTGTTAGGCAGTACTACTGTAGTAAATGACTGTTAAGTAGTACTACTGTAGTAAATGACTGTTAAGTGGTACTACTGTAGTAAATTACTGTTAAGCAGTACTACTGTAGTAAATGACTGTTAAGTAGTACTACTGTAGTAAATGACTGTAAGCAGTACTACTGTAGTAAATGACTGTTAAGCAGTACTACTGTAGTAAATGACTGTTAAGTAGTACTACTGTAGTAAATGACTTTAAGCAGTACTACTGTAGTAAATGACTGTTAAGTAGTACTACTGTAGTAAATGACTGTTAAGTAGTACTACTGTAGTAAACGAATGTAAGCAGTACTACTTTAGTAAATGACTGTTAAGCAGTACTACTGTAGTAAATGACTGTCAAGCAGTACTACTGTGGTAAATGACTGTAAGCAGTACTACTGTAGTAAATGACTGTTAAGTACTGTAGCAAATGACTGTTAAGTAGTACTACTGTAGTAAATGACTGTTAAGTAGTTCTACTGTAGTAAATGACTGTTAAGTAGTACTACTGTAGTAAATGACTGTAAGCAGTACTACTGTAGTAAATGACTGTAAGCAGTACTACTGTAGTAAATGACTGTTAAGTAGTACTACTGTAGTAAATGACTGTTAGGCAGTACTACTGTAGTAAATGATTGTTAAGCAGTACTACTGTAGTAAATTACTGTAAGTAGTACAACTGTAGCAAACTACTGTTAGTAGTACAACTGTAGTAAATGACTGTTAAGTGGTACTACTGTAGTAAATGACTGTTAATTAGCACTACTGTAGTAAATGACTGTTAAGTAGCACTACTGTAGTAAATGACTGTTAAGTAGTACTACTGTAGTAAATGACTGTAAGCAGTACTACTGTAGTAAATGACTGTTAAGCAGTACTACTGTTGTAAATGACTGTTAAGTAGTACTACTGTAGTAAATGACTGTTAGGCAGTACTGCTGTAGTAAATGACTGTTAAGTACTGTAGTAAATGACTGTAAGTAGTACTACTGTGGTAAATGACTGTTAGTAGTACTACTGTAGTAAATGATTGGAAGCAGTACTACTGTAGTAAATGACTGTGTAGTACTACTGTAGTAAATGACTGTGTAGTACTATTGTAGTAAATGACTGTTAGTAGTACTACTGTAGTAAATGACTGTTAGTAGTACTACTGTAGTAAATGACTGTAAGTAGTACTACTGTAGTAAATGACTGTTAAGTAGTACTACTGTAGTAAATGACTGTTAAGTAGTACTACTGTAGTAAATTACTGTTAGTAGTACAACTGTAGTAAACTACTGTTAATAGTACAACTGTAGTAAATTACTGTTAAGTGGTACTACTGTAGTAAATGACTGTTAAGTAGTACTACTGTAGTAAATGACTGTTAAGCAGTACTACTGTAGTAAATGACTGTTAAGCAGTACTACTGTAGTAAATGACTGTTAAGTAGTACTACTGTAGTAAATGACTGTAAGCAGTACTACTGTAGTAAATGACTGTTAAGCAGTACTACTGTAGTAAATGACTGTTAAGTAGTACTACTGTAGTAAATGACTTTAAGCAGTACTGCTGTAGTAAATGACTGTTAAGTAATGTAGTAAATGACTGTAAGTAGTACTACTGTAGTAAATGACTGTTAATAGTACTACTGTAGTAAATGACTGTAAGTAGTACTACTGTAGTAAAAGACTGTTAAGTAGTACTACTGTAGTAAATGACTGATAAGTAGTACTACTGTATTAAATGACTGATAACTAGTACTACTGTAGTAAATGACTGTAAGCAGTACCACTGTAGTAAATTACTGTGTAGTACTACTGGAGTAAATGACTGTTAGTAGTACTATTGTAGTAAATGACTGTAAGTAGTACTACTGTAGTAAATGACTGTCAGTAGTACTACTGTAGTAAATGACTGTGTAGTACTACTGTAGTAAATGACTGTTAGTAGTACTATTGTAGTAAATGACTGTAAGTAGTACTACTGTAGTAAATGACTGTCAGTAGTACTACTGTAGTAAATGACTGTTAAGTAGTACTACTGTAGTAAATGACTGTTAATAGTACAACTGTAGTAAATGACTGTTAAGTGGTACTACTGTAGTAAATGACTGTTAATTAGCACTACTGTAGTAAATGACTGTTAAGTAGTACTACTGTAGTAAATGACTGTAAGCAGTACTACTGTAGTAAATGACTGTTAAGCAGTACTACTGTAGTAAATGACTGTTAAGTAGTACTACTGTAGTAAATGACTGTTAAGCAGTACTGCTGTAGTAAATGACTGTTAAGTACTGTAGTAAATGACTGTAATTAGTACTACTGTAGTAAATGACTGTTAGTAGTACTACTGTAGTACATGACTGTTAAGTAGTACTACTGTAGTAAATGACTGTTAAGCAGTACTGCTGTAGTAAATGACTGTTAAGTACTGTAGTAAATGACTGTAAGTAGTACTACTGTAGTAAATGACTGTTAGTGGTACCACTGTAGTAAATGACTGGTAAGTAGTACTACTGTAGTAAATGACTGTAAGTAGTACTACTGTAGTAAATGACTGTTAAGCAGTACTACTGTTCTAAATGACTGTTAGTAAAACTATTGTAGTAAATGACTGTTAAGTAGTACTACTGTAGTAAATGACTGTTAAGTAGTACTACTGTAGTAAATGACTGTTAAGTAGTACTACTGTAGTAAATGACTGTAAGCAGTACTACTGTAGTAAATGACTGTTAAGTAGTACTACTGTAGTAAATGACTGTTAAGTAGTACTACTGTAGTAAATGACTGTGTAGTACTACTGTAGTAAATGACTGTTAGGTAGTACTACTGTAGTAAATGACTGTTAAGTAGTACTACTGTAGTAAATGACTGTTAAGTAGTACTACTGTAGTAAATGACTGTAAGCAGTACTACTGTAGTAAATGACTGTTAAGTAGTACTACTGTAGTAAATGACTGTTAAGTAGTACTACTGTAGTAAATGACTGTTAGGCAGTACTACTGTAGTAAATGACTGTTAAGTAGTACTACTGTAGTAAATGACTGTTAAGTGGTACTACTGTAGTAAATGACTGTTAAGCAGTACTACTGTAGTAAATGACTGTTAAGTAGTACTACTGTGGTAAATGACTGTAAGTAGTACTACTGTAGTAAATGACTGTTAAGTACTGTAGCAAATGACTGTTAAGTAGTACTACTGTAGTAAATGACTGTTAAGTAGTTCTACATTAGTAAATGACTGTTAAGTAGTACTACTGTAGTAAATGACTGTAAGCAGTACTACTGTAGTAAATGACTGTAAGCAGTACTACTGTAGTAAATGACTGTTAAGTACTGTAGTAAATGACTGTAAGTAGTACTACTGTAGTAAATGACTGTTAGTAGTACTATTGTAGTAAATGACTGTTAGGTAGTACTACTGTAGTAAATGACTGTTAAGTAGTACTACTGTAGTAAATAACTGTTAGGCAGTACTACTGTAGCAAATGACTGTTAAGCAGTACTACTGTAGTAAATTACTGTAAGTAGTACAACTGTAGTAAACTACTGTTAGTAGTACAACTGTAGTAAATGACTGTTAAGTGGTACTACTGTAGTAAATGACTGTTAATTAGCACTACTGTAGTAAATGACTGTTAAGTAGTACTACTGTAGTAAATGACTGTAAGCAGTACTACTGTAGTAAATGACTGTTAAGTAGTACTACTGTAGTAAATGACTGTTAAGCAGTACTGCTGTAGTAAATGACTGTTAAGTACTGTAGTAAATGACTGTAAGTAGTACTACTGTAGTAAATGACTGTTAGTAGTACTACTATAGTAAATGACTGTTAAGTAGTACTACTGTAGTAAATGACTGTTAAGCAGTACTGCTGTAGTAAATGACTGTTAAGTACTGTAGTAAATGACTGTAAGTAGTACTACTGTAGTAAATGACTGTTAGTAGTACTATTGTAGTAAATGACTGTTAGGTAGTACTACTGTAGTAAATGACTGTTAAGTAGTACTACTGTAGTAAATGACTGTTAAGTAGTACTACTGTAGTAAATGACTGTTAAGTAGTACTACTGTAGTAAATGACTGTGTAGTACTACTGTAGTAAATGACTGTTAGGTAGTACTACTGTAGTAAATGACTGTTAAGTAGTACTACTGTAGTAAATGACTGTTAAGTAGTACTACTGTAGTAAATGACTGTAAGCAGTACTACTGTAGTAAATGACTGTTAAGTAGTACTACTGTAGTAAATGACTGTTAAGTAGTACTACTGTAGTAAATGACTGTTAGGCAGTACTACTGTAGTAAATGACTGTTAAGTAGTACTACTGTAGTAAATGACTGTTAAGTGGTACTACTGTAGTAAATGACTGTTAAGCAGTACTACTGTAGTAAATGACTGTTAAGTAGTACTACTGTAGTAAATGACTGTAAGCAGTACTACTGTAGTAAATGACTGTTAAGCAGTACTACTGTAGTAAATGACTGTTAAGTAGTACTACTGTAGTAAATGACTGTTAAGCAGTACTACTGTAGTAAATGACTGTTAAGTAGTACTACTGTAGTAAATGACTGTTAAGCAGTACTACTGTAGTAAATGACTGTTAACTAGTACTACTGTAGTAAATGACTGTTAAGTAGTACTACTGTAGTAAACGAATGTAAGCAGTACTACTTTAGTAAATGACTGTTAAGCAGTACTACTGTAGTAAATGACTGTCAAGCAGTACTACTGTGGTAAATGACTGTAAGTAGTACTACTGTAGTAAATGACTGTTAAGTACTGTAGCAAATGACTGTTAAGTAGTACTACTGTAGTAAATGACTGTTAAGTAGTACTACTGTAGTAAATGACTGTTAAGCAGTACTACTGTAGTAAATTACTGTAAGTAGTACAACTGTAGTAAACTACTGTTAGTAGTACAACTGTAGTAAATGACTGTTAAGTGGTACTACTGTAGTAAATGACTGTTAATTAGCACTACTGTAGTAAATGACTGTTAAGTAGTACTACTGTAGTAAATGACTGTAAGCAGTACTACTGTAGTAAATGACTGTTAAGTAGTACTACTGTAGTAAATGACTGTTAAGTACTGTAGTAAATGACTGTAAGTAGTACTACTGTAGTAAATGACTGTTAGTAGTACTACTGTAGTAAATGACTGTTAAGTAGTACTACTGTAGTAAATGACTGTTAAGCAGTACTGCTGTAGTAAATGACTGTTAAGTACTGTAGTAAATGACTGTAAGTAGTACTACTGTAGTAAATGACTGTTAGTAGTACTATTGTAGTAAATGACTGTAAGTAGTACTACTGTAGTAAATGACTTTTAAGTAGTACTACTGTAGTAAATGACTAAGCAGTACCACTGTAGTAAATTACTGTGTAGTACTACTGGAGTAAATGACTGTTAGTAGTACTATTGTAGTAAATGACTGTAAGTAGTACTACTGTAGTAAATGACTGTCAGTAGTACTACTGTAGTAAATGACTGTGTAGTACTACTGTAGTAAATGACTGTAAGTAGTACTACTGTAGTAAATGACTGTCAGTAGTACTACTGTAGTAAATGACTGTTAAGTAGTACTACTGTAGTAAATGACTGTTAATAGTACAACTGTAGTAAATGACTGTTAAGTGGTACTACTGTAGTAAATGACTGTAAGCAGTACTACTGTAGTAAATGACTGTTAAGTAGTACTACTGTAGTAAATGACTGTTAAGTACTGTAGTAAATGACTGTTAAGTACTGTAGTAAATGACTGTAAGTAGTACTACTGTAGTAAATGACTGTTAGTAGTACTACTGTAGTAAATGACTGTTAAGTAGTACTACTGTAGTAAATGACTGTTAAGCAGTACTGCTGTAGTAAATGACTGTTAAGTACTGTAGTAAATGACTGTAAGTAGTACTACTGTAGTAAATGACTGTTAGTAGTACTATTGTAGTAAATGACTGTAAGTAGTACTACTGTAGTAAATGACTTTTAAGTAGTACTACTGTAGTAAATGACTAAGCAGTACCACTGTAGTAAATTACTGTGTAGTACTACTGGAGTAAATGACTGTTAGTAGTACTATTGTAGTAAATGACTGTAAGTAGTACTACTGTAGTAAATGACTGTCAGTAGTACTACTGTAGTAAATGACTGTGTAGTACTACTGTAGTAAATGACTGTTAGTAGTACTATTGTAGTAAATGACTGTAAGTAGTACTACTGTAGTAAATGACTGTCAGTAGTACTACTGTAGTAAATGACTGTTAAGTAGTACTACTGTAGTAAATGACTGTTAATAGTACAACTGTAGTAAATGACTGTTAAGTGGTACTACTGTAGTAAATGACTGTTAATTAGCACTACTGTAGTAAATGACTGTTAAGTAGTACTACTGTAGTAAATGACTGTAAGCAGTACTACTGTAGTAAATGACTGTTAAGCAGTACTACTGTAGTAAATGACTGTTAAGTAGTACTACTGTAGTAAATGACTGTTAAGCAGTACTGCTGTAGTAAATGACTGTTAAGTACTGTAGTAAATGACTGTAAGTAGTACTACTGTAGTAAATGACTGTTAGTAGTACTACTGTAGTACATGACTGTTAAGTAGTACTACTGTAGTAAATGACTGTTAAGCAGTACTGCTGTAGTAAATGACTGTTAAGTACTGTAGTAAATGACTGTAAGTAGTACTACTGTAGTAAATGACTGTTAGTGGTACCACTGTAGTAAATGACTGGTAAGTAGTACTACTGTAGTAAATGACTGTAAGTAGTACTACTGTAGTAAATGACTGTTAAGTAGTACTACTGTTCTAAATGACTGTTAGTAAAACTATTGTAGTAAATGACTGTTAAGTAGTACTACTGTAGTAAATGACTGTTAAGTAGTACTACTGTAGTAAATGACTGTTAAGTAGTACTACTGTAGTAAATGACTGTAAGCAGTACTACTGTAGTAAATGACTGTTAAGTAGTACTACTGTAGTAAATGACTGTTAAGTAGTACTACTGTAGTAAATGACTGTGTAGTACTACTGTAGTAAATGACTGTTAGGTAGTACTACTGTAGTAAATGACTGTTAAGTACTGTAGCAAATGACTGTTAAGTAGTACTACTGTAGTAAATGACTGTTAAGTAGTACTACTGTAGTAAATGACTGTTAAGCAGTACTACTGTAGTAAATTACTGTAAGTAGTACAACTGTAGTAAACTACTGTTAGTAGTACAACTGTAGTAAATGACTGTTAAGTGGTACTACTGTAGTAAATGACTGTTAATTAGCACTACTGTAGTAAATGACTGTTAAGTAGTACTACTGTAGTAAATGACTGTAAGCAGTACTACTGTAGTAAATGACTGTTAAGTAGTACTACTGTAGTAAATGACTGTTAAGTACTGTAGTAAATGACTGTAAGTAGTACTACTGTAGTAAATGACTGTTAGTAGTACTACTGTAGTAAATGACTGTTAAGTAGTACTACTGTAGTAAATGACTGTTAAGCAGTACTGCTGTAGTAAATGACTGTTAAGTACTGTAGTAAATGACTGTAAGTAGTACTACTGTAGTAAATGACTGTTAGTAGTACTATTGTAGTAAATGACTGTAAGTAGTACTACTGTAGTAAATGACTTTTAAGTAGTACTACTGTAGTAAATGACTAAGCAGTACCACTGTAGTAAATTACTGTGTAGTACTACTGGAGTAAATGGCTGTTAGTAGTACTATTGTAGTAAATGACTGTAAGTAGTACTACTGTAGTAAATGACTGTCAGTAGTACTACTGTAGTAAATGACTGTGTAGTACTACTGTAGTAAATGACTGTAAGTAGTACTACTGTAGTAAATGACTGTCAGTAGTACTACTGTAGTAAATGACTGTTAAGTAGTACTACTGTAGTAAATGACTGTTAATAGTACAACTGTAGTAAATGACTGTTAAGTGGTACTACTGTAGTAAATGACTGTAAGCAGTACTACTGTAGTAAATGACTGTTAAGTAGTACTACTGTAGTAAATGACTGTTAAGTACTGTAGTAAATGACTGTTAAGTACTGTAGTAAATGACTGTAAGTAGTACTACTGTAGTAAATGACTGTTAGTAGTACTACTGTAGTAAATGACTGTTAAGTAGTACTACTGTAGTAAATGACTGTTAAGCAGTACTGCTGTAGTAAATGACTGTTAAGTACTGTAGTAAATGACTGTAAGTAGTACTACTGTAGTAAATGACTGTTAGTAGTACTATTGTAGTAAATGACTGTAAGTAGTACTACTGTAGTAAATGACTTTTAAGTAGTACTACTGTAGTAAATGACTAAGCAGTACCACTGTAGTAAATTACTGTGTAGTACTACTGGAGTAAATGACTGTTAGTAGTACTATTGTAGTAAATGACTGTAAGTAGTACTACTGTAGTAAATGACTGTCAGTAGTACTACTGTAGTAAATGACTGTGTAGTACTACTGTAGTAAATGACTGTTAGTAGTACTATTGTAGTAAATGACTGTAAGTAGTACTACTGTAGTAAATGACTGTCAGTAGTACTACTGTAGTAAATGACTGTTAAGTAGTACTACTGTAGTAAATGACTGTTAATAGTACAACTGTAGTAAATGACTGTTAAGTGGTACTACTGTAGTAAATGACTGTTAATTAGCACTACTGTAGTAAATGACTGTTAAGTAGTACTACTGTAGTAAATGACTGTAAGCAGTACTACTGTAGTAAATGACTGTTAAGCAGTACTACTGTAGTAAATGACTGTTAAGTAGTACTACTGTAGTAAATGACTGTTAAGCAGTACTGCTGTAGTAAATGACTGTTAAGTACTGTAGTAAATGACTGTAAGTAGTACTACTGTAGTAAATGACTGTTAGTAGTACTACTGTAGTACATGACTGTTAAGTAGTACTACTGTAGTAAATGACTGTTAAGCAGTACTGCTGTAGTAAATGACTGTTAAGTACTGTAGTAAATGACTGTAAGTAGTACTACTGTAGTAAATGACTGTTAGTGGTACCACTGTAGTAAATGACTGGTAAGTAGTACTACTGTAGTAAATGACTGTAAGTAGTACTACTGTAGTAAATGACTGTTAAGTAGTACTACTGTTCTAAATGACTGTTAGTAAAACTATTGTAGTAAATGACTGTTAAGTAGTACTACTGTAGTAAATGACTGTTAAGTAGTACTACTGTAGTAAATGACTGTTAAGTAGTACTACTGTAGTAAATGACTGTAAGCAGTACTACTGTAGTAAATGACTGTTAAGTAGTACTACTGTAGTAAATGACTGTTAAGTAGTACTACTGTAGTAAATGACTGTGTAGTACTACTGTAGTAAATGACTGTTAGGTAGTACTACTGTAGTAAATGACTGTTAAGTAGTACTACTGTAGTAAATGACTGTTAAGTAGTACTACTGTAGTAAATGACTATTAAGTAGTACTACTGTAGTAAATGACTGTAAGCAGTACTACTGTAGTAAATGACTGTTAAGTAGTACTACTGTAGTAAATGACTGTTAAGTAGTACTACTGTAGTAAATGACTGTTAGGCAGTACTACTGTAGTAAATGACTGTTAAGTAGTACTACTGTAGTAAATGACTGTTAAGTGGTACTACTGTAGTAAATGACTGTTAAGCAGTACTACTGTAGTAAATGACTGTTAAGTAGTACTACTGTAGTAAATGACTGTAAGCAGTACTACTGTAGTAAATGACTGTTAAGTAGTACTACTGTAGTAAATGACTGTTAAGCAGTACTACTGTAGTAAATGACTGTTAAGTAGTACTACTGTAGTAAATGACTGTTAAGCAGTACTACTGTAGTAAATGACTGTTAACTAGTACTACTGTAGTAAATGACTGTTAAGTAGTACTACTGTAGTAAACGAATGTAAGCAGTACTACTTTAGTAAATGACTGTTAAGCAGTACTACTGTAGTAAATGACTGTCAAGCGGTACTACTGTGGTAAATGACTGTAAGTAGTACTACTGTAGTAAATGACTGTTAAGTACTGTAGCAAATGACTGTTAAGTAGTACTACTGTAGTAAATGACTGTTAAGTAGTTCTACATTAGTAAATGACTGTTAAGTAGTACTACTGTAGTAAATGACTGTAAGCAGTACTTCTGTAGTAAATGACTGTAAGCAGTACTACTGTAGTAAATGACTGTTAAGTAGTACTACTGTAGTAAATAACTGTTAGGCAGTACTACTGTAGTAAATGACTGTTAAGCAGTACTACTGTAGTAAATTACTGTAAGTAGTACAACTGTAGTAAATGACTGTTAAGTGGTACTACTGTAGTAAATGACTGTTAATTAGCACTACTGTAGTAAATGACTGTTAAGTAGTACTACTGTAGTAAATGACTGTAAGCAGTACTACTGTAGTAAATGACTGTTAAGTAGTACTACTGTAGTAAATGACTGTTAAGCAGTACTGCTGTAGTAAATGACTGTTAAGTACTGTAGTAAATGACTGTAAGTAGTACTACTGTAGTAAATGACTGTTAGTAGTACTACTGTAGTAAATGACTGTTAAGTAGTACTACTGTAGTAAATGACTGTTAAGCAGTACTGCTGTAGTAAATGACTGTTAAGTACTGTAGTAAATGACTGTAAGTAGTACTACTGTAGTAAATGACTGTTAGTAGTACTATTGTAGTAAATGACTGTAAGTAGTACTACTGTAGTAAATGACTTTTAAGTAGTACTACTGTAGTAAATGACTGTTAAGTGGAACTACTGTAGTAAATGACTGTGTAGTACTACTGTAGTAAATGACTGTTAGGTAGTACTACTGTAGTAAGTGACTGTTAAGTAGTACTACTGTAGTAAATGACTGTTAAGTAGTACTACTGTAGTAAATGACTGTTAAGTAGTACTGCTGTAGTAAATGACTTTAAGCAGTACTACTGTAGTAAATGACTGTTAAGTAGTACTACTGTAGTAAAAGACTGTTAAGTAGTACTACTGTAGTAAATGACTGTTAGGCAGTACTACTGTAGTAAATGACTGTAAGTAGTACTACTGTAGTAAATGACTTTTAAGTAGTACTACTGTAGTAAATGACTGTTAAGTAGAACTACTGTAGTAAATGACTGTGTAGTACTACAGTAGTAAATGACTGTTAGGTAGTACTACTGTAGTAAATGACTGTTAAGTAATACTACTGTAGTAAATGACTGTTAGGCAGTACTACTGTAGTAAATGACTGTTAAGTAGTACTACTGTAGTAAATGACTGTTAAGTGGTACTACTGTAGTAAATGACTGTTAAGCAGTACTACTGTAGTAAATGACTGTTAAGTAGTACTACTGTAGTAAATGACTGTAAGCAGTACTACTGTAGTAAATGACTGTTAAGCAGTACTACTGTAGTAAATGACTGTTAAGTAGTACTACTGTAGTAAATGACTGTTAAGCAGTACTACTGTAGTAAATGACTTTTAAGTAGTACTACTGTAGTAAATGACTGTTAGGCAGTACTACTGTAGTAAATGACTGTTAAGCAGTACTACTGTAGTAAATTACTGTAAGTAGTACAACTGTAGTAAATGACTGTTAAGTGGTACTACTGTAGTAAATGACTGTTAATTAGCACTACTGTAGTAAATGACTGTTAAGTAGTACTACTGTAGTAAATGACTGTAAGCAGTACTACTGTAGTAAATGACTGTTAAGTAGTACTACTGTAGTAAATGACTGTTAAGCAGTACTGCTGTAGTAAATGACTGTTAAGTACTGTAGTAAATGACTGTAAGTAGTACTACTGTAGTAAATGACTGTTAGTAGTACTACTGTAGTAAATGACTGTTAAGTAGTACTACTGTAGTAAATGACTGTTAAGCAGTACTGCTGTAGTAAATGACTGTTGAGTACTGTAGTAAATGACTGTAAGTAGTACTACTGTAGTAAATCACTGTTAGTAGTACTATTGTAGTAAATGACTGTAAGTAGTACTACTGTAGTAAATGACTTTTAAGTAGTACTACTGTAGTAAATGACTGTTAAGTAGAACTACTGTAGTAAATGACTGTTAGGTAGTACTACTGTAGTAAATGACTGTTAAGTGGTACTACTGTAGTAAATGACTGTTAATTAGCACTACTGTAGTAAATGACTGTTAAGTAGTACTACTGTAGTAAATGACTGTAAGCAGTACTACTGTAGTAAATGACTGTTAAGCAGTACTACTGTAGTAAATGACTGTTAAGTAGTACTACTGTAGTAAATGACTGTTAAGCAGTACTGCTGTAGTAAATGACTGTTAAGTACTGTAGTAAATGACTGTAAGTAGTACTACTGTAGTAAATGACTGTTAGTAGTACTACTGTAGTAAATGACTGTTAAGTAGTACCACTGTAGTAAATGACTGTTAAGCAGTACTACTGTAGTAAATGACTGTTAAGTAGTACTACTGTAGTAAATGACTCTTAAGTAGTACTACTGTAGTAAATGACTGTTAGTAGTACTACTGTAGTAAATGACTGTTAAGTAGTACTACTGTAGTAAATGACTGTTAAGCAGTACTGCTGTAGTAAATGACTGTTAAGTACTGTAGTAAATGACTGTAAGTAGTACTACTGTAGTAAATGACTGTTAGTAGTACCACTGTAGTAAATGACTGGTAAGTAGTGCTACTGTAGTAAATGACTGTAAGTAGTACTACTGTAGTAAATGACTGTTAAGCAGTACTACTGTTCTAAATGACTGTTAGTAAAACTATTGTAGTAAATGACTGTAAGTAGTACTACTGTAGTAAATGACTGTTAGGTAGTACTACTGTAGTAAATGACTGTTAAGTAGTACTACTGTAGTAAATGACTGTTAAGTAGTACTACTGTAGTAAATGACTGTTAAGTAGTACTACTGTAGTAAATGACTGTAAGCAGTACTACTGTAGTAAATGACTGTTAAGTAGAACTACTGTAGTAAATGACTGTGTAGTACTACTGTAGTAAATGACTGTTAGGTAGTACTACTGTAGTAAGTGACTGTTAAGTAGTACTACTGTAGTAAATGACTGTTAAGTAGTACTACTGTAGTAAATGACTGTTAAGTAGTACTACTGTAGTAAATGACTGTAAGCAGTACTACTGTGGTAAATGACTGTTAAGTAGTACTACTGTAGTAAATGACTGTTAAGTAGTACTACTGTAGTAAATGACTGTAAGTAGTACTACTGTAGTAAATGACTGTTAAGTACTGTAGTAAATGACTAAGTAGTACTACTGTAGTAAATGACTGTTAAGTAGTACTACTGTAGTAAATGACTGTTAAGTAGTACTACTGTAGTAAATGACTGTAAGCAGTACTACTGTGGTAAATGACTGTTAAGTAGTACTACTGTAGTAAATGACTGTTAAGTAGTACTACTGTAGTAAATGACTGTAAGTAGTACTACTGTAGTAAATGACTGTTAAGTACTGTAGTAAATGACTAAGTAGTACTACTGTAGTAAATGACTCTTAGTAGTACTACTGTAGTAAATGACTAAGTAGTACTACTGTAGTAAATGACTGTTAAGCAGTACTGCTGTAGTAAACGACTGTTAAGTACTGTAGTAAATGACTGTAAGTAGTACTACTGTAGTAAATGACTGTTAGTAGTACCACTGTAGTAAATGACTGGTAAGTAGTACTACTGTAGTAAATGACTGTAAGTAGTACTACTGTAGTAAATGACTGTTAAGCAGTACTACTGTTCTAAATGACTGTTAGTAAAACTATTGTAGTAAATGACTGTTAGGTAGTACTACTGTAGTTAATGAATGTGTAGTACTACTGTGATAAATGACTGTTAGTAGTACTATTGTAGTAAATGACTGTAAGTAGTACTACTGTAGTAAATGACTGTTAAGCAGTACTACTGTAGTAAATGACTGTTAGTAGTACAACTGTAGTAATCTACTGTTAGTAGTACAACTGTAGTAAATGACTGTTAAGTGGTACTACTGTAGTAAATGACTGTTAATTAGCACTACTGTAGTAAATGACTGTTAAGTAGTACTACTGTAGTAAATGACTGTAAGCAGTACTACTGTAGTAAATGACTGTTAAGCAGTACTACTGTAGTAAATGACTGTTAAGTAGTACTACTGTAGTAAATGACTGTTAAGCAGTACTGCTGTAGTAAATGACTGTTAAGTACTGTAGTAAATGACTGTAAGTAGTACTACTGTAGTAAATGACTGTTAGTAGTACTACTGTAGTAAATGACTGTTAAGTAGTACCACTGTAGTAAATGACTGTTAAGCAGTACTACTGTAGTAAATGACTGTTAAGTAGTACTACTGTAGTAAATGACTCTTAAGTAGTACTACTGTAGTAAATGACTGTTAGTAGTACTACTGTAGTAAATGACTGTTAAGTAGTACTACTGTAGTAAATGACTGTTAAGCAGTACTGCTGTAGTAAATGACTGTTAAGTACTGTAGTAAATGACTGTAAGTAGTACTACTGTAGTAAATGACTGTTAGTAGTACCACTGTAGTAAATGACTGGTAAGTAGTGCTACTGTAGTAAATGACTGTAAGTAGTACTACTGTAGTAAATGACTGTTAAGCAGTACTACTGTTCTAAATGACTGTTAGTAAAACTATTGTAGTAAATGACTGTAAGTAGTACTACTGTAGTAAATGACTGTTAGGTAGTACTACTGTAGTAAATGACTGTTAAGTAGTACTACTGTAGTAAATGACTGTTAAGTAGTACTACTGTAGTAAATGACTGTTAAGTAGTACTACTGTAGTAAATGACTGTAAGCAGTACTACTGTAGTAAATGACTGTTAAGTACTGTAGTAAATGACTGTAAGTAGTACTACTGTAGTAAATGACTGTTAGTAGTACTACTGTAGTAAATGACTGTTAAGTAGTACTACTGTAGTAAATGACTGTTAAGCAGTACTGCTGTAGTAAATGACTGTTAAGTACTGTAGTAAATGACTGTAAGTAGTACTACTGTAGTAAATGACTGTTAGTAGTACCACTGTAGTAAATGACTGGTAAGTAGTGCTACTGTAGTAAATGACTGTAAATAGTACTACTGTAGTAAATGACTGTTAAGCAGTACTACTGTTCTAAATGACTGTTAGTAAAACTATTGTAGTAAATGACTGTAAGTAGTACTACTGTAGTAAATGACTGTTAAGCAGTACTACTGTAGTAAATGACTGTTAGTAGTACAACTGTAGTAATCTACTGTTAGTAGTACAACTGTAGTAAATGACTGTTAAGTGGTACTACTGTAGTAAATGACTGTTAATTAGCACTACTGTAGTAAATGACTGTTAAGTAGTACTACTGTAGTAAATGACTGTAAGCAGTACTACTGTAGTAAATGACTGTTAAGCAGTACTACTGTAGTAAATGACTGTTAAGTAGTACTACTGTAGTAAATGACTGTTAAGCAGTACTGCTGTAGTAAATGACTGTTAAGTACTGTAGTAAATGACTGTAAGTAGTACTACTGTAGTAAATGACTGTTAGTAGTACTACTGTAGTAAATGACTGTTAAGTAGTACTACTGTAGTAAATGACTGTTAAGCAGTACTGCTGTAGTAAATGACTGTTAAGTACTGTAGTAAATGACTGTAAGTAGTACTACTGTAGTAAATGACTGTTAGTAGTACCACTGTAGTAAATGACTGGTAAGTAGTGCTACTGTAGTAAATGACTGTAAGTAGTACTACTGTAGTAAATGACTGTTAAGCAGTACTACTGTTCTAAATGACTGTTAGTAAAACTATTGTAGTAAATGACTGTTAGGTAGTACTACTGTAGTAAGTGACTGTTAAGTAGTACTACTGTAGTAAATGACTGTAAGCAGTACTACTGTAGTAAATGACTGTTAAGTAGTACTACTGTAGTAAATGACTGTTAAGTAGTACTACTGTAGTAAATGACTGTTAGACAGTACTACTGTAGTAAATGACTGTAAGCAGTACTACTGTAGTAAAAAACTGTTAAGTAGTACTACTGTAGTAAATGACTGTAAGTAGTACTACTGTAGTAAATGACTTTTAAGTAGTACTACTGTAGTAAATGACTGTGTAGTACTACTGTAGTAAATGACTGTTAGGTAGTACTACTGTAGTAAATGACTGTTAAGTAGTACTACTGTAGTAAATGACTGTTAAGTAGTACTACTGTAGTAAATGACTGTAAGCAGTACTACTGTAGTAAATGACTGTTAAGTAGTACTACTGTAGTAAATGACTGTTAAGTAGTACTACTGTAGTAAATGACTGTTAGGCAGTACTACTGTAGTAAATGACTGTTAAGTAGTACTACTGTAGTAAATGACTGTTAAGTGGTACTACTGTAGTAAATTACTGTTAAGCAGTACTACTGTAGTAAATGACTGTTAAGTAGTACTACTGTAGTAAATGACTGTAAGCAGTACTACTGTAGTAAATGACTGTTAAGCAGTACTACTGTAGTAAATGACTGTTAAGTAGTACTACTGTAGTAAATGACTTTAAGCAGTACTACTGTAGTAAATGACTGTCAGTTGTACTACTGTAGTAAATGACTGTTAAGCAGTACTACTGTAGTAAATGACTGTTAAGCAGTACTACTGTAGTAAATGACTGACAAGCAGTACTACTGTAGTAAATGACTGTAAGTAGTACTACTGTAGTAAATGACTGCTAAGTAGTACTACTGTAGTAAATGACTGTTAAGTACTGTAGCAAATGACTGTTAAGTAGTACTACTGTAGTAAATGACTGTTAAGTAGTTCTACTGTAGTAAATGACTGTTAAGTAGTACTACTGTAGTAAATGACTGTAAGCAGTACTACTGTAGTAAATGACTGTAAGCATTACTACTGTAGTAAATGACTGTTAAGTAGTACTACTGTTGTAAATGACTGTTAAGTAGTACTACTGTAGTAAATGACTGTTAGGCAGTACTACTGTAGTAAATGACTGTTAAGTAGTACTACTGTAGTAAATGACTGTTAAGCAGTACTACTGTAGTAAATTACTGTTAGTAGTACAACTGTAGTAAATGACTGTTAAGTGGTACTACTGTAGTAAATGACTGTAAGCAGTACTATTGTAGTAAATGACTGTTAAGCAGTACTACTGTAGTAAATGACTGTTAAGTAGTACCACTGTAGTAAATGACTGTTAAGCAGTACTATTGTAGTAAATGACTGTTAAGCAGTACTACTGTAGTAAATGACTGTTAAGTAGTACCACTGTAGTAAATGACTGTTAAGCAGTACTACTGTAGTAAATGACTGTTAAGCAGTACTATTGTAGTAAATGACTGTTAAGCAGTACTACTGTAGTAAATGACTGTTAAGTAGTACCACTGTAGTAAATGACTGTTAAGCAGTACTACTGTAGTAAATGACTGTTAAGTAGTACTACTGTAGTAAATGACTCTTAAGTAGTACTACTGTAGTAAATGACTGTTAGTAGTACTACTGTAGTAAATGACTGTTAGTAGTACTATTGTAGTAAATGACTGTTAAGTAGTACTACTGTAGTAAATGACTGTTAAGCAGTACTACTGTAGTAAATGACTGTTAAGTAGTACTACTGTTGTAAATGACTGTTAAGTAGTACTACTGTAGTAAACGAATGTAAGCAGTACTACTTTAGTAAATGACTGTTAAGCAGTACTACTGTAGTAAATGACTGTCAAGCAGTACTACTGTGGTAAATGACTGTAAGTAGTACTACTGTAGTAAATGACTGTTAAGTACTGTAGCAAATGACTGTTAAGTAGTACTACTGTAGTAAATGACTGTTAGTAGTACAACTGTAGTAATCTACTGTTAGTAGTACAACTGTAGTAAATGACTGTTAAGTGGTACTACTGTAGTAAATGACTGTTAATTAGCACTACTGTAGTAAATGACTGTTAAGTAGTACTACTGTAGTAAATGACTGTAAGCAGTACTACTGTAGTAAATGACTGTTAAGCAGTACTACTGTAGTAAATGACTGTTAAGTAGTACTACTGTAGTAAATGACTGTTAAGCAGTACTGCTGTAGTAAATGACTGTTAAGTACTGTAGTAAATGACTGTAAGTAGTACTACTGTAGTAAATGACTGTTAGTAGTACTACTGTAGTAAATGACTGTTAAGTAGTACCACTGTAGTAAATGACTGTTAAGCAGTACTACTGTAGTAAATGACTGTTAAGTAGTACTACTGTAGTAAATGACTCTTAAGTAGTACTACTGTAGTAAATGACTGTTAGTAGTACTACTGTAGTAAATGACTGTTAGTAGTACTATTGTAGTAAATTACTGTTAAGTAGTACTACTGTAGTAAATGACTGTGTAGTACTACTGTAGTAAATGACTGTTAGTAGTACTATTGTAGTAAATGACTGTAAGTAGTACTACTGTAGTAAATGACTTTTAAGTAGTACTACTGTAGTAAATGACTGTTAAGTAGAACTACTGTAGTAAATGACTGTGTAGTACTACTGTGGTAAATGACTGTTAGTAGTACTATTGTAGTAAATGACTGTAAGTAGTACTACTGTAGTAAATGACTGTTAGTAGTACAACTGTAGTAAATGACTGTTAAGTGGTACTACTGTAGTAAATGACTGTTAATTAGCACTACTGTAGTAAATGACTGTTAAGTAGTACTACTGTAGTAAATGACTGTAAGCAGTACTACTGTAGTAAATGACTGTTAAGCAGTACTACTGTAGTAAATGACTGTTAAGTAGTACTACTGTAGTAAATGACTGTTAAGCAGTACTGCTGTAGTAAATGACTGTTAAGTACTGTAGTAAATGACTAAGTAGTACTACTGTAGTAAATGACTGTTAGTAGTACTACTGTAGTAAATGACTGTTAAGTAGTACTACTGTAGTAAATGACTGTTAAGCAGTACTGCTGTAGTAAACGACTGTTAAGTACTGTAGTAAATGACTGTAAGTAGTACTACTGTAGTAAATGACTTTTAGTAGTACCACTGTAGTAAATGACTGGTAAGTAGTACTACTGTAGTAAATGACTGTAAGTAGTACTACTGTAGTAAATGACTGTTAAGCAGTACTACTGTTCTAAATGACTGTTAGTAAAACTATTGTAGTAAATGACTGTTAGGTAGTACTACTGTAGTTAATGAATGTGTAGTACTACTGTGGTAAATGACTGTTAGTAGTACTATTGTAGTAAATGACTGTAAGTAGTACTACTGTAGTAAATGACTGTTAAGCAGTACTACTGTAGTAAATGACTGTTAGTAGTACAACTGTAGTAATCTACTGTTAGTAGTACAACTGTAGTAAATGACTGTTAAGTGGTACTACTGTAGTAAATGACTGTTAATTAGCACTACTGTAGTAAATGACTGTTAAGTAGTACTACTGTAGTAAATGACTGTAAGCAGTACTACTGTAGTAAATGACTGTTAAGCAGTACTACTGTAGTAAATGACTGTTAAGTAGTACTACTGTAGTAAATGACTGTTAAGCAGTACTGCTGTAGTAAATGACTGTTAAGTACTGTAGTAAATGACTGTAAGTAGTACTACTGTAGTAAATGACTGTTAGTAGTACTACTGTAGTAAATGACTGTTAAGTAGTACTACTGTAGTAAATGACTGTTAAGCAGTACTGCTGTAGTAAATGACTGTTAAGTACTGTAGTAAATGACTGTAAGTAGTACTACTGTAGTAAATGACTGTTAGTAGTACCACTGTAGTAAATGACTGGTAAGTAGTGCTACTGTAGTAAATGACTGTAAGTAGTACTACTGTAGTAAATGACTGTTAAGCAGTACTACTGTTCTAAATGACTGTTAGTAAAACTATTGTAGTAAATGACTGTTAGGTAGTACTACTGTAGTAAGTGACTGTTAAGTAGTACTACTGTAGTAAATGACTGTAAGCAGTACTACTGTAGTAAATGACTGTTAAGTAGTACTACTGTAGTAAATGACTGTTAAGTAGTACTACTGTAGTAAATGACTGTTAGGCAGTACTACTGTAGTAAATGACTGTAAGCAGTACTACTGTAGTAAAAAACTGTTAAGTAGTACTACTGTAGTAAATGACTGTAAGTAGTACTACTGTAGTAAATGACTTTTAAGTAGTACTACTGTAGTAAATGACTGTGTAGTACTACTGTAGTAAATGACTGTTAGGTAGTACTACTGTAGTAAATGACTGTTAAGTAGTACTACTGTAGTAAATGACTGTTAAGTAGTACTACTGTAGTAAATGACTGTTAAGTAGTACTACTGTAGTAAATGACTGTAAGCAGTACTACTGTAGTAAATGACTGTTAAGTAGTACTACTGTAGTAAATGACTGTTAAGTAGTACTACTGTAGTAAATGACTGTTAGGCAGTACTACTGTAGTAAATGACTGTTAAGTAGTACTACTGTAGTAAATGACTGTTAAGTGGTACTACTGTAGTAAATTACTGTTAAGCAGTACTACTGTAGTAAATGACTGTTAAGTAGTACTACTGTAGTAAATGACTGTAAGCAGTACTACTGTAGTAAATGACTGTTAAGCAGTACTACTGTAGTAAATGACTGTTAAGTAGTACTACTGTAGTAAATGACTTTAAGCAGTACTACTGTAGTAAATGACTGTCAGTTGTACTACTGTAGTAAATGACTGTTAAGCAGTACTACTGTAGTAAATGACTGTTAAGCAGTACTACTGTAGTAAATGACTGTCAAGCAGTACTACTGTAGTAAATGACTGTAAGTAGTACTACTGTAGTAAATGACTGCTAAGTAGTACTACTGTAGTAAATGACTGTTAAGTACTGTAGCAAATGACTGTTAAGTAGTACTACTGTAGTAAATGACTGTTAAGTAGTTCTACTGTAGTAAATGACTGTTAAGTAGTACTACTGTAGTAAATGACTGTAAGCAGTACTACTGTAGTAAATGACTGTAAGCATTACTACTGTAGTAAATGACTGTTAAGTAGTACTACTGTTGTAAATGACTGTTAAGTAGTACTACTGTAGTAAATGACTGTTAGGCAGTACTACTGTAGTAAATGACTGTTAAGTAGTACTACTGTAGTAAATGACTGTTAAGCAGTACTACTGTAGTAAATTACTGTTAGTAGTACAACTGTAGTAAATGACTGTTAAGTGGTACTACTGTAGTAAATGACTGTAAGCAGTACTATTGTAGTAAATGACTGTTAAGCAGTACTACTGTAGTAAATGACTGTTAAGTAGTACCACTGTAGTAAATGACTGTTAAGCAGTACTATTGTAGTAAATGACTGTTAAGCAGTACTACTGTAGTAAATGACTGTTAAGTAGTACCACTGTAGTAAATGACTGTTAAGCAGTACTACTGTAGTAAATGACTGTTAAGCAGTACTATTGTAGTAAATGACTGTTAAGCAGTACTACTGTAGTAAATGACTGTTAAGTAGTACCACTGTAGTAAATGACTGTTAAGCAGTACTACTGTAGTAAATGACTGTTAAGTAGTACTACTGTAGTAAATGACTCTTAAGTAGTACTACTGTAGTAAATGACTGTTAGTAGTACTACTGTAGTAAATGACTGTTAGTAGTACTATTGTAGTAAATTACTGTTAAGTAGTACTACTGTAGTAAATGACTGTGTAGTACTACTGTAGTAAATGACTGTTAAGTAGTACTATTGTAGTAAATGACTGTAAGTAGTACTACTGTAGTAAATGACTTTTAAGTAGTACTACTGTAGTAAATGACTGTTAAGTAGAACTACTGTAGTAAATGACTGTGTAGTACTACTGTAGTAAATGACTGTTAGTAGTACTATTGTAGTAAATGACTGTAAGTAGTACTACTGTAGTAAATGACTTTTAAGTAGTACTACTGTAGTAAATGACTGTTAAGTAGAACTACTGTAGTAAATGACTGTAAGCAGTACTACTGTAGTAAATGACTGTTAAGTAGTACTACTGTAGTAAATGACTGTTAAGTAGTACTACTGTAGTAAATGACTGTTAGGCAGTACTACTGTAGTAAATGACTGTAAGCAGTACTACTGTAGTAAATGACTGTTAAGCAGTACTACTGTAGTAAATGACTGTTAAGTAGTACTACTGTAGTAAATGACTTTAAGCAGTACTACTGTAGTAAATGACTGTCAGTTGTACTACTGTAGTAAATGACTGTTAAGCAGTACTACTGTAGTAAATGACTGTTAAGCAGTACTACTGTAGTAAATGACTGTCAAGCAGTACTACTGTGGTAAATGACTGTAAGTAGTACTACTGTAGTAAATGACTGTTAAGTACTGTAGCAAATGACTGTTAAGTAGTACTACTGTAGTAAATGACTGTTAAGTAGTTCTACTGTAGTAAATGACTGTTAAGTAGTTGTCAAGTGGTTATTTTAGTTGTGCAGTATTTCCCCACTTGAGAAAGGACTCTTTACATGAAGGACGACAGGACTTCACTCTTTGCTTTTACGTTGCTTTACTTTCTTTTTAAGCAGCAGCCGTAGCAGCAGTAGCAACAGTAGCAACAGGTAAAAAACCTCAAAGGAAAACCAGAAGACATAATGAATATACATTTTACAAAATGTTTTACATCAAGGTTTTACTTCTACTGCAATTTTTAACTTCACTGCTTTTATCATACTTTTAAATCATTTTAAATTATCATAATTGTCCTTACTAATGATGACTTCATTATGTTTTTACTTTGCCGCATGTTTAGAATTCATTCACAATCACACATTTGTAGGTCAGAGTTCACTTTCTCCGTGCGACCGTGAACGCATCACACATAGTAACAGTGCTTCGTGCGAAATATGCAGCATAGCTTACCGGCTGTTCTTCAGGGATTGTAAAGAGATGACTGCACGGTAGGTTAGTTTCTGCTTTTTTGCGGCAGCTTATGGCTCGCGCTATTTGCGCTGTTTGAGCCGCTTTTTTGCCGATCGCACGGACCACACCACGGTTCGTGTTGGCTGCGTTGACAGTCTCTCAGTGCGCCTGGGCGCGTGCACGCTGTGATTACTCGCACCTGCGGGCGCATGAGTGTCTCCGCTCGGGGCGGGGAAAAGAGGAGGAGACGCAATGGGCAGTTCAACCAAACACCTCCCACTTGATCTTGCCACGGAAAGCCGTTGGGAAGGTCGCAAGTCGGTTCCTGCTAACTGCTTCCATGTCCGTTAGTTCTGCCCCTCGATTGGTAGAAGAACGACCAAACGCCTTACATCTCTGTGCAGTATTGTGGTTTGGGCGTTTCCTCCAAGGCTTGCAGATGGTTGGTTAGGTAGTGCTCTGGTCACTGGAATGCAGGAGCTTGAGACAACTTTTACATGTACATCCCTTACAATACCTTTTGTGTCAGGATTTATACTCACGATCCGTCCAAGTTTGAATTGTCCTCTGATGGCGTTTTGATCGCACAGCCAGACGACATCACCCACAGCAACGTTCCTTTGTGACGTGTGCCATTTGTTCCTGACAAAGAGGTTAGGACCTGCAAGTTGGCTCCAAGATCTCCAAAAAATTGTTAACCAGGTTTTGCATTTCTCTTAGTCTTTTGTAAGGATATTGTTCAAAATCAAACGTTTTGATATCACCATCATGTGAAGCACGTCCAAGTAATAAAGCATTTGGTGAAACATACCGGACAACATCCTCACAGCTCTGTACTCTGGCATCTATTGGGCGCTCGTTGGCCAGGTTGGCAGCTATTTGCAGTGTTGTTTGAAACTCACTGTAGGTAAGATTAGTCTCTCTGCCCAGGCTTTGGAGTGCTTTCTTTACGATTCGGACAGCAGCTTCTGCCGCTCCGTTGCGGTGAGGTGAGTCTGCTGGTTGTATTTTCCACTCCCATATTGTGCCGTTTTTTGCAGAGGCCTCTTCCAAACCAAGCTTGTCCTGACTTTCCAAGAATTGGTACAGCTCTTTCAGTACAGGTTTTGCCCCGATGAAATTTGTTCCAGGGTCGGACCAGATCCTTTTCGGGTGCCCTCGGATTGCGGTGAACCTCATGTATGCCATTAAGAAGCTTTCGGTTGACACTGCATTAATCAGGTCTGTGTGGATTGCTCTACTGGCCATACAACTGACGACAATGCCCCATGCTTTCATCATCACTCTTTTTTTCACCTCATCTTGAATAAGATACGGTCCAAACAGGTCGACTGCTGCGAATTCGAATGGGGCCGCTGGTTCGGACCTTTCTTGAGGTAGGCTTCCCATTACCTGTCGACACCTTTGGGCTCTGAACTTTCTCCAGAAGATGCAATTCTCCACAACTTTTTGAGCAATTCTTCTGCCTTGGACCACCCAGGCTTTCTTTCTCATTCGCAGCAATGTTGCGGCCACTCCTTCATGACCAGCACTGTGTGCCTCACGTGCAAGCAGTGTTGAGATCCATGCACCATGTGGCAGGAGTGGTACAGCAGTCTTTTCTTGATTAAAGCTCTGTATTCGTCCACCACAGAGCAATAACCCTGAATCTTGTTCTTTATAGACCACTAAGCGGTTCGTTGTGGTAGCAGGGAAGGTTACTCCATCCTGAGCTGCAAGGAAAATGTCTCGCAGCGCATCCTGTCGCTCTCTGACAGTGATGACTCCCTTCTCGGGCACGGCCTCCCACTTTTGTGTATCCAGGGACTTTATTGATCCAATAACTTTCTTTGCAGCTCTCCATATTATTGCGATAGTTTTCACAAGACGTGTTAAGTTACTGAAACGTTGCTCATTTATCAAGTTTTTGACAGTTGATCCAGCCGGTGGTCTATGAGGTCTTTGTTGAGTTGACAGCTCCATTTCTTGTCTTGCTTTGGCTCTTGTAAGCACTGACACAAACGACTTTTTCTGCATTTGGCAAATGTTTTCTCTGGCAGTTTCCGATACATCTTTTGCTGACATGATTGGCCACTCGTTTTCTTCAAGGCTGAGAAAGTGCGGTCCTTGTTGCCATTCGGAGCCCTCGTCTAGCTGTTCTGGACCAGCTCCACATGTGATTATATCCGAAATATTTAGTGAACTGGGAATCCACCAC
Source organism: Telmatherina bonti (assembly GCF_933228915.1). NCBI lineage: Eukaryota > Metazoa > Chordata > Actinopteri > Atheriniformes > Telmatherinidae > Telmatherina > Telmatherina bonti. Next base: position 42,741,775 of record NC_136624.1, on the reverse strand, counting down.
CATTCTTCAGGGTCAGTGGCACCTTGGATTTCTCCAATCCTATTCGCAAAAAAGGTCTGGAAACCGTAACTCTCCCGACGGATAGCACCCAGGATGGTTTGACTGTCTAGGAAATGATACCATCGTTTCACTTTGATTTGAGAATGCTGTTCAAAGTATTTCCTTAGCCGACTGGCAAAGACAGCACCACAGAGCTCGGCTTTAACTGGGTCCCCTTTGTGGTCAAAAGGAGTCAGTTTAGCTTTTGCTTCGACCAACCTCACTGTGATTCCTGATGTGCATGTCCATCGGAGGTACAAAACTGCCCCGTAGCAACTCTCACTACCGTCTGAGAAGGTAACAGCAATAGGTTCAGTTATTGCATCCAACGGGGTCAGAGGTCTGGTGAACATCACTTTGCCGAGCTGGACATACTGCTCGAACAGTTCGATGGCGTTTTCTCTGAGTCCGTCCGATAGAGCCACATCCCATGTATCTTTCACAGCAATGCCTTTTGGTTTGATCTCCTGGAATGCTTTTCTTATCAAAATAGCCCCTTTTTGCTTCGTGGGTGCAGTTAGACCTATTGGGTCATACAGCCCAGCAACTTGACTCAATAACTCTCTCCTTGTTAATGGGTCTGGTGTCTTAGTTCTCACTTCCTCGAGCAACAGATCTTGTCCAAGCCTCATTTTCTTTTTCCGTTTTGAAAAATTGATTCTTACCATGGCATGCAGTTTGTCCTCTTGGACTTTATATCCAAGCCCGAGGGCTTTGTTGTCTTCGTCTTTCATCTGATTTGGAAGGATGACAATCTTTGGCGTACTCACCTCTGTCTCCTTTCCTCTCTGGCCGGAAAAAATCCACGGTTTCAGAGCAAATCCTCCTTCCTGCAGAATCATTTCCACATTTGTGGTTATTGCTCTTAATCTTTCCAGATTGTTGTGGGACGTTAAGATGTCATCAACATAGCTATGTTCTTGCAAAACCCTGCGTTCATCTTCCAAGTGGCTGAACTGAGGGAGGTTTGCGGTTTCTCGCATTGCGAGCTGAGCTATACATCCAGCCGGCTTGTCCCCAATGTTCACCCTGGTGATGGCGAACTCATCCACTTCCTCCTCTTCGGAATCCCTCCACAGGAACCTGTGCAGGTGTACTTCCCGTTCTTCGAGCCAGACGGAGTTATACATTTTTCTGATGTCTCCTAGGGCAGCGAAGAAACCTTGGCGGAAAGCGAGAAGAACTCCACGGATCGGGCTAAGAACATCAGGGCCTTTCATCAGGAGATCGTTCAGACTTTGTCCTTGATACCTCTGACTGCTGTTCCAAACGAGTCTCACTGGAGTTGTGATAGAATGTGGGTTTGGAGCAATCAAGTGGCTGATATACCAGACTGGTCCACTCCAACGAAGAAGAACCTCCTCTGACAGTTTCTTTGCAGCACGCCGGTTTACCATCTCATGGACTTGTGCAGAGTATGCAGCTTTCCATTGAGGATCTTTTGCCAGCTGCTTCTCTGTCCTGAGGAAGGTTACTTCTACAGCCTTTCTGTTATTTGGTAGGAAAGATGGATCTTCGAGCCAGGGATAGCTTGCATGCCAATGAGGACTTTTGCTATGTTCATCTGCACCAACGTACGACAATCCATTTTTTACTACCTCCAACTCTCGTTCTTCAGCCAAGGTCATCTCTTTGCCACCAGGCTGACAGTTACCGTATCGGCAGCCCCCGCATTTCAGATCACAGGCAGCACCAATGCTGTCCCATTTCCACCATTCAAAGAAGTCGCGAGTGGTGGTTGCACAACTGGAATGCTGGATTGTGGGCAAGGAACAGATGAGTTCTTCGTATTTTACTGCTGCAGTTCTCATGGATCTGGTAAAATGTGTGCGGGATATGTGAGCTGAAACAGTTGCCTTTTCAAACAGTTCAGGATGTGTCCCAGCCACTGTCTTTCCTAATGGTCCATCCCACAAGACGAGATCTCCCACACAGCGAATTTTTTGTGGGGTCAGCCTCCCTTCCTTGTGGCTTATCAGGAGCTGTATGTCTTTTGGTCTTGTAAGCTTATTAACAGGAACATCGGGGAAGAAGTTATGAAGCTGCTTGGCTGTAACAGGTTGATGGATGTCTGCAATATGGTCAAGACCATAGCATACCAACTGATGCGACTGGAACGTGCCTTTCTCAGTCAGGACTCGGATTTTCAGCATGTATCTTTTAGTGTTTACAGTCACTTTCATGCCTCCGACACCGTGAACAACAAGCTTGATGTTTTCGCTTCTGAGGTCCAAACGTTTGGCTGCGTCATGCGTTATATAATTTGTGTCCGATGCTAAATCAATCAGGGTGCCAACCTTTTGACCAGCATTAGCCGTGACTTCGAGAAGCATCATGATGACCGGCCACTCTTCCAGGCCATACTCTGCTAGAAGGCTTTGATGACCAGATATGTGGGAGGTTCTGGCCACTGTGTTGCAGAATACATTACGACACCGCTCGGCGAGTTCAGGGGGAAGGCTCTTAACAAATTCTTCTTGGGCTTCGGTGTAACCTCCTTTGTTACCTCCTCCCACTGTGCTGGCTTTGGTCTTTTTTGGACACAAGTAGATGTGGTGGCTTGCCACGTGAGCATCCTTGCATTCCTGATTTTTACAGAGGAATTCATTTTTACAATAACCACCATCTGAATGGACTTCCAAACATCTCTTGCAGGCTCCCAACCTCTTAACTGCATCTCGCCTTTCTGCCAATGAAAATGTGCGGAATTTTCTGCAGAAATACAGCTTTCTTCTATGTCCTCTGTCTCCGCAGACAACACACCCTGGAACCAGATTACTTGCTTGATTTACAGTTTTGGTGCGGGCCTGTTTTTGTTCATACCTGGGTTTTGATGAGTCCCCACTGTGCTGATCCAACTCCTCATAGATGGCTTCTTGGCTCTGAAGAAACTCAAGGAGACAGTCAAACCGCTCCTCTTGGTCTGTGGCCTCCCTTGTTTTTAATGCGTGGAGGAGCCATTCCTTCTTTAGTCCATCAGGAAGTTTGCTTTCAATTGCCTTGGTCATTAGCGGGTTTTTTATGGCCCCAGTCTGGCCGAGGTCACTCAGGTCTGAGAGGGCTTTTTCAATAGACTGGATGAGCTCAATAATTTTCTTGGGCTGCTGGTCTTTAATAACAGGGAGCTTCTGAAGATCTTCCACTATTTCAATAGCAATGCTCGTTTTGTTTCCAAACCGATTCTCCAGTACTCTGAAAATATCCTCTGCCGTTTTATGGCTTGACAGACGGAGATCCCTGACAGTTTTGTCATCAATGCTATCGAGAAGCTGGAACTTTTTTATTTCTCTCGAACCAGTGGGCTCCCCTTGTATTTGAAGGGCCTCCCAGTCTCTTTTCCACCTATGGAATTCACGCCTAATTCCCGTGAACTTTGGAAGTGACGCTGGCTTTAGTTTAATGGGAGGTGTGGCCAAGTGAACAACACCTGCTTGCAAACCCCTTTCCGCATCTTCCTTAACTTTTGCTCGAATACAATCAGCCTTCCTGGCCGTGAGCTTAGGAAGTATGAGCTCAAGGTTCTTTATGCGGCTCTGGAAATCCTCCTGCTCTGCTTGTGGGGCCCAGCACTTCCATTTAACGAACAGCTTTTTTGCAGCCTCTATAAGAAGTCCTAGGTGCTCCACAATGAAGCTATATGCCTCTTTATCATCAGCAGGCTCAATGGATTCCACCCTACCTGCTTCTATTTCTGCATTCTGTAGCGCTGTAATCAGCTCAGTTTCCCCGTGCTTGGCCCACAGTGTTTTTTGTATAAGGTCTTGGAGCTCGCTCAGTTTGTTCTCACAGTCACTTTCCGTTTTGGCCAAGTCAGCTTTTTGTGGACCAGTTAGCTCCTCAGAATCATTTTCTGCAGCATACTGAGCTCCAACATCGTCATTTGCCTCCATGACTTTGGTTGCTTCCAGGTTCAGCTGCTTAAAACTGTCTTTGAGCTCATCTTCAGACATTTTTGTGTGTAGTCGAACTACATTGTTTGCCAGACGAGAGAATTGACGTTTTGCTGATGTTCGGATGGTTTTCAGCTGCTCTAGAGACACCGAATCTGCCATCTTGGAGTTTGCAGAAGGGACGACTTTTGGTTGTTACTGTCTGGAGATTCTTGGGTCCTCAGCAACGGTTTTTTACTGTCAAGTGGTTATTTTAGTTGTGCAGTATTTCCCCACTTGAAAAAGGACTCTTTACATGAAGGACGACAGGACTTCACTCTTTGCTTTTACGTTGCTTTACTTTCTTTTTAAGCAGCAGCCGTAGCAGCCGTAGCAGCAGTAGCAACAGTAGCAACAGGTAAAAAACCTCAAAGGAAAACCAGAAGACATAATGAATATACATTTTACAAAATGTTTTACATCAAGGTTTTACTTCTACTGCAATTTTTAACTTCACTGCTTTTATCATACTTTTAAATCATTTTAAATTATCATAATTGTCCTTACTAATGATGACTTCATTATGTTTTTACTTTGCCGCATGTTTAGAATTCATTCACAATCACACATTTGTAGGTCAGAGTTCACTTTCTCCGTGCGACCGTGAACGCATCACACATAGTAACAGTGCTTCGTGCGAAATATGCAGCATAGCTTACCGGCTGTTCTTCAGGGATTGTAAAGAGATGACTGCACGGTAGGTTAGTTTCTGCTTTTTTGCGGCAGCTTATGGCTCGCGCTATTTGCGCTGTTTGAGCCGCTTTTTTGCCGATCGCACGGACCACACCACGGTTCGTGTTGGCTGCGTTGACAGTCTCTCAGTGCGCCTGGGCGCGTGCACGCTGTGATTACTCGCACCTGCGGGCGCATGAGTGTCTCCGCTCGGGGCGGGGAAAAGAGGAGGAGACGCAATGGGCAGTTCAACCAAACAGTAGTACTACTGTAGTAAATGACTGTAAGCAGTACTACTGTAGTAAATGACTGTAAGCAGTACTACTGTAGTAAATGACTGTTAAGTAGTACTACTGTAGTAAATGACTGTTAGGCAGTACTACTGTAGTAAATGACTGTTAAGCAGTACTACTGTAGTAAATTACTGTAAGTAGTACAACTGTAGTAAACTACTGTTAGTAGTACAACTGTAGTAAATGACTGTTAAGTGGTACTACGGTAGTAAATGACTGTTAATTAGCACTACTGTAGTAAATGACTGTTAAGTAGTACTACTGTAGTAAATGACTGTAAGCAGTACTACTGTAGTAAATGACTGTTAAGTAGTACTACTGTAGTAAATGACTGTTAAGCAGTACTGCTGTAGTAAATGACTGTTAAGTACTGTAGTAAATGACTGTAAGTAGTACTACTGTAGTAAATGACTGTTAGTAGTACTACTGTAGTAAATGACTGTTAAGTAGTACTACTGTAGTAAATGACTGTTAAGCAGTACTGCTGTAGTAAATGACTGTTAAGTACTGTAGTAAATGACTGTAAGTAGTACTATTGTAGTAAATGACTGTTAGTAGTACCACTGTAGTAAATGACTGGTAAGTAGTACTACTGTTGTAAATGACTGTTAGTAGTACTATTGTAGTAAATGACTGTTAAGTAGTACTACTGTAGTAAATGACTGTTAAGCAGTACTACTGTTGTAAATGACTGTTAGTAGTACTATTGTAGTAAATGACTGTTAAGTAGTACTACTGTAGTAAATGACTGTTAAGTACTGTAGCAAATGACTGTTAAGTAGTACTACTGTAGTAAATGACTGTTAAGCAGTACTGCTGTAGTAAATGACTGTTAAGTACTGTAGTAAATGACTGTAAGTAGTACTACTGTAGTAAATGACTGTTAATAGTACTACTGTAGTAAATGACTGTGAGCAGTACTACTGTAGTAAATGACTGTTAAGTAGTACTACTGTAGTAAAAGACTGTAAGTAGTACTACTGTAGTAAATGACTTTTAAGTAGTACTACTGTAGTAAATGACTGTTAAGTAGAACTACTGTAGTAAATGACTGTGTAGTACTACTGTAGTAAATGACTGTTAGGTAGTACTACTGTAGTAAATGACTGTTAAGTAGTACTACTGAAGTAAATGACTGTTAAGTAGTACTACTGTAGTAAATGACTGTTAAGTAGTACTACTGTAGTAAATGACTGTAAGCAGTACTACTGTAGTAAATGACTGTTAAGTAGTACTCCTGTAGTAAAAGACTGTTAAGTAGTACTACTGTAGTAAATGACTGTCAAGCAGTACTACTATGGTAAATGACTGTAAGTAGTACTACTGTAGTAAATGACTGTTAAGCAGTACTACTGTAGTAAATGACTGTTAAGTAGTACTACTGTAGTAAATGACTGTTAAGTAGTACTACTGTAGTAAACGAATGTAAGCAGTACTACTTTAGTAAATGACTGTTAAGCAGTACTACTGTAGTAAATGACTGTCAAGCAGTACTACTGTGGTAAATGACTGTAAGTAGTACTACTGTAGTAAATGACTGTTAAGTACTGTAGCAAATGACTGTTAAGTAGTACTACTGTAGTAAATGACTGTTAAGTAGTTCTACTGTAGTAAATGACTGTTAAGTAGTACTACTGTAGTAAATGACTGTAAGCAGTACTACTGTAGTAAATGACTGTAAGCAGTACTACTGTAGTAAATGACTGTTAGGCAGTACTACTGTAGTAAATGACTGTTAAGCAGTACTACTGTAGTAAATTACTGTAAGTAGTACTATTGTAGTAAACTACTGTTAGTAGTACAACTGTAGTAAATGACTGTTAAGTGGTACTACTGTAGAAAATGACTGTTAATTAGCACTACTGTAGTAAATGACTGTTAAGTAGTACTACTGTAGTAAATGACTGTAAGCAGTACTACTGTAGTAAATGACTGTTAAGCAGTACTACTGTAGTAAATGACTGTTAAGTAGTACTACTGTAGTAAATGACTGTTAAGCAGTACTGCTGTAGTAAATGACTGTTAAGTACTGTAGTAAATGACTGTAAGTAGTACTACTGTAGTAAATGACTGTTAGTAGTACTACTGTAGTAAATGACTGTTAAGTAGTACTACTGTAGTAAATGACTGTTAAGCAGTACTGCTGTAGTAAATGACTGTTAAGTACTGTAGTAAATGACTGTAAGTAGTTCTACTGTAGTAAATGACTGTTAGTAGTACTACTGTAGTAAATGACTGTTAGTAGTACTACTGTAGTAAATGACTGTTAAGCAGTACTACTGTAGTAAATGACTGTAAGTAGTACTACTGTAGTAAATGACTGTTAAGCAGTACTACTGTTGTAAATGACTGTTAGTAGTACTATTGTAGTAAATGACTGTTAAGTAGTACTACTGTAGTAAATGACTGTTAAGCAGTACTACTGTTGTAAATGACTGTTAGTAGTACTATTGTAGTAAATGACTGTTAAGTAGTACTACTGTAGTAAATGACTGTTAAGTACTGTAGCAAATGACTGTTAAGAAGTACTACTGTAGTAAATGACTGTTAAGTAGTACTACTGTAGTAAATGACTGTTAAGCAGTACTGCTGTAGTAAATGACTGTTAAGTACTGTAGTAAATGACTGTAAGTAGTACTACTGTAGTAAATGACTGTTAATAGTACTACTGTAGTAAATGACTGTAAGTAGTACTACTGTAGTAAATGACTGTTAAATAGTACTACTGTAGTAAATGACTGATAAGTAGTACTACTGTAGTAAATGACTGTTAACTAGTACTACTGTAGTAAATGACTGTAAGCAGTACCACTGTAGTAAATTACTGTGTAGTACTACTGGAGTAAATGACTGTTAGTAGTACTATTGTAGTAAATGACTGCAAGTAGTACTACTGTAGTAAATGACTGTCAGTAGTACTACTGTAGTAAATGACTGTGTAGTACTACTGTAGTAAATGACTGTTAGTAGTACTATTGTAATAAATGACTGTAAGTAGTACTACTGTAGTAAATGACTGTCAGTAGTACTACTGTAGTAAATGACTGTTAAGTAGTACTACTGTAGTAAATGACTGTTAATAGTACAACTGTAGTAAATGACTGTTAAGTGGTACTACTGTAGTAAATGACTGTTAAGTAGTACTACTGTAGTAAATGACTGTTAAGCAGTACTACTGTAGTAAATGACTGTTAAGTAGTTCTACTGTAGTAAATGACTGTAAGCAGTACTACTGTAGTAAATGACTGTTAAGCAGTACTACTGTAGTAAATGACTGTTAAGTAGTACTACTGTAGTAAATGACTTTAAGCAGTACTACTGTAGTAAATGACTGTCAGTAGTACTACTGTAGTAAATGACTGTTAAGCAGTACTACTGTAGTAAATGACTGTTAAGTAGTACTACTGTAGTAAATGACTGTTAAGCAGTACTACTGTAGTAAATGACTGTTAAGTAGTACTACTGTAGTAAATGACTGTTAAGTAGTACTACTGTAGTAAATGAATGTAAGCAGAACTACTTTAGTAAATGACTGTTAAGCAGTACTACTGTAGTAAATGACTGTCAAGCAGTACTACTGTAGTAAATGACTAAGTAGTACTACTGTAGTAAATGACTGTTAAGCAGTACTACTGTAGTAAATGACTGTAAGTAGTACTACTGTAGTAAATGACTGTTAAGCAGTACTACTGTTGTAAATGACTGTGAGTAGTACTATTGTAGTAAATGACTGTTAAGTAATACTACTGTAGTAAATGACTGTTAAGCAGTACTACTGTTGTAAATGACTGTTAGTAGTACTATTGTAGTAAATGACTGTTAAGTAGTACTACTGTAGTAAATGACTGTTAAGTACTGTAGCAAATGACTGTTAAGTAGTACTACTGTAGTAAATGACTGTTAAGTAGTACTACTGTAGTAAATGACTGTTAAGCAGTACTGCTGTAGTAAATGACTGTTAAGTACTGTAGTAAATGACTGTAAGTAGTACTACTGTAGTAAATGACTGTTAATAGTACTACTGTAGTAAATGACTGTAAGTAGTACTACTGTAGTAAATGACTTTTAAGTAGTACTACTGTAGTAAATGACTGTTAAGTAGAACTACTGTAGTAAATGACTGTGTAGTACTACTGTAGTAAATGACTGTTAGGTAGTACTACTGTAGTAAATGACTGTTAAGTAGTACTACTGAAGTAAATGACTGTTAAGTAGTACTACTGTAGTAAATGACTGTTAAGTAGTACTACTGTAGTAAATGACTGTAAGCAGTACTACTGTAGTAAATGACTGTTAAGTAGTACTCCTGTAGTAAATGACTGTTAAGTAGTACTACTGTAGTAAATGACTGTTAAGTAGTACTACTGTAGTAAACGAATGTAAGCAGTACTACTTTAGTAAATGACTGTTAAGCAGTACTACTGTAGTAAATGACTGTCAAGCAGTACTACTGTGGTAAATGACTGTAAGTAGTACTACTGTAGTAAATGACTGTAAGCAGTACTACTGTAGTAAATGACTGTAAGCAGTACTACTGTAGTAAATGACTGTTAGGCAGTACTACTGTAGTAAATGACTGTTAAGCAGTACTACTGTAGTAAATTACTGTAAGTAGTACTATTGTAGTAAACTACTGTTAGTAGTACAACTGTAGTAAATGACTGTTAAGTGGTACTACTGTAGAAAATGACTGTTAATTAGCACTACTGTAGTAAATGACTGTTAAGTAGTACTACTGTAGTAAATGACTGTAAGCAGTACTACTGTAGTAAATGACTGTTAAGCAGTACTACTGTAGTAAATGACTGTTAAGTAGTACTACTGTAGTAAATGACTGTTAAGCAGTACTGCTGTAGTAAATGACTGTTAAGTACTGTAGTAAATGACTGTAAGTAGTACTACTGTAGTAAATGACTGTTAGTAGTACTACTGTAGTAAATGACTGTTAAGTAGTACTACTGTAGTAAATGACTGTTAAGCAGTACTGCTGTAGTAAATGACTGTTAAGTACTGTAGTAAATGACTGTAAGTAGTTCTACTGTAGTAAATGACTGTTAGTAGTACTACTGTAGTAAATGACTGTTAGTAGTACTACTGTAGTAAATGACTGTTAAGCAGTACTACTGTAGTAAATGACTGTAAGTAGTACTACTGTAGTAAATGACTGTTAAGCAGTACTACTGTTGTAAATGACTGTTAAGTAGTACTATTGTAGTAAATGACTGTTAAGTAGTACTACTGTAGTAAATGACTGTTAAGCAGTACTACTGTTGTAAATGACTGTTAGTAGTACTATTGTAGTAAATGACTGTTAAGTAGTACTACTGTAGTAAATGACTGTTAAGTACTGTAGCAAATGACTGTTAAGAAGTACTACTGTAGTAAATGACTGTTAAGTAGTACTACTGTAGTAAATGACTGTTAAGCAGTACTGCTGTAGTAAATGACTGTTAAGTACTGTAGTAAATGACTGTAAGTAGTACTACTGTAGTAAATGACTGTTAATAGTACTACTGTAGTAAATGACTGTAAGTAGTACTACTGTAGTAAATGACTGTTAAATAGTACTACTGTAGTAAATGACTGATAAGTAGTACTACTGTAGTAAATGACTGTTAACTAGTACTACTGTAGTAAATGACTGTAAGCAGTACCACTGTAGTAAATTACTGTGTAGTACTACTGGAGTAAATGACTGTTAGTAGTACTATTGTAGTAAATGACTGCAAGTAGTACTACTGTAGTAAATGACTGTCAGTAGTACTACTGTAGTAAATGACTGTGTAGTACTACTGTAGTAAATGACTGTTAGTAGTACTATTGTAGTAAATGACTGTAAGTAGTACTACTGTAGTAAATGACTGTCAGTAGTACTACTGTAGTAAATGACTGTTAAGTAGTACTACTGTAGTAAATGACTGTTAATAGTACAACTGTAGTAAATGACTGTTAAGTGGTACTACTGTAGTAAATGACTGTTAAGTAGTACTACTGTAGTAAATGACTGTTAAGCAGTACTACTGTAGTAAATGACTGTTAAGTAGTTCTACTGTAGTAAATGACTGTAAGCAGTACTACTGTAGTAAATGACTGTTAAGCAGTACTACTGTAGTAAATGACTGTTAAGTAGTACTACTGTAGTAAATGACTTTAAGCAGTACTACTGTAGTAAATGACTGTCAGTAGTACTACTGTAGTAAATGACTGTTAAGCAGTACTACTGTAGTAAATGACTGTTAAGTAGTACTACTGTAGTAAATGACTGTTAAGCAGTACTACTGTAGTAAATGACTGTTAAGTAGTACTACTGTAGTAAATGACTGTTAAGTAGTACTACTGTAGTAAATGAATGTAAGCAGAACTACTTTAGTAAATGACTGTTAAGCAGTACTACTGTAGTAAATGACTGTCAAGCAGTACTACTGTAGTAAATGACTAAGTAGTACTACTGTAGTAAATGACTGTTAAGCAGTACTACTGTAGTAAATGACTGTAAGTAGTACTACTGTAGTAAATGACTGTTAAGCAGTACTACTGTTGTAAATGACTGTGAGTAGTACTATTGTAGTAAATGACTGTTAAGTAATACTACTGTAGTAAATGACTGTTAAGCAGTACTACTGTTGTAAATGACTGTTAGTAGTACTATTGTAGTAAATGACTGTTAAGTAGTACTACTGTAGTAAATGACTGTTAAGTACTGTAGCAAATGACTGTTAAGTAGTACTACTGTAGTAAATGACTGTTAAGTAGTACTACTGTAGTAAATGACTGTTAAGCAGTACTGCTGTAGTAAATGACTGTTAAGTACTGTAGTAAATGACTGTAAGTAGTACTACTGTAGTAAATGACTGTTAATAGTACTACTGTAGTAAATGACTGTAAGTAGTACTACTGTAGTAAATGACTTTTAAGTAGTACTACTGTAGTAAATGACTGTTAAGTAGAACTACTGTAGTAAATGACTGTGTAGTACTACTGTAGTAAATGACTGTTAGGTAGTACTACTGTAGTAAATGACTGTTAAGTAGTACTACTGAAGTAAATGACTGTTAAGTAGTACTACTGTAGTAAATGACTGTTAAGTAGTACTACTGTAGTAAATGACTGTAAGCAGTACTACTGTAGTAAATGACTGTTAAGTAGTACTCCTGTAGTAAATGATTGTTAAGTAGTACTACTGTAGTAAATGACTGTTAAGTAGTACTACTGTAGTAAACGAATGTAAGCAGTACTACTTTAGTAAATGACTGTTAAGCAGTACTACTGTAGTAAATGACTGTCAAGCAGTACTACTGTGGTAAATGACTGTAAGTAGTACTACTGTAGTAAATGACTGTAAGCAGTACTACTGTAGTAAATGACTGTTAAGTAGTACTACTGTAGTAAATGACTGTTAATAGTACAACTGTAGTAAATGACTGTTAAGTGGTACCACTGTAGTAAATGACTGTTAAGTAGTACTACTGTAGTAAATGACTGTTAAGCAGTACTACTGTAGTAAATGACTGTTAAGTAGTTCTACTGTAGTAAATGACTGTAAGCAGTACTACTGTAGTAAATGACTGTTAAGCAGTACTACTGTAGTAAATGACTGTTAAGTAGTACTACTGTAGTAAATGACTTTAAGCAGTACTACTGTAGTAAATGACTGTCAGTAGTACCACTGTAGTAAATGACTGTTAAGCAGTACTACTGTAGTAAATGACTGTTAAGTAGTACTACTGTAGTAAATGACTGTTAAGCAGTACTACTGTAGTAAATGACTGTTAAGTAGTACTACTGTAGTAAATGACTGTTAAGTAGTACTACTGTAGTAAATGACTGTTAAGCAGTACTGCTGTAGTAAATGACTAAGTAGTACTACTGTAGTAAATGACTGTTAAGCAGTACTACTGTAGTAAATGACTGTAAGTAGTACTACTGTAGTAAATGACTGTTAAGCAGTACTACTGTTGTAAATTACTGTGAGTAGTACTATTGTAGTAAATGACTGTTAAGTAATACTACTGTAGTAAATGACTGTTAAGCAGTACTACTGTTGTAAATGACTGTTAGTAGTACTACTGTAGTAAATGACTGTGAAGTAGTACTACTGTAGTAAATGACTGTTAAGTACTGTAGCAAATGACTGTTAAGTAGTACTACTGTAGTAAATGACTGTTAAGTAGTACTACTGTAGTAAATGACTGTTAAGCAGTACTGCTGTAGTAAATGACTGTTAAGTACTGTAGTAAATGACTGTAAGTAGTACTACTGTAGTAAATGACTGTTAATAGTACTACTGTAGTAAATGACTGTAAGTAGTACTACTGTAGTAAATGACTGTTAAGTAGTACTACTGTAGTAAAAGACTGATAAGTAGTACTACTGTAGTAAATGACTGTTAACTAGTACTACTGTAGTAAATGACTGTAAGCAGTACCACTGTAGTAAATTACTGTGTAGTACTACTGGAGTAAATGACTGTTAGTAGTACTATTGTAGTAAATGACTGTAAGTAGTACTACTGTAGTAAATGACTGTCAGTAGTACTACTGTAGTAAATGACTGTGTAGTACTACTGTAGTAAATGACTGTTAGTAGTACTATTGTAGTAAATGACTGTAAGTAGTACTACTGTAGTAAATGACTGTCAGTAGTACTACTGTAGTAAATGACTGTTAAGTAGTACTACTGTAGTAAATGACTGTTAATAGTACAACTGTAGTAAATGACTGTTAAGTGGTACTACTGTAGTAAATTACTGTTAAGTAGTACTACTGTAGTAAATGACTGTAAGCAGTACTACTGTAGTAAATGACTGTTAAGCAGTACTACTGTAGTAAATGACTGTTAAGTAGTACTACTGTAGTAAATGACTTTAAGCAGTACTACTGTAGTAAATGACTGTCAGTAGTACTACTGTAGTAAATGACTGTTAAGCAGTACTACTGTAGTAAATGACTGTTAAGTAGTACTACTGTAGTAAATGACTGTTAAGCAGTACTACTGTAGTAAATGACTGTTAAGTAGTACTACTGTAGTAATTGACTGTTAAGTAGTACTACTGTAGTAAATGAATGTAAGCAGTACTACTTTAGTAAATGACTGTTAAGCAGGACTACTGTAGTAAATGACTGTCAAGCAGTACTACTGTAGTAAATGACTGTAAGTAGTACTACTGTAGTAAATGACTTTAAGCAGTACTACTGTAGTAAATGACTGTCAGTAGTACTACTGTAGTAAATGACTGTTAAGCAGTACTACTGTAGTAAATGACTGTTAAGTAGTACTACTGTAGTAAATGACTGTAAGCAGTACTACTGTAGTAAATGACTGTTAAGTAGTACTACTGTAGTAAATGACTGTTAAGTAGTACTACTGTAGTAAATGACTGTAAGCAGTACTACTTTAGTAAATGACTGTTAAGCAGTACTACTGTAGTAAATGACTGTCAAGCAGTACTACTGTAGTAAATGACTGTAAGTAGTACTACTGTAGTAAATGACTGTTAAGTAGTACTACTGTAGTAAATGACTGTAAGCAGTACTACTGTAGTAAATGACTGTTAAGTAGTACTACTGTAGTAAATGACTGTTAAGTAGTACTACTGTAGTAAATGAATGTAAGCAGTACTACTTTAGTAAATGACTGTTAAGCAGTACTACTGTAGTAAATGACTGTCAAGCAGTACTACTGTAGTAAATGACTGTAAGTAGTACTACTGTAGTAAATGACTTTTAAGTAGTACTACTGTAGTAAATGACTGTTAAGTAGTTCTACTGTAGTAAATGACTGTTAAGTAGTACTACTGTAGTAAATGACTGTAAGCAGTACTACTGTAGTAAATGACTGTAAGTAGTACTACTGTAGTAAATGACTGTTAAGTAGTACTACTGTAGTAAATGACTGCTTAGTACTACTGTAGTAAATGACTGTTAAGTAGTACTACTGTAGTAAATGACTGTAAGCAGTACTACTGTAGTAAATGACTGTAAGTAGTACTACTGTAGTAAATGACTGTTAAGTAGTACTACTGTAGTAAATGAATGTTTAGTACTACTGTAGTAAATGACTGTTAGGCAGTACTACTGTAGTAAACGACTGTTAAGTAGTACTACTTTAGTAAATGACTGTTAAGCAGTACTACTGTAGTAAATGACTGTTAAGCAGTACTACTGTGGTAAATGACTGTAAGTAGTACTACTGTAGTAAATGACTGTTAAGTGGTACTACTGTAGTAAATGACTGTTAAGTAGTACTACTGTAGTAAATGACTGTTAAGCAGTACTACTGTAGTAAATGACTGTTAAGTAGTACTACTGTAGTAAATGACTGTAAGCAGTACTACTGTAGTAAATGACTGTTAAGCAGTACTACTGTAGTAAATGACTGTTAAGTAGTACTACTGTAGTAAATGACTTTAAGCAGTACTACTGTAGTAAATGACTGTCAGTAGTACTACTGTAGTAAATGACTGTTAAGCAGTACTACTGTAGTAAATGACTGTTAAGTAGTACTACTGTAGTAAATGACTGTTAAGTAGTACTACTGTAGTAAATGAATGTAAGCAGTACTACTGTAGTAAATGACTGTTAAGCAGTACTACTGTAGTAAATGACTGTCAAGCAGTACTACTGTAGTAAATGACTGTAAGTAGTACTACTGTAGTAAATGACTGTTAAGCAGTACTACTGTAGTAAATGACTGTAAGCAGTACTACTGTAGTAAATGACTGTTAAGCAGTACTACTGTAGTAAATGACTCTTAAGTAGTACTACTGTAGTAAATGACTGTTAAGTAGTACTACTGTAGTAAATGACTGTCAGTAGTACTACTGTAGTAAATGACTGTTAAGCAGTACTACTGTAGTAAATGACTGTTAAGTAGTACTACTGTAGTAAATGACTGTTAAGCAGTACTACTGTAGTAAATGACTGTTAAGTAGTACTACTGTAGTAAATGACTGTTAAGTAGTACTACTGTAGTAAATGAATGTAAGCAGTACTACTTTAGTAAATGACTGTTAAGCAGTACTACTGTAGTAAATGACTGTCAAGCAGTACTACTGTAGTAAATGACTGTAAGTAGTACTACTGTAGTAAATGACTGTTAAGTAGTACTACTGTAGTAAATGACTGTTAAGTACTGTAGCAAATGACTGTTAAGTAGTACTACTGTAGTAAATGACTGTTAAGTAGTTCTACTGTAGTAAATGACTGTTAAGTAGTACTACTGTAGTAAATGACTGTAAGCAGTACTACTGTAGTAAATGACTGTAAGTAGTACTACTGTAGCAAATGACTGTTAAGTAGTACTACTGTAGTAAATGATTGTTTAGTACTACTGTAGTAAATGACTGTTAGGCAGTACTACTGTAGTAAATGACTGTTAAGTAGTACTACTGTAGTAAATGACTGTTAAGTAGAACTACTGTAGTAAGTGACTGTGTAGTACTACTGTAGCAAATGACTGTTAGGTAGTACTACTGTAGTAAATGACTGTTAAGTAGTACTACTGTAGTAAATGACTGTTAAGTAGTACTACTGTAGTAAATGACTGTAAGCAGTACTACTGTAGTAAATGACTGTAAGCAGTACTACTGTAGTAAATGACTGTAAGTAGTACTACTGTAGTAAATGACTGTTAAGTAGTACTACTGTAGTAAATGATTGTTTAGTACTACTGTAGTAAATGACTGTTAGGCAGTACTACTGTAGCAAATGACTGTTAAGTAGTACTACTGTAGTAAGTGACTGTTAAGTAGTTCTACTGTAGTAAATGACTGTTAAGTAGTACTACTGTAGTAAATGACTGTAAGCAGTACTACTGTAGTAAATGACTGTAAGTAGTACTACTGTAGTAAATGACTGTTAAGTAGTACTACTGTAGTAAATGATTGTTTAGTACTACTGTAGTAAATGACTGTTAAGCAGTACTACTGTAGTAAATGACTGTTAAGTAGAACTACTGTAGTAAATGACTCTGTAGTACTACTGTAGCAAATGACTGTTAGGTAGTACTACTGTAGTAAATGACTGTTAAGTAGTACTACTGTAGTAAATGACTGTTAAGTAGTACTACTGTAGTAAATGACTGTAAGCAGTACTACTGTAGTAAATGACTGTAAGCAGTACTACTGTAGTAAATGACTGTTAAGTAGTACTACTGTAGTAAATGATTGTTAAGTAGTACTACTGTAGTAAATGACTGTTAGGCAGTACTACTGTAGTAAATGACTGTTAAGTAGTACTACTGTAGTAAATGACTGTTAAGCAGTACTACTGTAGTAAATGACTGTCAGTAGTACTACTGTAGTAAATGACTGTTAAGCAGTACTACTGTAGTAAATGACTGTTAAGTAGTACTACTGTAGTAAATGATTGTTTAGTACTACTGTAGTAAATGACTGTTAGGCAGTACTACTGTAGCAAATGACTGTTAAGTAGTACTACTGTAGTAAATGAC
The DNA here is from genome assembly GCF_933228915.1 of Telmatherina bonti. Classification (NCBI taxonomy): domain Eukaryota; kingdom Metazoa; phylum Chordata; class Actinopteri; order Atheriniformes; family Telmatherinidae; genus Telmatherina; species Telmatherina bonti. Next base: position 42,724,392 of record NC_136624.1, on the reverse strand, counting down.
TGTTAAGTAGTTCTACTGTTGTAAATGACTGTTAAGTAGTACTACTGTAGTAAATGACTGTAAGCAGTACTACTGTAGTAAATGACTGTAAGTAGTACTACTGTAGTAAATGACTGCTAAGTAGTACTACTGTAGTAAATGATTGTTTAGTACTACTGTAGTAAATGGCTGTTAGGCAGTACTACTGTAGTAAATGACTGTTAAGTAGTACTACTGTAGTAAATGACTGTTAAGTAGCACTACTGTAGTAAATGACTGTAAGCAGTACTACTGTAGTAAATGACTGTAAGCAGTACTACTGTGGTAAATGACTGTAAGTAGTACTACTGTAGTAAATTACTGTTAAGTACTGTAGCAAATGACTGTTAAGTAGTACTACTGTAGTAAATGACTGTTAAGTAGTTCTACTGTAGTAAATGACTGTTAAGTAGTACTACTGTAGTAAATGACTGTAAGCAGTACTACTGTAGTAAATGACTGTAAGTAGTACTACTGTAGTAAATGACTGTTAAGTAGTACTACTGTAGTAAATGACTGCTTAGTACTACTGTAGTAAATGACTGTTAAGTAGTACTACAGTAGTAAATGACTGTAAGCAGTACTACTGTAGTAAATGACTGTAAGTAGTACTACTGTAGTAAATGACTGTTAAGTAGTACTACTGTAGTAAATGAATGTTTAGTACTACTGTAGTAAATGACTGTTAGGCAGTACTACTGTAGTAAACGACTGTTAAGTAGTACTACTGTAGTAAATGACTGTTAAGCAGTACTACTGTAGTAAATGACTGTTAAGCAGTACTACTGTGGTAAATGACTGTAAGTAGTACTACTGTAGTAAATGACTGTTAAGTGGTACTACTGTAGTAAATGACTGTTAAGTAGTACTACTGTAGTAAATGACTGTTAAGCAGTACTACTGTAGTAAATGACTGTTAAGTAGTACTACTGTAGTAAATGACTGTAAGCAGTACTACTGTAGTAAATGACTGTTAAGCAGTACTACTGTAGTAAATGACTGTTAAGTAGTACTACTGTAGTAAATGACTTTAAGCAGTACTACTGTAGTAAATGACTGTCAGTAGTACTACTGTAGTAAATGACTGTTAAGCAGTACTACTGTAGTAAATGACTGTTAAGTAGTACTACTGTAGTAAATGACTGTTAAGTAGTACTACTGTAGTAAATGAATGTAAGCAGTACTACTGTAGTAAATGACTGTTAAGCAGTACTACTGTAGTAAATGACTGTCAAGCAGTACTACTGTAGTAAATGACTGTAAGTAGTACTACTGTAGTAAATGACTGTTAAGCAGTACTACTGTAGTAAATGACTGTAAGCAGTACTACTGTAGTAAATGACTGTTAAGCAGTACTACTGTAGTAAATGACTCTTAAGTAGTACTACTGTAGTAAATGACTGTTAAGTAGTACTACTGTAGTAAATGACTGTCAGTAGTACTACTGTAGTAAATGACTGTTAAGCAGTACTACTGTAGTAAATGACTGTTAAGTAGTACTACTGTAGTAAATGACTGTTAAGCAGTACTACTGTAGTAAATGACTGTTAAGTAGTACTACTGTAGTAAATGACTGTTAAGTAGTACTACTGTAGTAAATGAATGTAAGCAGTACTACTTTAGTAAATGACTGTTAAGCAGTACTACTGTAGTAAATGACTGTCAAGCAGTACTACTGTAGTAAATGACTGTAAGTAGTACTACTGTAGTAAATGACTGTTAAGTAGTACTACTGTAGTAAATGACTGTTAAGTACTGTAGCAAATGACTGTTAAGTAGTACTACTGTAGTAAATGACTGTTAAGTAGTTCTACTGTAGTAAATGACTGTTAAGTAGTACTACTGTAGTAAATGACTGTAAGCAGTACTACTGTAGTAAATGACTGTAAGTAGTACTACTGTAGCAAATGACTGTTAAGTAGTACTACTGTAGTAAATGATTGTTTAGTACTACTGTAGTAAATGACTGTTAGGCAGTACTACTGTAGTAAATGACTGTTAAGTAGTACTACTGTAGTAAATGACTGTTAAGTAGAACTACTGTAGTAAGTGACTGTGTAGTACTACTGTAGCAAATGACTGTTAGGTAGTACTACTGTAGTAAATGACTGTTAAGTAGTACTACTGTAGTAAATGACTGTTAAGTAGTACTACTGTAGTAAATGACTGTAAGCAGTACTACTGTAGTAAATGACTGTAAGCAGTACTACTGTAGTAAATGACTGTAAGTAGTACTACTGTAGTAAATGACTGTTAAGTAGTACTACTGTAGTAAATGATTGTTTAGTACTACTGTAGTAAATGACTGTTAGGCAGTACTACTGTAGCAAATGACTGTTAAGTAGTACTACTGTAGTAAGTGACTGTTAAGTAGTTCTACTGTAGTAAATGACTGTTAAGTAGTACTACTGTAGTAAATGACTGTAAGCAGTACTACTGTAGTAAATGACTGTAAGTAGTACTACTGTAGTAAATGACTGTTAAGTAGTACTACTGTAGTAAATGATTGTTTAGTACTACTGTAGTAAATGACTGTTAAGCAGTACTACTGTAGTAAATGACTGTTAAGTAGAACTACTGTAGTAAATGACTCTGTAGTACTACTGTAGCAAATGACTGTTAGGTAGTACTACTGTAGTAAATGACTGTTAAGTAGTACTACTGTAGTAAATGACTGTTAAGTAGTACTACTGTAGTAAATGACTGTAAGCAGTACTACTGTAGTAAATGACTGTAAGCAGTACTACTGTAGTAAATGACTGTTAAGTAGTACTACTGTAGTAAATGATTGTTAAGTAGTACTACTGTAGTAAATGACTGTTAGGCAGTACTACTGTAGTAAATGACTGTTAAGTAGTACTACTGTAGTAAATGACTGTTAAGCAGTACTACTGTAGTAAATGACTGTCAGTAGTACTACTGTAGTAAATGACTGTTAAGCAGTACTACTGTAGTAAATGACTGTTAAGTAGTACTACTGTAGTAAATGATTGTTTAGTACTACTGTAGTAAATGACTGTTAGGCAGTACTACTGTAGCAAATGACTGTTAAGTAGTACTACTGTAGTAAATGACTGTTAAGTAGTTCTACTGTTGTAAATGACTGTTAAGTAGTACTACTGTAGTAAATGACTGTAAGCAGTACTACTGTAGTAAATGACTGTAAGTAGTACTACTGTAGTAAATGACTGCTAAGTAGTACTACTGTAGTAAATGATTGTTTAGTACTACTGTAGTAAATGGCTGTTAGGCAGTACTACTGTAGTAAATGACTGTTAAGTAGTACTACTGTAGTAAATGACTGTTAAGTAGCACTACTGTAGTAAATGACTGTAAGCAGTACTACTGTAGTAAATGACTGTAAGCAGTACTACTGTGGTAAATGACTGTAAGTAGTACTACTGTAGTAAATTACTGTTAAGTACTGTAGCAAATGACTGTTAAGTAGTACTACTGTAGTAAATGACTGTTAAGTAGTTCTACTGTAGTAAATGACTGTTAAGTAGTACTACTGTAGTAAATGACTGTAAGCAGTACTACTGTAGTAAATGACTGTTAGGCAGTACTACTGTAGTAAATGACTGTTAGGCAGTACTACTGTAGTAAATGACTGTTAAGCAGTACTACTGTAGTAAATTACTGTAAGTAGTACAACTGTAGTAAACTACAGTTAGTAGTACAACTGTAGTAAATGACTGTTAAGTGGTACTACTGTAGTAAATGACTGTTAATTAGCACTAATGTAGTAAATGACTGTTAAGTAGTACTACTGTAGTAAATGACTAAGCAGTACTACTGTAGTAAATGACTGTTAAGCAGTACTACTGTAGTAAATGACTGTAAGCAGTACTACTGTAGTAAATGACTGTTAAGCAGTACTACTGTAGTAAATGACTCTTAAGTAGTACTACTGTAGTAAATGACTTTAAGCAGTACTACTGTAGTAAATGACTGTCAGTAGTACTACTGTAGTAAATGACTGTTAAGCAGTACTACTGTAGTAAATGACTGTTAAGTAGTACTACTGTAGTAAATGACTGTTAAGCAGTACTACTGTAGTAAATGACTGTTAAGTAGTACTACTGTAGTAAATGACTGTTAAGTAGTACTACTGTAGTAAATGAATGTAAGCAGTACTACTTTAGTAAATGACTGTTAAGCAGTACTACTGTAGTAAATGACTGTCAAGCAGTACTACTGTAGTAAATGACTGTAAGTAGTACTACCGTAGTAAATGACTGTTAAGTAGTACTACTGTAGTAAATGACTGTTAAGTACTGTAGCAAATGACTGTTAAGTAGTACTACTGTAGTAAATGATTGTTTAGTACTACTGTAGTAAATGACTGTTAGGCAGTACTACTGTAGTAAATGACTGTTAAGTAGTACTACTGTAGTAAATGACTGTTAAGTACTACTGTAGTAAATGACTGTTAGGCAGTACTACTGTAGTAAATGACTGTTAAGTAGTACTACTGTAGTAAATGACTGTTAAGTAGAACTACTGTAGTAAATGACTGTGTAGTACTACTGTAGCAAATGACTGTTAGGTAGTACTACTGTAGTAAATGACTGTTAAGTAGTACTACTGTAGTAAATGACTGTTAAGTAGTACTACTGTAGTAAATGATTGTTTAGTACTACTGTAGTAAATGACTGTTAGGCAGTACTACTGTAGTAAATGACTGTTAAGTAGTACTACTGTAGTAAATGACTGTTAAGTAGAACTACTGTAGTAAATGACTCTGTAGTACTACTGTAGCAAATGACTGTTAGGTAGTACTACTGTAGTAAATGACTGTTAAGTAGTACTACTGTAGTAAATGACTGTTAAGTAGTACTACTGTAGTAAATGACTGTAAGCAGTACTACTGTAGTAAATGACTGTAAGCAGTACTACTGTAGTAAATGACTGTTAAGTAGTACTACTGTAGTAAATGACTGTTAAGTAGTACTACTGTAGTAAATGATTGTTTAGTACTACTGTAGTAAATGACTGTTAGGCAGTACTACTGTAGCAAATGACTGTTAAGTAGTACTACTGTAGTAAGTGACTGTTAAGTAGTTCTACTGTAGTAAATGACTGTTAAGTAGTACTACTGTAGTAAATGACTGTAAGCAGTACTACTGTAGTAAATGACTGTAAGTAGTACTACTGTAGTAAATGACTGTTAAGTAGTACTACTGTAGTAAATGATTGTTTAGTACTACTGTAGTAAATGACTGTTAAGCAGTACTACTGTAGTAAATGACTGTTAAGTAGAACTACTGTAGTAAATGACTCTGTAGTACTACTGTAGCAAATGACTGTTAGGTAGTACTACTGTAGTAAATGACTGTTAAGTAGTACTACTGTAGTAAATGACTGTTAAGTAGTACTACTGTAGTAAATGACTGTAAGCAGTACTACTGTAGTAAATGACTGTAAGCAGTACTACTGTAGTAAATGACTGTTAAGTAGTACTACTGTAGTAAATGATTGTTAAGTAGTACTACTGTAGTAAATGACTGTTAGGCAGTACTACTGTAGTAAATGACTGTTAAGTAGTACTACTGTAGTAAATGACTGTTAAGCAGTACTACTGTAGTAAATGACTGTCAGTAGTACTACTGTAGTAAATGACTGTTAAGCAGTACTACTGTAGTAAATGACTGTTAAGTAGTACTACTGTAGTAAATGATTGTTTAGTACTACTGTAGTAAATGACTGTTAGGCAGTACTACTGTAGCAAATGACTGTTAAGTAGTACTACTGTAGTAAATGACTGTTAAGTAGTTCTACTGTTGTAAATGACTGTTAAGTAGTACTACTGTAGTAAATGACTGTAAGCAGTACTACTGTAGTAAATGACTGTAAGTAGTACTACTGTAGTAAATGACTGCTAAGTAGTACTACTGTAGTAAATGATTGTTTAGTACTACTGTAGTAAATGGCTGTTAGGCAGTACTACTGTAGTAAATGACTGTTAAGTAGTACTACTGTAGTAAATGACTGTTAAGTAGCACTACTGTAGTAAATGACTGTAAGCAGTACTACTGTAGTAAATGACTGTAAGCAGTACTACTGTGGTAAATGACTGTAAGTAGTACTACTGTAGTAAATTACTGTTAAGTACTGTAGCAAATGACTGTTAAGTAGTACTACTGTAGTAAATGACTGTTAAGTAGTTCTACTGTAGTAAATGACTGTTAAGTAGTACTACTGTAGTAAATGACTGTAAGCAGTACTACTGTAGTAAATGACTGTTAGGCAGTACTACTGTAGTAAATGACTGTTAGGCAGTACTACTGTAGTAAATGACTGTTAAGCAGTACTACTGTAGTAAATTACTGTAAGTAGTACAACTGTAGTAAACTACAGTTAGTAGTACAACTGTAGTAAATGACTGTTAAGTGGTACTACTGTAGTAAATGACTGTTAATTAGCACTAATGTAGTAAATGACTGTTAAGTAGTACTACTGTAGTAAATGACTAAGCAGTACTACTGTAGTAAATGACTGTTAAGCAGTACTACTGTAGTAAATGACTGTAAGCAGTACTACTGTAGTAAATGACTGTTAAGCAGTACTACTGTAGTAAATGACTCTTAAGTAGTACTACTGTAGTAAATGACTTTAAGCAGTACTACTGTAGTAAATGACTGTCAGTAGTACTACTGTAGTAAATGACTGTTAAGCAGTACTACTGTAGTAAATGACTGTTAAGTAGTACTACTGTAGTAAATGACTGTTAAGCAGTACTACTGTAGTAAATGACTGTTAAGTAGTACTACTGTAGTAAATGACTGTTAAGTAGTACTACTGTAGTAAATGAATGTAAGCAGTACTACTTTAGTAAATGACTGTTAAGCAGTACTACTGTAGTAAATGACTGTCAAGCAGTACTACTGTAGTAAATGACTGTAAGTAGTACTACCGTAGTAAATGACTGTTAAGTAGTACTACTGTAGTAAATGACTGTTAAGTACTGTAGCAAATGACTGTTAAGTAGTACTACTGTAGTAAATGATTGTTTAGTACTACTGTAGTAAATGACTGTTAGGCAGTACTACTGTAGTAAATGACTGTTAAGTAGTACTACTGTAGTAAATGACTGTTAAGTACTACTGTAGTAAATGACTGTTAGGCAGTACTACTGTAGTAAATGACTGTTAAGTAGTACTACTGTAGTAAATGACTGTTAAGTAGAACTACTGTAGTAAATGACTGTGTAGTACTACTGTAGCAAATGACTGTTAGGTAGTACTACTGTAGTAAATGACTGTTAAGTAGTACTACTGTAGTAAATGACTGTTAAGTAGTACTACTGTAGTAAATGATTGTTTAGTACTACTGTAGTAAATGACTGTTAGGCAGTACTACTGTAGTAAATGACTGTTAAGTAGTACTACTGTAGTAAATGACTGTTAAGTAGAACTACTGTAGTAAATGACTCTGTAGTACTACTGTAGCAAATGACTGTTAGGTAGTACTACTGTAGTAAATGACTGTTAAGTAGTACTACTGTAGTAAATGACTGTTAAGTAGTACTACTGTAGTAAATGACTGTAAGCAGTACTACTGTAGTAAATGACTGTAAGCAGTACTACTGTAGTAAATGACTGTTAAGTAGTACTACTGTAGTAAATGACTGTTAAGTAGTACTACTGTAGTAAATGACTGTTAAGCAGTACTACTGTAGTAAATGACTGTTAAGTAGTACTACTGTAGTAAATGACTGTTAAGCAGTACTACTGTAGTAAATGACTGTCAGTAGTACTACTGTAGTAAATGACTGTTAAGCAGTACTACTGTAGTAAATGACTGTTAAGTAGTACTACTGTAGTAAATGATTGTTTAGTACTACTGTAGTAAATGACTGTTAGGCAGTACTACTGTAGCAAATGACTGTTAAGTAGTACTACTGTAGTAAATGACTGTTAAGTAGTTCTACTGTTGTAAATGACTGTTAAGTAGTACTACTGTAGTAAATGACTGTAAGCAGTACTACTGTAGTAAATGACTGTAAGTAGTACTACTGTAGTAAATGACTGTTAAGTAGTACTACTGTAGTAAATGATTGTTTAGTACTACTGTAGTAAATGACTGTTAGGCAGTACTACTGTAGTAAATGACTGTTAAGTAGTACTACTGTAGTAAATGACTGTTAAGTACTACTGTAGTAAATGACTGTTAGGCAGTACTACTGTAGTAAATGACTGTTAAGTAGTACTACTGTAGTAAATGACTGTTAAGTAGAACTACTGTAGTAAATGACTGTGTAGTACTACTGTAGCAAATGACTGTTAGGTAGTACTACTGTAGTAAATGACTGTTAAGTAGTACTACTGTAGTAAATGACTGTTAAGTAGTACTACTGTAGTAAATGATTGTTTAGTACTACTGTAGTAAATGACTGTTAGGCAGTACTACTGTAGTAAATGACTGTTAAGTAGTACTACTGTAGTAAATGACTGTTAAGTAGAACTACTGTAGTAAATGACTCTGTAGTACTACTGTAGCAAATGACTGTTAGGTAGTACTACTGTAGTAAATGACTGTTAAGTAGTACTACTGTAGTAAATGACTGTTAAGTAGTACTACTGTAGTAAATGACTGTAAGCAGTACTACTGTAGTAAATGACTGTAAGCAGTACTACTGTAGTAAATGACTGTTAAGTAGTACTACTGTAGTAAATGACTGTTAAGTAGTACTACTGTAGTAAATGACTGTTAAGCAGTACTACTGTAGTAAATGACTGTTAAGTAGTACTACTGTAGTAAATGACTGTTAAGCAGTACTACTGTAGTAAATGACTGTCAGTAGTACTACTGTAGTAAATGACTGTTAAGCAGTACTACTGTAGTAAATGACTGTTAAGTAGTACTACTGTAGTAAATGATTGTTTAGTACTACTGTAGTAAATGACTGTTAGGCAGTACTACTGTAGCAAATGACTGTTAAGTAGTACTACTGTAGTAAATGACTGTTAAGTAGTTCTACTGTTGTAAATGACTGTTAAGTAGTACTACTGTAGTAAATGACTGTAAGCAGTACTACTGTAGTAAATGACTGTAAGTAGTACTACTGTAGTAAATGACTGTTAAGTAGTACTACTGTAGTAAATGATTGTTTAGTACTACTGTAGTAAATGACTGTTAGGCAGTACTACTGTAGTAAATGACTGTTAAGTAGTACTACTGTAGTAAATGACTGTTAAGTAGAACTACTGTAGTAAATGACTGTAAGCAGTACTACTGTAGTAAATGACTGTAAGCAGTACTACTGTAGTAAATTACTGTTAAGTACTGTAGCAAATGACTGTTAAGTAGTACTACTGTAGTAAATGACTGTTAAGTAGTTCTACTGTAGTAAATGACTGTTAAGTAGTACTACTGTAGTAAATGACTGTAAGCAGTACTACTGTAGTAAATGACTGTAAGCAGTACTACTGTAGTAAATGACTGTTAGGCAGTACTACTGTAGTAAATGACTGTTAAGCAGTACTACTGTAGTAAATTACTGTAAGTAGTACAACTGTAGTAAACTACAGTTAGTAGTACAACTGTAGTAAATGACTGTTAAGTGGTACTACTGTAGTAAATGACTGTTAATTAGCACTAATGTAGTAAATGACTGTTAAGTAGTACTACTGTAGTAAATGACTAAGCAGTACTACTGTAGTAAATGACTGTTAAGCAGTACTACTGTAGTAAATGACTGTAAGCAGTACTACTGTAGTAAATGACTGTTAAGTAGTTCTACTGTAGTAAATGACTGTTAAGTAGTACTACTGTAGTAAATGACTGTCAAGCAGTACTACTGTAGTAAATGACTGTAAGTAGTACTACCGTAGTAAATGACTGTTAAGTAGTACTACTGTAGTAAATGACTGTTAAGTGCTGTAACAAATGACTGTTAAGTAGTACTACTGTAGTAAATGACTGTTAAGTAGTTCTACTGTAGTAAATGACTGTTAAGTAGTACTACTGTAGTAAATGACTGTAAGCAGTACTACTGTAGTAAATGACTGTAAGTGGTACTACTGTAGTAAATGATTGTTTAGTACTACTGTAGTAAATGACTGTTAGGCAGTACTACTGTAGTAAATGACTGTTAAGTAGTACTACTGTAGTAAATGACTGTTAAGTAGAACTACTGTAGTAAAAGACTGTGTAGTACTACTGTAGCAAATGACTGTTAGGTAGTACTACTGTAGTAAATGACTGTTAAGTAGTACTACTGTAGTAAATGACTGTTAAGTAGTACTACTGTAGTAAATGATTGTTTAGTACTACTGTAGTAAATGACTGTTAGGCAGTACTACTGTAGTAAATGACTGTTAAGTAGTACTACTGTAGTAAATGACTGTTAAGTAGAACTACTGTAGTAAATGACTCTGTAGTACTACTGTAGCAAATGACTGTTAGGTAGTACTACTGTAGTAAATGACTGTTAAGTAGTACTACTGTAGTAAATGACTGTTAAGTAGTACTACTGTAGTAAATGACTGTAAGCAGTACTACTGTAGTAAATGACTGTAAGCAGTACTACTGTAGTAAATGACTGTTAAGTCGTACTACTGTAGTAAATGACTGTTAAGTAGTACTACTGTAGTAAATGACTGTTAAGCAGTACTACTGTAGTAAATGACTGTTAAGTAGTACTACTGTAGTAAATGACTGTTAAGCAGTACTACTGTAGTAAATGACTGTCAGTAGTACTACTGTAGTAAATGACTGTTAAGCAGTACTACTGTAGTAAATGACTGTTAAGTAGTACTACTGTAGTAAATGATTGTTTAGTACTACTGTAGTAAATGACTGTTAGGCAGTACTACTGTAGCAAATGACTGTTAAGTAGTACTACTGTAGTAAATGACTGTTAAGTAGTTCTACTGTTGTAAATGACTGTTAAGTAGTACTACTGTAGTAAATGACTGTAAGCAGTACTACTGTAGTAAATGACTGTAAGTAGTACTACTGTAGTAAATGACTGTTAAGTAGTACTACTGTAGTAAATGATTGTTTAGTACTACTGTAGTAAATGACTGTTAGGCAGTACTACTGTAGTAAATGACTGTTAAGTAGTACTACTGTAGTAAATGACTGTTAAGTAGAACTACTGTAGTAAATGACTGTGTAGTACTACTGTAGCAAATGACTGTTAGGTAGTACTACTGTAGTAAATGACTGTTAAGTAGTACTACTGTAGTAAATGACTGTTAAGTAGTACTACTGTAGTAAATGACTGTAAGCAGTACTACTGTAGTAAATGACTGTAAGCAGTACTACTGTAGTAAATGACTGTTAAGTAGTACTACTGTAGTAAATGACTGTTAAGTAGTACTACTGTAGTAAATGACTGTTAGGCAGTACTACTGTAGTAAATGACTGTAAGCAGTACTACTGTAGTAAATGACTGTAAGTAGTACTACTGTAGTAAATGACTGTTAAGTAGTACTACTGTAGTAAATGATTGTTTAGTACTACTGTAGTAAATGACTGTTAAGTAGTACTACTGTAGTAAATGACTGTTAAGTAGAACTACTGTAGTAAATGACTGTAAGCAGTACTACTGTAGTAAATGACTGTAAGCAGTACTACTGTGGTAAATGACTGTAAGTAGTACTACTGTAGTAAATTACTGTTAAGTACTGTAGCAAATGACTGTTAAGTAGTACTACTGTAGTAAATGACTGTTAAGTAGTTCTACTGTAGTAAATGACTGTTAAGTAGTACTACTGTAGTAAATGACTGTAAGCAGTACTACTGTAGTAAATGACTGTAAGCAGTACTACTGTAGTAAATGACTGTTAGGCAGTACTACTGTAGTAAATGACTGTTAAGCAGTACTACTGTAGTAAATTACTGTAAGTAGTACAACTGTAGTAAACTACAGTTAGTAGTACAACTGTAGTAAATGACTGTTAAGTGGTACTACTGTAGTAAATGACTGTTAATTAGCACTAATGTAGTAAATGACTGTTAAGTAGTACTACTGTAGTAAATGACTAAGCAGTACTACTGTAGTAAATGACTGTTAAGCAGTACTACTGTAGTAAATGACTGTAAGCAGTACTACTGTAGTAAATGACTGTTAAGCAGTACTACTGTAGTAAATGACTCTTAAGTAGTACTACTGTAGTAAATGACTTTAAGCAGTACTACTGTAGTAAATGACTGTCAGTAGTACTACTGTAGTAAATGACTGTTAAGCAGTACTACTGTAGTAAATGACTGTTAAGTAGTACTACTGTAGTAAATGACTGTTAAGCAGTACTACTGTAGTAAATGACTGTTAAGTAGTACTACTGTAGTAAATGACTGTTAAGTAGTACTACTGTAGTAAATGAATGTAAGCAGTACTACTTTAGTAAATGACTGTTAAGCAGTACTACTGTAGTAAATGACTGTCAAGCAGTACTACTGTAGTAAATGACTGTAAGTAGTACTACCGTAGTAAATGACTGTTAAGTAGTACTACTGTAGTAAATGACTGTTAAGTACTGTAACAAATGACTGTTAAGTAGTACTACTGTAGTAAATGACTGTTAAGTAGTTCTACTGTAGTAAATGACTGTTAAGTAGTACTACTGTAGTAAATGACTGTAAGCAGTACTACTGTAGTAAATGACTGTAAGTGGTACTACTGTAGTAAATGATTGTTTAGTACTACTGTAGTAAATGACTGTTAGGCAGTACTACTGTAGTAAATGACTGTTAAGTAGTACTACTGTAGTAAATGACTGTTAAGTACTACTGTAGTAAATGACTGTTAGGCAGTACTACTGTAGTAAATGACTGTTAAGTAGTACTACTGTAGTAAATGACTGTTAAGTAGAACTACTGTAGTAAATGACTGTGTAGTACTACTGTAGCAAATGACTGTTAGGTAGTACTACTGTAGTAAATGACTGTTAAGTAGTACTACTGTAGTAAATGACTGTTAAGTAGTACTACTGTAGTAAATGATTGTTTAGTACTACTGTAGTAAATGACTGTTAGGCAGTACTACTGTAGTAAATGACTGTTAAGTAGTACTACTGTAGTAAATGACTGTTAAGTAGTACTACTGTAGTAAATGATTGTTTAGTACTACAGTAGTAAATGACTGTTAGGCAGTACTACTGTAGCAAATGACTGTTAAGTAGTACTACTGTAGTAAATGACTGTTAAGTAGTTCTACTGTTGTAAATGACTGTTAAGTAGTACTACTGTAGTAAATGACTGTAAGCAGTACTACTGTAGTAAATGACTGTAAGTAGTACTACTGTAGTAAATGACTGTTAAGTAGTACTACTGTAGTAAATGATTGTTTAGTACTACTGTAGTAAATGACTGTTAGGCAGTACTACTGTAGTAAATGACTGTTAAGTAGTACTACTGTAGTAAATGACTGTTAAGTAGAACTACTGTAGTAAATGACTGTAAGCAGTACTACTGTAGTAAATGACTGTAAGCAGTACTACTGTGGTAAATGACTGTAAGTAGTACTACTGTAGTAAATTACTGTTAAGTACTGTAGCAAATGACTGTTAAGTAGTACTACTGTAGTAAATGACTGTTAAGTAGTTCTACTGTAGTAAATGACTGTTAAGTAGTACTACTGTAGTAAATGACTGTAAGCAGTACTACTGTAGTAAATGACTGTAAGCAGTACTACTGTAGTAAATGACTGTTAGGCAGTACTACTGTAGTAAATGACTGTTAAGCAGTACTACTGTAGTAAATTACTGTAAGTAGTACAACTGTAGTAAACTACAGTTAGTAGTACAACTGTAGTAAATGACTGTTAAGTGGTACTACTGTAGTAAATGACTGTTAATTAGCACTAATGTAGTAAATGACTGTTAAGTAGTACTACTGTAGTAAATGACTAAGCAGTACTACTGTAGTAAATGACTGTTAAGCAGTACTACTGTAGTAAATGACTGTAAGCAGTACTACTGTAGTAAATGACTGTTAAGCAGTACTACTGTAGTAAATGACTCTTAAGTAGTACTACTGTAGTAAATGACTTTAAGCAGTACTACTGTAGTAAATGACTGTCAGTAGTACTACTGTAGTAAATGACTGTTAAGTAGTACTACTGTAGTAAATGACTGTTAAGTAGTACTACTGTAGTAAATGACTGTAAGCAGTACTACTGTAGTAAATGACTGTAAGCAGTACTACTGTAGTAAATGACTGTTAAGTAGTACTACTGTAGTAAATGACTGTTAAGTAGTACTACTGTAGTAAATGACTGTTAGGCAGTACTACTGTAGTAAATGACTGTAAGCAGTACTACTGTAGTAAATGACTGTAAGTAGTACTACTGTAGTAAATGACTGTTAAGTAGTACTACTGTAGTAAATGATTGTTTAGTACTACTGTAGTAAATGACTGTTAGGCAGTACTACTGTAGTAAATGACTGTTAAGTAGTACTACTGTAGTAAATGACTGTTAAGTAGAACTACTGTAGTAAATGACTGTAAGCAGTACTACTGTAGTAAATGACTGTAAGCAGTACTACTGTGGTAAATGACTGTAAGTAGTACTACTGTAGTAAATTACTGTTAAGTACTGTAGCAAATGACTGTTAAGTAGTACTACTGTAGTAAATGACTGTTAAGTAGTTCTACTGTAGTAAATGACTGTTAAGTAGTACTACTGTAGTAAATGACTGTAAGCAGTACTACTGTAGTAAATGACTGTAAGCAGTACTACTGTAGTAAATGACTGTTAGGCAGTACTACTGTAGTAAATGACTGTTAAGCAGTACTACTGTAGTAAATTACTGTAAGTAGTACAACTGTAGTAAACTACAGTTAGTAGTACAACTGTAGTAAATGACTGTTAAGTGGTACTACTGTAGTAAATGACTGTTAATTAGCACTAATGTAGTAAATGACTGTTAAGTAGTACTACTGTAGTAAATGACTAAGCAGTACTACTGTAGTAAATGACTGTTAAGCAGTACTACTGTAGTAAATGACTGTAAGCAGTACTACTGTAGTAAATGACTGTTAAGCAGTACTACTGTAGTAAATGACTCTTAAGTAGTACTACTGTAGTAAATGAATTTAAGCAGTACTACTGTAGTAAATGACTGTCAGTAGTACTACTGTAGTAAATGACTGTTAAGCAGTACTACTGTAGTAAATGACTGTTAAGTAGTACTACTGTAGTAAATGACTGTTAAGCAGTACTACTGTAGTAAATGACTGTTAAGTAGTACTACTGTAGTAAATGACTGTTAAGTAGTACTACTGTAGTAAATGAATGTAAGCAGTACTACTTTAGTAAATGACTGTTAAGCAGTACTACTGTAGTAAATGACTGTCAAGCAGTACTACTGTAGTAAATGACTGTAAGTAGTACTACCGTAGTAAATGACTGTTAAGTAGTACTACTGTAGTAAATGACTGTTAAGTACTGTAACAAATGACTGTTAAGTAGTACTACTGTAGTAAATGACTGTTAAGTAGTTCTACTGTAGTAAATGACTGTTAAGTAGTACTACTGTAGTAAATGACTGTAAGCAGTACTACTGTAGTAAATGACTGTAAGTGGTACTACTGTAGTAAATGATTGTTTAGTACTACTGTAGTAAATGACTGTTAGGCAGTACTACTGTAGTAAATGACTGTTAAGTAGTACTACTGTAGTAAATGACTGTTAAGTACTACTGTAGTAAATGACTGTTAGGCAGTACTACTGTAGTAAATGACTGTTAAGTAGTACTACTGTAGTAAATGACTGTTAAGTAGAACTACTGTAGTAAATGACTGTGTAGTACTACTGTAGCAAATGACTGTTAAGTAGTACTACTGTAGTAAATGACTGTTAAGCAGTACTACTGTAGTAAATGACTGTTAAGTAGTACTACTGTAGTAAATGACTGTTAAGTAGTACTACTGTAGTAAATGAATGTAAGCAGTACTACTTTAGTAAATGACTGTTAAGCAGTACTACTGTAGTAAATGACTGTAAGTAGTACTACCGTAGTAAATGACTGTTAAGTAGTACTACTGTAGTAAATGACTGTTAAGTACTGTAACAAATGACTGTTAAGTAGTACTACTGTAGTAAATGACTGTTAAGTAGTTCTACTGTAGTAAATGACTGTTAAGTAGTACTACTGTAGTAAATGACTGTAAGCAGTACTACTGTAGTAAACTACAGTTAGTAGTACAACTGTAGTAAATGACTGTTAAGTGGTACTACTGTAGTAAATGACTGTTAAGCAGTACTACTGTAGTAAATGACTGTTAAGTAGTACTACTGTAGTAAATGACTGTAAGCAGTACTACTGTAGTAAATGACTGTTAAGCAGTACTACTGTAGTAAATGACTGTTAAGTAGTACTACTGTAGTAAATGACTGTTAAGCAGTACTACTGTAGTAAATGACTGTGTAGTACTACTGTAGCAAATGACTGTTAGGTAGTACTACTGTAGTAAATGACTGTTAAGTAGTACTACTGTAGTAAATGACTGTTAAGTAGTACTACTGTAGTAAATGATTGTTTAGTACTACTGTAGTAAATGACTGTTAGGCAGTACTACTGTAGTAAATGACTGTTAAGTAGTACTACTGTAGTAAATGACTGTTAAGTAGAACTACTGTAGTAAATGACTCTGTAGTACTACTGTAGCAAATGACTGTTAGGTAGTACTACTGTAGTAAATGACTGTTAAGTAGTACTACTGTAGTAAATGACTGTTAAGTAGTACTACTGTAGTAAATGACTGTAAGCAGTACTACTGTAGTAAATGACTGTAAGCAGTACTACTGTAGTAAATGACTGTTAAGTCGTACTACTGTAGTAAATGACTGTTAAGTAGTACTACTGTAGTAAATGACTGTTAAGCAGTACTACTGTAGTAAATGACTGTTAAGTAGTACTACTGTAGTAAATGACTGTTAAGCAGTACTACTGTAGTAAATGACTGTCAGTAGTACTACTGTAGTAAATGACTCTTAAGTAGTACTACTGTAGTAAATGACTTTAAGCAGTACTACTGTAGTAAATGACTGTCAGTAGTACTACTGTAGTAAATGACTGTTAAGCAGTACTACTGTAGTAAATGACTGTTAAGTAGTACTACTGTAGTAAATGACTGTTAAGCAGTACTACTGTAGTAAATGACTGTTAAGTAGTACTACTGTAGTAAATGACTGTTAAGTAGTACTACTGTAGTAAATGAATGTAAGCAGTACTACTTTAGTAAATGACTGTTAAGCAGTACTACTGTAGTAAATGACTGTCAAGCAGTACTACTGTAGTAAATGACTGTAAGTAGTACTACCGTAGTAAATGACTGTTAAGTAGTACTACTGTAGTAAATGACTGTTAAGTACTGTAACAAATGACTGTTAAGTAGTACTACTGTAGTAAATGACTGTTAAGTAGTTCTACTGTAGTAAATGACTGTTAAGTAGTACTACTGTAGTAAATGACTGTAAGCAGTACTACTGTAGTAAATGACTGTAAGTGGTACTACTGTAGTAAATGATTGTTTAGTACTACTGTAGTAAATGACTGTTAGGCAGTACTACTGTAGTAAATGACTGTTAAGTAGTACTACTGTAGTAAATGACTGTTAAGTACTACTGTAGTAAATGACTGTTAGGCAGTACTACTGTAGTAAATGACTGTTAAGTAGTACTACTGTAGTAAATGACTGTTAAGTAGAACTACTGTAGTAAATGACTGTGTAGTACTACTGTAGCAAATGACTGTTAAGTAGTACTACTGTAGTAAATGACTGTTAAGTAGTACTACTGTAGTAAATGACTGTTAAGTAGTACTACTGTAGTAAATGACTGTAAGCAGTACTACTGTAGTAAATGACTGTTAAGTCGTACTACTGTAGTAAATGACTGTTAAGTAGTACTACTGTAGTAAATGACTGTTAAGCAGTACTACTGTAGTAAATGACTGTTAAGTAGTACTACTGTAGTAAATGACTGTTAAGCAGTACTACTGTAGTAAATGACTGTCAATAGTACTACTGTAGTAAATGACTGTTAAGCAGTACTACTGTAGTAAATGACTGTTAAGTAGTACTACTGTAGTAAATGATTGTTTAGTACTACTGTAGTAAATGACTGTTAGGCATTACTACTGTAGCAAATGACTGTTAAGTAGTACTACTGTAGTAAATGACTGTTAAGTAGTTCTACTGTTGTAAATGACTGTTAAGTAGTACTACTGTAGTAAATGACTGTAAGCAGTACTACTGTAGTAAATGACTGTAAGTAGTACTACTGTAGTAAATGACTGTTAAGTAGTACTACTGTAGTAAATGATTGTTTAGTACTACTGTAGTAAATGACTGTTAGGCAGTACTACTGTAGTAAATGACTGTTAAGTAGTACTACTGTAGTAAATGACTGTTAAGTAGAACTACTGTAGTAAATGACTGTGTAGTACTACTGTAGCAAATGACTGTTAGGTAGTACTACTGTAGTAAATGACTGTTAAGTAGTACTACTGTAGTAAATGACTGTTAAGTAGTACTACTGTAGTAAATGACTGTAAGCAGTACTACTGTAGTAAATGACTGTAAGCAGTACTACTGTAGTAAATGACTGTTAAGTAGTACTACTGTAGTAAATGACTGTTAAGTAGTACTACTGTAGTAAATGACTGTTAGGCAGTACTACTGTAGTAAATGACTGTAAGTAGTACTACTGTAGTAAATGACTGTTAAGCAGTACTACTGTAGTAAATGATTGTTTAGTACTACTGTAGTAAATGACTGTTAGGCAGTACTACTGTAGTAAATGACTGTTAAGTAGTACTACTGTAGTAAATGACTGTTAAGTAGAACTACGGTAGTAAATGACTGTGTAGTACTACTGTAGCAAATGACTGTTAGGTAGTACTACTGTAGTAAATGACTGTTAAGTAGTACTACTGTAGTAAATGACTGTTAAGTAGTTCTACTGTAGTAAATGACTGTTAAGTAGTACTACTGTAGTAAATGACTGTAAGCAGTACTACTGTAGTAAATGACTGTAAGTAGTACTACTGTAGTAAATGATTGTTTAGTACTACTGTAGTAAATGACTGTTAAGTAGTACTACTGTAGTAAATGACTGTTAAGTACTACTGTAGTAAATGACTGTTAGGCAGTACTACTGTAGTAAATGACTGTTAAGTAGTACTACTGTAGTAAATGACTGTTAAGTAGAACTACTGTAGTAAATGACTGTGTAGTACTACTGTAGCAAATGACTGTTAGGTAGTACTACTGTAGTAAATGACTGTTAAGTAGTACTACTGTAGTAAATGTCTGTTAAGTAGTACTACTGTAGTAAATGACTGTAAGCAGTACTACTGTAGTAAATGACTGTAAGCAGTACTACTGTAGTAAATGACTGTTAAGTATTACTACTGTAGTAAATGACTGTAAGCAGTACTACTGTAGTAAATGACTGTAAGCAGTACTACTGTAGTAAATGACTGTTAAGTAGTACTACTGTAGTAAATGACTGTTAAGTAGTACTACTGTAGTAAATGACTGTTAGGCAGTACTACTGTAGTAAATGACTTTTAAGTAGTACTACTGTAGTAAATGACTGTTAAGCAGTACTACTGTAGTAAATTACTGTTAGTAGTACAACTGTAGTAAATCACTGTTAAGTGGTACTACTGTAGTAAATGACTGTTAAGTAGTACTACTGTAGTAAACGAATGTAAGCAGTACTACTGTAGCAAATGACTGTTAAGTAGTACTACTGTAGTAAATGACTGTTAAGTAGTTCTACTGTAGTAAATGACTGTTAAGTAGTACTACTGTAGTAAATGACTGTAAGCAGTACTACTGTAGTAAATGACTGTAAGTAGTACTACTGTAGTAAATGACTGTTAAGTAGTACTACTGTAGTAAATGATTGTTTAGTACTACTGTAGTAAATGACTGTTAGGCAGTACTACTGTAGTAAATGACTGTTAAGTAGTACTACTGTAGTAAATGACTGTTAAGTAGTACTACTGTAGTAAATGACTCTGTAGTACTACTGTAGCAAATGACTGTTAGGTAGTACTACTGTAGTAAATGACTGTTAAGTAGTACTACTGTAGTAAATGACTGTTAGGCAGTACTACTGTCGTAAATGACTGTAAGTAGTACTACTGTAGTAAATGACTGTTAAGTAGTACTACTGTAGTAAATGATTATTTAGTACTACTGTAGTAAATGACTGTTAGGCAGTACTACTGTAGTAAATGACTGTTAAGTAGTACTACTGTAGTAAATGACTGTTAAGTAGAACTACTGTAGTAAATGACTGTGTAGTACTACTTTAGCAAATGACTGTTAGGTAGTACTACTGTAGTAAATGACTGTTAAGTAGTACTACTGTAGTAAATGACTGTTAAGTAGTTCTACTGTAGTAAATGACTGTTAAGTAGTACTACTGTAGTAAATGACTGTAAGCAGTACTACTGTAGTAAATGACTGTAAGTAGTACTACTGTAGTAAATGATTGTTTAGTACTACTGTAGTAAATGACTGTTAGGCAGTACTACTGTAGTAAATGACTGTTAAGTAGTACTACTGTAGTAAATGACTGTTAAGTACTACTGTAGTAAATGACTGTTAGGCAGTACTACTGTAGTAAATGACTGTTAAGTAGTACTACTGTAGTAAATGACTGTTAAGTAGAACTACTGTAGTAAATGACTGTGTAGTACTACTGTAGCAAATGACTGTTAGGTAGTACTACTGTAGTAAATGACTGTTAAGTAGTACTACTGTAGTAAATGTCTATTAAGTAGTACTACTGTAGTAAATGACTGTAAGTAGTACTACTGTAGTAAATGACTGTAAGCAGTACTACTGTAGTAAATGACTGTAAGCAGTACTACTGTAGTAAATGACTGTTAAGTCGTACTACTGTAGTAAATGACTGTTAAGTAGTACTACTGTAGTAAATGACTGTTAAGCAGTACTACTGTAGTAAATGACTGTTAAGTAGTACTACTGTAGTAAATGACTGTTAAGCAGTACTACTGTAGTAAATGACTGTCAGTAGTACTACTGTAGTAAATGACTCTTAAGTAGTACTACTGTAGTAAATGACTTTAAGCAGTACTACTGTAGTAAATGACTGTCAGTAGTACTACTGTAGTAAATGACTGTTAAGCAGTACTACTGTAGTAAATGACTGTTAAGTAGTACTACTGTAGTAAATGACTGTTAAGCAGTACTACTGTAGTAAATGACTGTTAAGTAGTACTACTGTAGTAAATGACTGTTAAGTAGTACTACTGTAGTAAATGAATGTAAGCAGTACTACTTTAGTAAATGACTGTTAAGCAGTACTACTGTAGTAAATGACTGTCAAGCAGTACTACTGTAGTAAATGACTGTAAGTAGTACTACCGTAGTAAATGACTGTTAAGTAGTACTACTGTAGTAAATGACTGTTAAGTACTGTAACAAATGACTGTTAAGTAGTACTACTGTAGTAAATGACTGTTAAGTAGTTCTACTGTAGTAAATGACTGTTAAGTAGTACTACTGTAGTAAATGACTGTAAGCAGTACTACTGTAGTAAATGACTGTAAGTGGTACTACTGTAGTAAATGATTGTTTAGTACTACTGTAGTAAATGACTGTTAGGCAGTACTACTGTAGTAAATGACTGTTAAGTAGTACTACTGTAGTAAATGACTGTTAAGTACTACTGTAGTAAATGACTGTTAGGCAGTACTACTGTAGTAAATGACTGTTAAGTAGTACTACTGTAGTAAATGACTGTTAAGTAGAACTACTGTAGTAAATGACTGTGTAGTACTACTGTAGCAAATGACTGTTAAGTAGTACTACTGTAGTAAATGACTGTTAAGTAGTACTACTGTAGTAAATGACTGTTAAGTAGTACTACTGTAGTAAATGACTGTAAGCAGTACTACTGTAGTAAATGACTGTTAAGTCGTACTACTGTAGTAAATGACTGTTAAGTAGTACTACTGTAGTAAATGACTGTTAAGCAGTACTACTGTAGTAAATGACTGTTAAGTAGTACTACTGTAGTAAATGACTGTTAAGCAGTACTACTGTAGTAAATGACTGTCAATAGTACTACTGTAGTAAATGACTGTTAAGCAGTACTACTGTAGTAAATGACTGTTAAGTAGTACTACTGTAGTAAATGATTGTTTAGTACTACTGTAGTAAATGACTGTTAGGCATTACTACTGTAGCAAATGACTGTTAAGTAGTACTACTGTAGTAAATGACTGTTAAGTAGTTCTACTGTTGTAAATGACTGTTAAGTAGTACTACTGTAGTAAATGACTGTAAGCAGTACTACTGTAGTAAATGACTGTAAGTAGTACTACTGTAGTAAATGACTGTTAAGTAGTACTACTGTAGTAAATGATTGTTTAGTACTACTGTAGTAAATGACTGTTAGGCAGTACTACTGTAGTAAATGACTGTTAAGTAGTACTACTGTAGTAAATGACTGTTAAGTAGAACTACTGTAGTAAATGACTGTGTAGTACTACTGTAGCAAATGACTGTTAGGTAGTACTACTGTAGTAAATGACTGTTAAGTAGTACTACTGTAGTAAATGACTGTTAAGTAGTACTACTGTAGTAAATGACTGTAAGCAGTACTACTGTAGTAAATGACTGTAAGCAGTACTACTGTAGTAAATGACTGTTAAGTAGTACTACTGTAGTAAATGACTGTTAAGTAGTACTACTGTAGTAAATGACTGTTAGGCAGTACTACTGTAGTAAATGACTGTAAGTAGTACTACTGTAGTAAATGACTGTTAAGCAGTACTACTGTAGTAAATGATTGTTTAGTACTACTGTAGTAAATGACTGTTAGGCAGTACTACTGTAGTAAATGACTGTTAAGTAGTACTACTGTAGTAAATGACTGTTAAGTAGAACTACGGTAGTAAATGACTGTGTAGTACTACTGTAGCAAATGACTGTTAGGTAGTACTACTGTAGTAAATGACTGTTAAGTAGTACTACTGTAGTAAATGACTGTTAAGTAGTTCTACTGTAGTAAATGACTGTTAAGTAGTACTACTGTAGTAAATGACTGTAAGCAGTACTACTGTAGTAAATGACTGTAAGTAGTACTACTGTAGTAAATGATTGTTTAGTACTACTGTAGTAAATGACTGTTAAGTAGTACTACTGTAGTAAATGACTGTTAAGTACTACTGTAGTAAATGACTGTTAGGCAGTACTACTGTAGTAAATGACTGTTAAGTAGTACTACTGTAGTAAATGACTGTTAAGTAGAACTACTGTAGTAAATGACTGTGTAGTACTACTGTAGCAAATGACTGTTAGGTAGTACTACTGTAGTAAATGACTGTTAAGTAGTACTACTGTAGTAAATGTCTGTTAAGTAGTACTACTGTAGTAAATGACTGTAAGCAGTACTACTGTAGTAAATGACTGTAAGCAGTACTACTGTAGTAAATGACTGTTAAGTATTACTACTGTAGTAAATGACTGTAAGCAGTACTACTGTAGTAAATGACTGTAAGCAGTACTACTGTAGTAAATGACTGTTAAGTAGTACTACTGTAGTAAATGACTGTTAAGTAGTACTACTGTAGTAAATGACTGTTAGGCAGTACTACTGTAGTAAATGACTTTTAAGTAGTACTACTGTAGTAAATGACTGTTAAGCAGTACTACTGTAGTAAATTACTGTTAGTAGTACAACTGTAGTAAATCACTGTTAAGTGGTACTACTGTAGTAAATGACTGTTAAGTAGTACTACTGTAGTAAACGAATGTAAGCAGTACTACTGTAGCAAATGACTGTTAAGTAGTACTACTGTAGTAAATGACTGTTAAGTAGTTCTACTGTAGTAAATGACTGTTAAGTAGTACTACTGTAGTAAATGACTGTAAGCAGTACTACTGTAGTAAATGACTGTAAGTAGTACTACTGTAGTAAATGACTGTTAAGTAGTACTACTGTAGTAAATGATTGTTTAGTACTACTGTAGTAAATGACTGTTAGGCAGTACTACTGTAGTAAATGACTGTTAAGTAGTACTACTGTAGTAAATGACTGTTAAGTAGTACTACTGTAGTAAATGACTCTGTAGTACTACTGTAGCAAATGACTGTTAGGTAGTACTACTGTAGTAAATGACTGTTAAGTAGTACTACTGTAGTAAATGACTGTTAGGCAGTACTACTGTCGTAAATGACTGTAAGTAGTACTACTGTAGTAAATGACTGTTAAGTAGTACTACTGTAGTAAATGATTATTTAGTACTACTGTAGTAAATGACTGTTAGGCAGTACTACTGTAGTAAATGACTGTTAAGTAGTACTACTGTAGTAAATGACTGTTAAGTAGAACTACTGTAGTAAATGACTGTGTAGTACTACTTTAGCAAATGACTGTTAGGTAGTACTACTGTAGTAAATGACTGTTAAGTAGTACTACTGTAGTAAATGACTGTTAAGTAGTTCTACTGTAGTAAATGACTGTTAAGTAGTACTACTGTAGTAAATGACTGTAAGCAGTACTACTGTAGTAAATGACTGTAAGTAGTACTACTGTAGTAAATGATTGTTTAGTACTACTGTAGTAAATGACTGTTAGGCAGTACTACTGTAGTAAATGACTGTTAAGTAGTACTACTGTAGTAAATGACTGTTAAGTACTACTGTAGTAAATGACTGTTAGGCAGTACTACTGTAGTAAATGACTGTTAAGTAGTACTACTGTAGTAAATGACTGTTAAGTAGAACTACTGTAGTAAATGACTGTGTAGTACTACTGTAGCAAATGACTGTTAGGTAGTACTACTGTAGTAAATGACTGTTAAGTAGTACTACTGTAGTAAATGTCTATTAAGTAGTACTACTGTAGTAAATGACTGTAAGCAGTACTACTGTAGTAAATGACTGTAAGCAGTACTACTGTAGTAAATGACTGTTAAGTAGTACTACTGTAGTAAATGACTGTAAGCAGTACTACTGTAGTAAATGACTGTAAGCAGTACTACTGTAGTAAATGACTGTTAAGTAGTACTACTGTAGTAAATGACTGTTAAGTAGTACTACTGTAGTAAATGACTGTTAGGCAGTACTACTGTAGTAAATGACTGTTAAGTAGTACTACTGTAGTAAATGACTGTTAAGCAGTACTACTGTAGTAAATTACTGTTAGTAGTACAACTGTAGTAAATCACTGTTAAGTAGTACTACTGTAGTAAACGAATGTAAGCAGTACTACTGTAGCAAATGACTGTTAAGTAGTACTACTGTAGTAAATGACTGTTAAGTAGTTCTACTGTAGTAAATGACTGTTAAGTAGTACTACTGTAGTAAATGACTGTAAGCAGTACTACTGTAGTAAATGACTGTAAGTAGTACTACTGTAGTAAATGACTGTTAAGTAGTACTACTGTAGTAAATGATTGTTTAGTACTACAGTAGTAAATGACTGTTAGGCAGTACTACTGTAGTAAATGACTGTTAAGTAGTACTACTGTAGTAAATGACTGTTAAGTAGAACTACTGTAGTAAATGACTCTGTAGTACCACTGTAGCAAATGACTGTTAGGTAGTACTACTGTAGTAAATGACTGTTAAGTAGTACTACTGTAGTAAATGACTGTTAAGTAGTACTACTGTAGTAAATCACTGTAAGCAGTACTACTGTAGTAAATGACTGTAAGCAGTACTACTGTAGTAAATGACTGTTAAGTAGTACTACTGTAGTAAATGACTGTTAAGTAGTACTACTGTAGTAAATGACTGTTAGGCAGTACTACTGTAGTAAATGACTGTTAAGTAGTACTACTGTAGTAAATGACTGTTAAGCAGTACTACTGTAGTAAATGACTGTCAGTAGTACTACTGTAGTAAATGACTGTTAAGCAGTACTACTGTAGTAAATGACTTTTAAGTAGTACTACTGTTTAAATGATTGTTTAGTACTACTGTAGTAAATGACTGTTAGGCAGTACTACTGTAGCAAATGACTGTTAAGTAGTACTACTGTAGTAAATGACTGTTAAGTAGTTCTACTGTTGTAAATGACTGTTAAGTAGTACTACTGTAGTAAATGACTGTAAGCAGTACTACTGTAGTAAATGACTGTAAGCAGTACTACTGTAGTAAATGACTGTTAAGTAGTACTACTGTAGTAAATGACTGTAAGCAGTACTACTGTAGTAAATGACTGTAAGTAGTACTACTGTAGTAAATGACTGTTAAGTAGTACTACTGTAGTAAATGATTGTTTAGTACTACTGTAGTAAATGACTGTTAGGCAGTACTACTGTAGTAAATGACTGTTAAGTAGTACTACTGTAGTAAATGACTGTTAAGTAGAACTACTGTAGTAAATGACTGTGTAGTACTACTGTAGCAAATGACTGTTAGGTAGTACTACTGTAGTAAATGACTGTTAAGTAGTACTACTGTAGTAAATGACTGTTAAGTAGTACTACTGTAGTAAATGACTGTAAGCAGTACTACTGTAGTAAATGACTGTAAGCAGTA
Organism: Telmatherina bonti; assembly: GCF_933228915.1. NCBI lineage: Eukaryota > Metazoa > Chordata > Actinopteri > Atheriniformes > Telmatherinidae > Telmatherina > Telmatherina bonti. Next base: position 42,697,881 of record NC_136624.1, on the reverse strand, counting down.
CTACTGTAGTAAATGACTGTTAAGTAGTACTACTGTAGTAAATGACTTAAGTAGTACTACTGTAGTAAATGACTGTTAGGCAGTACTACTGTAGTAAATGACTGTTAAGTAGTACTACTGTAGTAAATGACTGTTAAGCAGTACTACTGTAGTAAATTACTGTTAGTAGTACAACTGTAGTAAATGACTGTTAAGTGGTACTACTGTAGTAAATGACTGTTAAGTAGTACTACTGTAGTAAACGAATGTAAGCAGTACTACTTTAGTAAATGACTGTTAAGCAGTACTACTGTAGTAAAGGACTGTCAAGCAGTACTACTGTGGTAAATGACTGTAAGTAGTACTACTGTAGTAAATGACTGTTAAGTACTGTAGCAAATGACTGTTAAGTAGTACTACTGTAGTAAATGACTGTTAAGTAGTTCTACTGTAGTAAATGACTGTTAAGTAGTACTACTGTAGTAAATGACTGTAAGCAGTACTACTGTAGTAAATGACTGTAAGCAGTACTACTGTAGTAAATGACTGTTAGGCAGTACTACTGTAGTAAATGACTGTTAAGCAGTACTACTGTAGTAAATTACTGTAAGTAGTACAACTGTAGTAAACTACAGTTAGTAGTACAACTGTAGTAAATGACTGTTAAGTAGTACTACTGTAGTAAATGACTAAGCAGTACTACTGTAGTAAATGACTGTTAAGCAGTACTACTGTACTAAATGACTGTTAAGTAGTACTACTGTAGTAAATGACTGTTAAGCAGTACTGCTGTAGTAAATGACTGTTAAGTACTGTAGTAAATGACTGTAAGTAGTACTACTGTAGTAAATGACTGTTAAGTAGTACTACTGTAGTAAATGACTGTTAAGCAGTACTGCTGTAGTAAATGACTGTTAAGTACTGTAGTAAATGACTGTAAGTAGTACTACTGTAGTAAATGACTGTTATTAGTACCACTGTAGTAAATGACTGGTAAGTAGTACTACTGTAGTAAATGACTGTTAGTAGTACAACTGTAGTAAATCACTGTTAAGTAGTACTACTGTAGTAAACGAATGTAAGCAGTACTACTGTAGCAAATGACTGTTAAGTAGTACTACTGTAGTAAATGACTGTTAAGTAGTTCTACTGTAGTAAATGACTGTTAAGTAGTACTACTGTAGTAAATGACTGTAAGCAGTACTACTGTAGTAAATGACTGTAAGTAGTACTACTGTAGTAAATGACTGTTAAGTAGTACTACTGTAGTAAATGATTGTTTAGTACTACAGTAGTAAATGACTGTTAGGCAGTACTACTGTAGTAAATGACTGTTAAGTAGTACTACTGTAGTAAATGACTGTTAAGTAGAACTACTGTAGTAAATGACTCTGTAGTACTACTGTAGCAAATGACTGTTAGGTAGTACTACTGTAGTAAATGACTGTTAAGTAGTACTACTGTAGTAAATGACTGTTAAGTAGTACTACTGTAGTAAATGACTGTAAGCAGTACTACTGTAGTAAATGACTGTAAGCAGTACTACTGTAGTAAATGACTGTTAAGTAGTACTACTGTAGTAAATGACTGTTAAGTAGTACTACTGTAGTAAATGACTGTTAGGCAGTACTACTGTAGTAAATGACTGTTAAGTAGTACTACTGTAGTAAATGACTGTTAAGCAGTACTACTGTAGTAAATGACTGTCAGTAGTACTACTGTAGTAAATGACTGTTAAGCAGTACTACTGTAGTAAATGACTGTTAAGTAGTACTACTGTAGTAAATGATTGTTTAGTACTACTGTAGTAAATGACTGTTAGGCAGTACTACTGTAGCAAATGACTGTTAAGTAGTACTACTGTAGTAAATGACTGTTAAGTAGTTCTACTGTTGTAAATGACTGTTAAGTAGTACTACTGTAGTAAATGACTGTAAGCAGTACTACTGTAGTAAATGACTGTAAGTAGTACTACTGTAGTAAATGACTGTTAAGTAGTACTACTGTAGTAAATGATTGTTTAGTACTACTGTAGTAAATGACTGTTAGGCAGTACTACTGTAGTAAATGACTGTTAAGTAGTACTACTGTAGTAAATGACTGTTAAGTAGAACTACTGTAGTAAATGACTGTGTAGTACTACTGTAGCAAATGACTGTTAGGTAGTACTACTGTAGAAAATGACTGTTAAGTAGTACTACTGTAGTAAATGACTGTTAAGTAGTACTACTGTAGTAAATGACTGTAAGCAGTACTACTGTAGTAAATGACTGTAAGCAGTACTACTGTAGTAAATGACTGTTAAGTAGTACTACTGTAGTAAATGACTTAAGTAGTACTACTGTAGTAAATGACTGTTAGGCAGTACTACTGTAGTAAATGACTGTTAAGTAGTACTACTGTAGTAAATGACTGTTAAGCAGTACTACTGTAGTAAATTACTGTTAGTAGTACAACTGTAGTAAATGACTGTTAAGTGGTACTACTGTAGTAAATGACTGTTAAGTAGTACTACTGTAGTAAACGAATGTAAGCAGTACTACTTTAGTAAATGACTGTTAAGCAGTACTACTGTAGTAAAGGACTTTCAAGCAGTACTACTGTGGTAAATGACTGTAAGTAGTACTACTGTAGTAAATGACTGTTAAGTACTGTAGCAAATGACTGTTAAGTAGTACTACTGTAGTAAATGACTGTTAAGTAGTTCTACTGTAGTAAATGACAGTTATGTAGTACTACTGTAGTAAATGACTGTAAGCAGTACTACTGTAGTAAATGACTGTAAGCAGTACTACTGTAGTAAATGACTGTTAGGCAGTACTACTGTAGTAAATGACTGTTAAGCAGTACTACTGTAGTAAATTACTGTAAGTAGTACAACTGTAGTAAACTACAGTTAGTAGTACAACTGTAGTAAATGACTGTTAAGTAGTACTACTGTAGTAAATGACTAAGCAGTACTACTGTAGTAAATGACTGTTAAGCAGTACTACTGTACTAAATGACTGTTAAGCAGTACTGCTGTAGTAAATGACTGTTAAGTACTGTAGTAAATGACTGTAAGTAGTACTACTGTAGTAAATGACTGTTAGTAGTACTACTGTAGTAAATGACTGTTAAGTAGTACTACTGTAGTAAATGACTGTTAAGCAGTACTGCTGTAGTAAATGACTGTTAAGTACTGTAGTAAATGACTGTAAGTAGTACTACTGTAGTAAATGACTGTTATTAGTACCACTGTAGTAAATGACTGGTAAGTAGTACTACTGTAGTAAATGACTGTTAGTAGTACTACTGTAGTAAATGACTGTTAAGCAGTACTACTGTAGTAAATAACTGTAAGTAGTACTACTGTTGTAAATGACTGTTAAGCAGTACTACTTTAGTAAATGACTGTTAAGCAGTACTACTGTAGTAAATGACTGTCAAGCAGTACTACTGTGGTAAATGACTGTAAGTAGTACTACTGTAGTAAATGACTGTTAAGTGGTACTACTGTAGTAAATGACTGTTAAGTAGTACTACTGTAGTAAATGACTGTAAGCAGTACTACTGTAGTAAATGACTGTTAAGTAGTACTACTGTAGTAAATGACTTTAAGCAGTACTACTGTAGTAAATGACTGTCAGTAGTACTACTGTAGTAAATGACTGTTAAGCAGTACTACTGTAGTAAATGACTTTTAAGTAGTACTACTGTAGTAAATGACTGTTAAGCAGTACTACTGTAGTAAATGACTGTTAAGTAGTACTACTGTAGTAAATGACTGTTAAGTAGTACTACTGTAGTAAATGAATGTAAGCAGTACTACTGTAGTAAATGACTGTTAAGCAGTACTACTGTAGTAAATGACTGTCAAGCAGTACTACTGTAGTAAATGACTGTAAGTAGTACTACTGTAGTAAATGACTGTTAAGCAGTACTACTGTAGTAAATGACTGTTAAGCAGTACTACTGTAGTAAATGACTGTTAAGCAGTACTACTGTAGTAAATGACTCTTAAGTAGTACTACTGTAGTAAATGACTTTAAGCAGTACTACTGTAGTAAATGACTGTCAGTAGTACTACTGTAGTAAATGACTGTTAAGCAGTACTACTGTAGTAAATGACTGTTAAGTAGTACTACTGTAGTAAATGACTGTTAAGTAGTACTACTGTAGTAAATGAATGTAAGCAGTACTACTTTGGTAAATGACTGTTAAGCAGTACTACTGTAGTAAATGACTGTCAAGCAGTACTACTGTAGTAAATGACTGTAAGTAGTACTACCGTAGTAAATGACTGTTAAGTAGTACTACTGTAGTAAATGACTGTTAAGTACTGTAGCAAATGACTGTTAAGTAGTACTACTGTAGTAAATGACTGTAAGCAGTACTACTGTAGTAAATGACTGTAAGTAGTACTACTGTAGTAAATGATTGTTTAGTACTACTGTAGTAAATGACTGTTAGGCAGTACTACTGTAGTAAATGACTGTTAAGTAGTACTACTGTAGTAAATGACTGTTAAGTACTACTGTAGTAAATGACTGTTAGGCAGTACTACTGTAGCAAATGACTGTTAGGTAGTACTACTGTAGTAAATGACTGTTAAGTAGTACTACTGTAGTGAATGTCTGTTAAGTAGTACTACTGTAGTAAATGACTGTAAGCAGTACTACTGTAGTAAATGACTGTAAGCAGTACTACTGTAGTAAATGACTGTTAAGTAGTACTACTGTAGTAAATGACTGTAAGCAGTACTACTGTAGTAAATGACTGTAAGCAGTACTACTGTAGTAAATGACTGTTAAGTAGTACTACTGTAGTAAATGACTGTTAAGTAGTACTACTGTAGTAAATGACTGTTAAGCAGTACTACTGTAGTAAATTACTGTTAGTAGTACAACTTTAGTAAATCACTGTTAAGTGGTACTACTGTAGTAAATGACTGTTAAGTAGTACTACTGTAGTAAACGAATGTAAGCAGTACTACTTTAGTAAATGACTGTTAAGCAGTACTACTGTAGTAAAGGACTGTCAAGCAGTACTACTGTGGTAAATGACTGTAAGTAGTACTACTGTAGTAAATGACTGTTAAGTACTGTAGTAAATGACTGTAAGTAGTACTACTGTAGTAAATGACTGTTATTAGTACCACTGTAGTAAATGACTGGTAAGTAGTACTACTGTAGTAAATGACTGTTAGTAGTACTACTGTAGTAAATGACTGTTAAGCAGTACTACTGTAGTAAATAACTGTAAGTAGTACTACTGTTGTAAATGACTGTTAAGCAGTACTACTTTAGTAAATGACTGTTAAGCAGTACTACTGTAGTAAATGACTGTCAAGCAGTACTACTGTGGTAAATGACTGTAAGTAGTACTACTGTAGTAAATGACTGTTAAGTGGTACTACTGTAGTAAATGACTGTTAAGTAGTACTACTGTAGTAAATGACTGTAAGCAGTACTACTGTAGTAAATGACTGTTAAGTAGTACTACTGTAGTAAATGACTTTAAGCAGTACTACTGTAGTAAATGACTGTCAGTAGTACTACTGTAGTAAATGACTGTTAAGCAGTACTACTGTAGTAAATGACTTTTAAGTAGTACTACTGTAGTAAATGACTGTTAAGCAGTACTACTGTAGTAAATGACTGTTAAGTAGTACTACTGTAGTAAATGACTGTTAAGTAGTACTACTGTAGTAAATGAATGTAAGCAGTACTACTGTAGTAAATGACTGTTAAGCAGTACTACTGTAGTAAATGACTGTCAAGCAGTACTACTGTAGTAAATGACTGTAAGTAGTACTACTGTAGTAAATGACTGTTAAGCAGTACTACTGTAGTAAATGACTGTAAGCAGTACTACTGTAGTAAATGACTGTTAAGTAGTACTACTGTAGTAAATGACTGTAAGCAGTACTACTGTAGTAAATGACTGTAAGCAGTACTACTGTAGTAAATGACTGTTAAGTAGTACTACTGTAGTAAATGACTGTTAAGTAGTACTACTGTAGTAAATGACTGTTAAGCAGTACAACTGTAGTAAATTACTGTTAGTAGTACAACTTTAGTAAATCACTGTTAAGTGGTACTACTGTAGTAAATGACTGTTAAGTAGTACTACTGTAGTAAACGAATGTAAGCAGTACTACTTTAGTAAATGACTGTTAAGCAGTACTACTGTAGTAAAGGACTGTCAAGCAGTACTACTGTGGTAAATGACTGTAAGTAGTACTACTGTAGTAAATGACTGTTAAGTACTGTAGCAAATGACTGTTAAGTAGTACTACTGTAGTAAATGACTGTTAAGTAGTTCTACTGTAGTAAATGACTGTTAAGTAGTACTACTGTAGTAAATGACTGTAAGCAGTACTACTGTAGTAAATGACTGTAAGCAGTACTACTGTAGTAAATGACTGTTAGGCAGTACTACTGTAGTAAATGACTGTTAAGCAGTACTACTGTAGTAAATTACTGTAAGTAGTACAACTGTAGTAAACTACAGTTAGTAGTACAACTGTAGTAAATGACTGTTAAGTGGTACTACTGTAGTAAATGACTGTTAATTAGCACTACTGTAGTAAATGACTGTTAAGTAGTACTACTGTAGTAAATGACTAAGCAGTACTACTGTAGTAAATGACTGTTAAGTAGTATTACTGTAGTAAATGACTGTTAAGCAGTACTGCTGTAGTAAATGACTGTTAAGTACTGTAGTAAATGACTGTAAGTAGTACTACTGTAGTAAATGACTGTTAGTAGTACTACTGTAGTAAATGACTGTTAAGTAGTACTACTGTAGTAAATGACTGTTAAGCAGTACTGCTGTAGTGAATGACTGTTAAGTACTGTAGTAAATGACTGTAAGTAGTACTACTGTAGTAAATGACTGTTAGTAGTACCACTGTAGTAAATGACTGGTAAGTAGTACTACTGTAGTAAATGACTGTTAGTAGTACTACTGTAGTAAATGACTGTTAAGCAGTACTACTGTAGTAAATGACTGTAAGTAGTACTACTGTTGTAAATGACACTTAAGCAGTACTACTTTAGTAAATGACTCTTAAGCAGTACTACTGTAGTAAATGACTGTCAAGCAGTACTACTGTGGTAAATGACTGTAAGTAGTACTACTGTAGTAAATGACTGTTAAGTGGTACTACTGTAGTAAATGACTGTTAAGTAGTACTACTGTAGTAAATGACTGTTAAGCAGTACTACTGTAGTAAATGACTGTTAAGTAGTACTACTGTAGTAAATGACTGTCAGTAGTACTACTGTAGTAAATGACTGTTAAGCAGTACTACTGTAGTAAATGACTGTTAAGTAGTACTACTGTAGTAAATGACTGTTAAGCAGTACTACTGTAGTAAATGACTGTTAAGTAGTACTACTGTAGTAAATGAATGTAAGCAGTACTACTGTAGTAAATGACTGTTAAGCAGTACTACTGTAGTAAATGACTGTCAAGCAGTACTACTGTAGTAAATGACTGTAAGTAGTACTACTGTAGTAAATGACTGTTAAGCAGTACTACTGTAGTAAATGACTGTAAGCAGTACTACTGTAGTAAATGACTGTTAAGCAGTACTACTGTAGTAAATGACTCTTAAGTAGTACTACTGTAGTAAATGACTTTAAGCAGTACTACTGTAGTAAATGACTGTTAAGTAGTACTACTGTAGTAAATGACTGTTAAGCAGTACTACTGTAGTAAATGACTGTTAAGTAGTACTACTGTAGTAAATGACTGTTAAGTAGTACTACTGTAGTAAATGAATGTAAGCAGTACTACTTTAGTAAATGACTGTTAAGCAGTACTACTGTAGTAAATGACTGTCAAGCAGTACTACTGTAGTAAATGACTGTTAAGTAGTACTACTGTAGTAAATGACTGTTAAGCAGTACTGCTGTAGTAAATGACTGTTAAGTACTGTAGTAAATGACTGTAAGTAGTACTACTGTAGTAAATGACTGTTAGTAGTACTACTGTAGTAAATGACTGTTAAGTAGTACTACTGTAGTAAATGACTGTTAAGCAGTACTGCTGTAGTAAATGACTGTTAAGTACTGTAGTAAATGACTGTTAAGTAGTACTACTGTAGTAAATGACTGTTAGTAGTACCACTGTAGTAAATGACTGGTAAGTAGTACTACTGTAGTAAATGACTGTTAGTAGTACTACTGTAGTAAATGACTGTTAAGCAGTACTACTGTAGTAAATGACTGTAAGTAGTACTACTGTTGTAAATGACGCTTAAGCAGTACTACTTTAGTAAATGACTGTTAAGCAGTACTACTGTAGTAAATGACTGTCAAGCAGTACTACTGTGGTAAATGACTGTAAGTAGTACTACTGTAGTAAATGACTGTTAAGTGGTACTACTGTAGTAAATGATTGTTTAGTACTACTGTAGTAAATGACTGTTAGGCAGTACTACTGTAGCAAATGACTGTTAAGTAGTACTACTGTAGTAAATGACTGTTAAGTAGTTCTACTGTTGTAAATGACTGTTAAGTAGTACTACTGTAGTAAATGACTGTAAGCAGTACTACTGTAGTAAATGACTGTAAGTAGTACTACTGTAGTAAATGACTGTTAAGTAGTACTACTGTAGTAAATGATTGTTTAGTACTACTGTAGTAAATGACTGTTAGGCAGTACTACTGTAGTAAATGACTGTTAAGTAGTACTACTGTAGTAAATGACTGTTAAGTAGAACTACTGTAGTAAATGACTGTGTAGTACTACTGTAGCAAATGACTGTTAGGTAGTACTACTGTAGTAAATGACTGTTAAGTAGTACTACTGTAGTAAATGACTGTTAAGTAGTACTACTGTAGTAAATGACTGTAAGCAGTACTACTGTAGTAAATGACTGTAAGCAGTACTACTGTAGTAAATGACTGTTAAGTAGTACTACTGTAGTAAATGACTTAAGTAGTACTACTGTAGTAAATGACTGTTAGGCAGTACTACTGTAGTAAATGACTGTTAAGTAGTACTACTGTAGTAAATGACTGTTAAGCAGTACTACTGTAGTAAATTACTGTTAGTAGTACAACTGTAGTAAATGACTGTTAAGTGGTACTACTGTAGTAAATGACTGTTAAGTAGTACTACTGTAGTAAACGAATGTAAGCAGTACTACTTTAGTAAATGACTGTTAAGCAGTACTACTGTAGTAAAGGACTGTCAAGCAGTACTACTGTGGTAAATGACTGTAAGTAGTACTACTGTAGTAAATGACTGTTAAGTACTGTAGCAAATGACTGTTAAGTAGTACTACTGTAGTAAATGACTGTTAAGTAGTTCTACTGTAGTAAATGACAGTTATGTAGTACTACTGTAGTAAATGACTGTAAGCAGTACTACTGTAGTAAATGACTGTAAGCAGTACTACTGTAGTAAATGACTGTTAGGCAGTACTACTGTAGTAAATGACTGTTAAGCAGTACTACTGTAGTAAATTACTGTAAGTAGTACAACTGTAGTAAACTACAGTTAGTAGTACAACTGTAGTAAATGACTGTTAAGTAGTACTACTGTAGTAAATGACTAAGCAGTACTACTGTAGTAAATGACTGTTAAGCAGTACTACTGTACTAAATGACTGTTAAGCAGTACTGCTGTAGTAAATGACTGTTAAGTACTGTAGTAAATGACTGTAAGTAGTACTACTGTAGTAAATGACTGTTAGTAGTACTACTGTAGTAAATGACTGTTAAGTAGTACTACTGTAGTAAATGACTGTTAAGCAGTACTGCTGTAGTAAATGACTGTTAAGTACTGTAGTAAATGACTGTAAGTAGTACTACTGTAGTAAATGACTGTTATTAGTACCACTGTAGTAAATGACTGGTAAGTAGTACTACTGTAGTAAATGACTGTTAGTAGTACTACTGTAGTAAATGACTGTTAAGCAGTACTACTGTAGTAAATAACTGTAAGTAGTACTACTGTTGTAAATGACTGTTAAGCAGTACTACTTTAGTAAATGACTGTTAAGCAGTACTACTGTAGTAAATGACTGTCAAGCAGCACTACTGTGGTAAATGACTGTAAGTAGTACTACTGTAGTAAATGACTGTTAAGTGGTACTACTGTAGTAAATGACTGTTAAGTAGTACTACTGTAGTAAATGACTGTTAAGTAGTACTACTGTAGTAAATGACTTTAAGCAGTACTACTGTAGTAAATGACTGTCAGTAGTACTACTGTAGTAAATGACTGTTAAGCAGTACTACTGTAGTAAATGACTGTTAAGTAGTACTACTGTAGTAAATGACTGTTAAGCAGTACTACTGTAGTAAATGACTGTTAAGTAGTACTACTGTAGTAAATGACTGTTAAGTAGTACTACTGTAGTAAATGAATGTAAGCAGTACTACTGTAGTAAATGACTGTTAAGCAGTACTACTGTAGTAAATGACTGTCAAGCAGTACTACTGTAGTAAATGACTGTAAGTAGTACTACTGTAGTAAATGACTGTTAAGCAGTACTACTGTAGTAAATGACTGTAAGCAGTACTACTGTAGTAAATGACTGTTAAGCAGTACTACTGTAGTAAATGACTCTTAAGTAGTACTACTGTAGTAAATGACTTTAAGCAGTACTACTGTAGTAAATGACTGTCAGTAGTACTACTGTAGTAAATGACTGTTAAGCAGTACTACTGTAGTAAATGACTGTTAAGTAGTACTACTGTAGTAAATGACTGTTAAGTAGTACTACTGTAGTAAATGAATGTAAGCAGTACTACTTTAGTAAATGACTGTTAAGCAGTACTACTGTAGTAAATGACTGTCAAGCAGTACTACTGTAGTAAATGACTGTAAGTAGTACTACCGTAGTAAATGACTGTTAAGTAGTACTACTGTAGTAAATGACTGTTAAGTACTGTAGCAAATGACTGTTAAGTAGTACTACTGTAGTAAATGACTGTAAGCAGTACTACTGTAGTAAATGACTGTAAGTAGTACTACTGCAGTAAATGATTGTTTAGTACTACTGTAGTAAATGACTGTTAGGCAGTACTACTGTAGTAAATGACTGTTAAGTAGTACTACTGTAGTAAATGACTGTTAAGTACTACTGTAGTAAATGACTGTTAGGCAGTACTACTGTAGCAAATGACTGTTAGGTAGTACTACTGTAGTAAATGACTGTTAAGTAGTACTACTGTAGTCAATGTCTGTTAAGTAGTACTACTGTAGTAAATGATTGTTTAGTACTACTGTAGTAAATGACTGTTAGGCAGTACTACTGTAGTAAATGACTGTTAAGTAGTACTACTGTAGTAAATGACTGTTAAGTAGAACTACTGTAGTAAATGACTGTGTAGTACTACTGTAGCAAATGACTGTTAGGTAGTACTACTGTAGTAAATGACTGTTAAGTAGTACTACTGTAGTAAATGACTGTTAAGTAGTACTACTCTAGTAAATGACTGTAAGCAGTACTACTGTAGTAAATGACTGTAAGCAGTACTACTGTAGTAAATGACTGTTAAGTAGTACTACTGTAGTAAATGACTTAAGTAGTACTACTGTAGTAAATGACTGTTAGGCAGTACTACTGTAGTAAATGACTGTTAAGTAGTACTACTGTAGTAAATGACTGTTAAGCAGTACTACTGTAGTAAATTACTGTTAGTAGTACAACTGTAGTAAATGACTGTTAAGTGGTACTACTGTAGTAAATGACTGTTAAGTAGTACTACTGTAGTAAACGAATGTAAGCAGTACTACTTTAGTAAATGACTGTTAAGCAGTACTACTGTAGTAAAGGACTGTCAAGCAGTACTACTGTGGTAAATGACTGTAAGTAGTACTACTGTAGTAAATGACTGTTAAGTACTGTAGCAAATGACTGTTAAGTAGTACTACTGTAGTAAATGACTGTTAAGTAGTTCTACTGTAGTAAATGACAGTTATGTAGTACTACTGTAGTAAATGACTGTAAGCAGTACTACTGTAGTAAATGACTGTAAGCAGTACTACTGTAGTAAATGACTGTTAGGCAGTACTACTGTAGTAAATGACTGTTAAGCAGTACTACTGTAGTAAATTACTGTAAGTAGTACAACTGTAGTAAACTACAGTTAGTAGTACAACTGTAGTAAATGACTGTTAAGTAGTACTACTGTAGTAAATGACTAAGCAGTACTACTGTAGTAAATGACTGTTAAGCAGTACTATTGTACTAAATGACTGTTAAGCAGTACTGCTGTAGTAAATGACTGTTAAGTACTGTAGTAAATGACTGTAAGTAGTACTACTGTAGTAAATGACTGTTAGTAGTACTACTGTAGTAAATGACTGTTAAGTAGTACTACTGTAGTAAATGACTGTTAAGCAGTACTGCTCTAGTAAATGACTGTTAAGTACTGTAGTAAATGACTGTAAGTAGTACTACTGTAGTAAATGACTGTTATTAGTACCACTGTAGTAAATGACTGGTAAGTAGTACTACTGTAGTAAATGACTGTTAGTAGTACTACTGTAGTAAATGACTGTTAAGCAGTACTACTGTAGTAAATAACTGTAAGTAGTACTACTGTTGTAAATGACTGTTAAGCAGTACTACTTTAGTAAATGACTGTTAAGCAGTACTACTGTAGTAAATGACTGTCAAGCAGTACTACTGTGGTAAATGACTGTAAGTAGTACTACTGTAGTAAATGACTGTTAAGTGGTACTACTGTAGTAAATGACTGTTAAGTAGTACTACTGTAGTAAATGACTGTTAAGCAGTACTACTGTAGTAAATGACTGTTAAGTAGTACTACTGTAGTAAATGACTTTAAGCAGTACTACTGTAGTAAATGACTGTCAGTAGTACTACTGTAGTAAATGACTGTTAAGCAGTACTACTGTAGTAAATGACTGTTAAGTAGTACTACTGTAGTAAATGACTGTTAAGCAGTACTACTGTAGTAAATGACTGTTAAGTAGTACTACTGTAGTAAATGACTGTTAAGTAGTACTACTGTAGTAAATGAATGTAAGCAGTACTACTGTAGTAAATGACTGTTAAGCAGTACTACTGTAGTAAATGACTGTCAAGCAGTACTACTGTAGTAAATGACTGTAAGTAGTACTACTGTAGTAAATGACTGTTAAGCAGTACTACTGTAGTAAATGACTGTAAGCAGTACTACTGTAGTAAATGACTGTTAAGCAGTACTACTGTAGTAAATGACTCTTAAGTAGTACTACTGTAGTAAATGACTTTAAGCAGTACTACTGTAGTAAATGACTGTCAGTAGTACTACTGTAGTAAATGACTGTTAAGCAGTACTACTGTAGTAAATGACTGTTAAGTAGTACTACTGTAGTAAATGACTGTTAAGTAGTACTACTGTAGTAAATGAATGTAAGCAGTACTACTTTAGTAAATGACTGTTAAGCAGTACTACTGTAGTAAATGACTGTCAAGCAGTACTACTGTAGTAAATGACTGTAAGTAGTACTACCGTAGTAAATGACTGTTAAGTAGTACTACTGTAGTAAATGACTGTTAAGTACTGTAGCAAATGACTGTTAAGTAGTACTACTGTAGTAAATGACTGTAAGCAGTACTACTGTAGTAAATGACTGTAAGTAGTACTACTGTAGTAAATGATTGTTTAGTACTACTGTAGTAAATGACTGTTAGGCAGTACTACTGTAGTAAATGACTGTTAAGTAGTACTACTGTAGTAAATGACTGTTAAGTACTACTGTAGTAAATGACTGTTAGGCAGTACTACTGTAGCAAATGACTGTTAGGTAGTACTACTGTAGTAAATGACTGTTAAGTAGTACTACTGTAGTGAATGTCTGTTAAGTAGTACTACTGTAGTAAATGACTGTAAGCAGTACTACTGTAGTAAATGACTGTAAGCAGTACTACTGTAGTAAATGACTGTTAAGTAGTACTACTGTAGTAAATGACTGTAAGCAGTACTACTGTAGTAAATGACTGTAAGCAGTACTACTGTAGTAAATGACTGTTAAGTAGTACTACTGTAGTAAATGACTGTTAAGTAGTACTACTGTAGTAAATGACTGTTAAGCAGTACTACTGTAGTAAATTACTGTTAGTAGTACAACTGTAGTAAATCACTGTTAAGTGGTACTACTGTAGTAAATGACTGTTAAGTAGTACTACTGTAGTAAACGAATGTAAGCAGTACTACTTTAGTAAATGACTGTTAAGCAGTACTACTGTAGTAAAGGACTGTCAAGCAGTACTACTGTGGTAAATGACTGTAAGTAGTACTACTGTAGTAAATGACTGTTAAGTACTGTAGCAAATGACTGTTAAGTAGTACTACTGTAGTAAATGACTGTTAAGTAGTTCTACTGTAGTAAATGACTGTTAAGTAGTACTACTGTAGTAAATGACTGTAAGCAGTACTACTGTAGTAAATGACTGTAAGCAGTACTACTGTAGTAAATGACTGTTAGGCAGTACTACTGTAGTAAATGACTGTTAAGCAGTACTACTGTAGTAAATTACTGTAAGTAGTACAACTGTAGTAAACTACAGTTAGTAGTACAACTGTAGTAAATGACTGTTAAGTGGTACTACTGTAGTAAATGACTGTTAATTAGCACTACTGTAGTAAATGACTGTTAAGTAGTACTACTGTAGTAAATGACTAAGCAGTACTACTGTAGTAAATGACTGTTAAGTAGTACTACTGTAGTAAATGACTGTTAAGCAGTACTGCTGTAGTAAATGACTGTTAAGTACTGTAGTAAATGACTGTAAGTAGTACTACTGTAGTAAATGACTGTTAGTAGTACTACTGTAGTAAATGACTGTTAAGTAGTACTACTGTAGTAAATGACTGTTAAGCAGTACTGCTGTAGTGAATGACTGTTAAGTACTGTAGTAAATGACTGTAAGTAGTACTACTGTAGTAAATGACTGTTAGTAGTACCACTGTAGTAAATGACTGGTAAGTAGTACTACTGTAGTAAATGACTGTTAGTAGTACTACTGTAGTAAATGACTGTTAAGCAGTACTACTGTAGTAAATGACTGTAAGTAGTACTACTGTTGTAAATGACACTTAAGCAGTACTACTTTAGTAAATGACTCTTAAGCAGTACTACTGTAGTAAATGACTGTCAAGCAGTACTACTGTGGTAAATGACTGTAAGTAGTACTACTGTAGTAAATGACTGTTAAGTGGTACTACTGTAGTAAATGACTGTTAAGTAGTACTACTGTAGTAAATGACTGTTAAGCAGTACTACTGTAGTAAATGACTGTTAAGTAGTACTACTGTAGTAAATGACTGTCAGTAGTACTACTGTAGTAAATGACTGTTAAGCAGTACTACTGTAGTAAATGACTGTTAAGTAGTACTACTGTAGTAAATGACTGTTAAGCAGTACTACTGTAGTAAATGACTGTTAAGTAGTACTACTGTAGTAAATGAATGTAAGCAGTACTACTGTAGTAAATGACTGTTAAGCAGTACTACTGTAGTAAATGACTGTCAAGCAGTACTACTGTAGTAAATGACTATAAGTAGTACTACTGTAGTAAATGACTGTTAAGCAGTACTACTGTAGTAAATGACTGTAAGCAGTACTACTGTAGTAAATGACTGTTAAGCAGTACTACTGTAGTAAATGACTCTTAAGTAGTACTACTGTAGTAAATGACTTTAAGCAGTACTACTGTAGTAAATGACTGTCAGTAGTACTACTGTAGTAAATGACTGTTAAGCAGTACTACTGTAGTAAATGACTGTTAAGTAGTACTACTGTAGTAAATGACTGTTAAGCAGTACTACTGTAGTAAATGACTGTTAAGTAGTACTACTGTAGTAAATGACTGTTAAGTAGTACTACTGTAGTAAATGAATGTAAGCAGTACTACTTTAGTAAATGACTGTTAAGCAGTACTACTGTAGTAAATGACTGTCAAGCAGTACTACTGTAGTAAATGACTGTTAAGTAGTACTACTGTAGTAAATGACTGTTAAGCAGTACTGCTGTAGTAAATGACTGTTAAGTACTGTAGTAAATGACTGTAAGTAGTACTACTGTAGTAAATGACTGTTAGTAGTACTACTGTAGTAAATGACTGTTAAGTAGTACTACTGTAGTAAATGACTGTTAAGCAGTACTGCTGTAGTAAATGACTGTTAAGTAGTACTACTGTAGTAAATGACTGTAAGCAGTACTACTGTAGTAAATGACTGTAAGCAGTACTACTGTAGTAAATGACTGTTAGGCAGTACTACTGTAGTAAATGACTGTTAAGCAGTACTACTGTAGTAAATTACTGTAAGTAGTACAACTGTAGTAAACTACAGTTAGTAGTACAACTGTAGTAAATGACTGTTAAGTGGTACTACTGTAGTAAATGACTGTTAATTAGCACTACTGTAGTAAATGACTGTTAAGTAGTACTACTGTAGTAAATGACTAAGCAGTACTACTGTAGTAAATGACTGTTAAGTAGTACTACTGTAGTAAATGACTGTTAAGCAGTACTGCTGTAGTAAATGACTGTTAAGTACTGTAGTAAATGACTGTAAGTAGTACTACTGTAGTAAATGACTGTTAGTAGTACTACTGTAGTAAATGACTGTTAAGTAGTACTACTGTAGTAAATGACTGTTAAGCAGTACTGCTGTAGTGAATGACTGTTAAGTACTGTAGTAAATGACTGTAAGTAGTACTACTGTAGTAAATGACTGTTAGTAGTACCACTGTAGTAAATGACTGGTAAGTAGTACTACTGTAGTAAATGACTGTTAGTAGTACTACTGTAGTAAATGACTGTTAAGCAGTACTACTGTAGTAAATGACTGTAAGTAGTACTACTGTTGTAAATGACACTTAAGCAGTACTACTTTAGTAAATGACTCTTAAGCAGTACTACTGTAGTAAATGACTGTCAAGCAGTACTACTGTGGTAAATGACTGTAAGTAGTACTACTGTAGTAAATGACTGTTAAGTGGTACTACTGTAGTAAATGACTGTTAAGTAGTACTACTGTAGTAAATGACTGTTAAGCAGTACTACTGTAGTAAATGACTGTTAAGTAGTACTACTGTAGTAAATGACTGTCAGTAGTACTACTGTAGTAAATGACTGTTAAGCAGTACTACTGTAGTAAATGACTGTTAAGTAGTACTACTGTAGTAAATGACTGTTAAGCAGTACTACTGTAGTAAATGACTGTTAAGTAGTACTACTGTAGTAAATGAATGTAAGCAGTACTACTGTAGTAAATGACTGTTAAGCAGTACTACTGTAGTAAATGACTGTCAAGCAGTACTACTGTAGTAAATGACTATAAGTAGTACTACTGTAGTAAATGACTGTTAAGCAGTACTACTGTAGTAAATGACTGTAAGCAGTACTACTGTAGTAAATGACTGTTAAGCAGTACTACTGTAGTAAATGACTCTTAAGTAGTACTACTGTAGTAAATGACTTTAAGCAGTACTACTGTAGTAAATGACTGTCAGTAGTACTACTGTAGTAAATGACTGTTAAGCAGTACTACTGTAGTAAATGACTGTTAAGTAGTACTACTGTAGTAAATGACTGTTAAGCAGTACTACTGTAGTAAATGACTGTTAAGTAGTACTACTGTAGTAAATGACTGTTAAGTAGTACTACTGTAGTAAATGAATGTAAGCAGTACTACTTTAGTAAATGACTGTTAAGCAGTACTACTGTAGTAAATGACTGTCAAGCAGTACTACTGTAGTAAATGACTGTTAAGTAGTACTACTGTAGTAAATGACTGTTAAGCAGTACTGCTGTAGTAAATGACTGTTAAGTACTGTAGTAAATGACTGTAAGTAGTACTACTGTAGTAAATGACTGTTAGTAGTACTACTGTAGTAAATGACTGTTAAGTAGTACTACTGTAGTAAATGACTGTTAAGCAGTACTGCTGTAGTAAATGACTGTTAAGTACTGTAGTAAATGACTGTTAAGTAGTACTACTGTAGTAAATGACTGTTAGTAGTACCACTGTAGTAAATGACTGGTAAGTAGTACTACTGTAGTAAATGACTGTTAGTAGTACTACTGTAGTAAATGACTGTTAAGCAGTACTACTGTAGTAAATGACTGTAAGTAGTACTACTGTTGTAAATGACGCTTAAGCAGTACTACTTTAGTAAATGACTGTTAAGCAGTACTACTGTAGTAAATGACTGTCAAGCAGTACTACTGTGGTAAATGACTGTAAGTAGTACTACTGTAGTAAATGACTGTTAAGTGGTACTACTGTAGTAAATGACTTTAAGCAGTACTACTGTAGTAAATGACTGTCAGTAGTACTACTGTAGTAAATGACTGTTAAGCAGTACTACTGTAGTAAATGACTGTTAAGTAGTACTACTGTAGTAAATGACTGTTAAGCAGTACTACTGTAGTAAATGACTGTTAAGTAGTACTACTGTAGTAAATGAATGTAAGCAGTACTACTGTAGTAAATGACTGTTAAGCAGTACTACTGTAGTAAATGACTGTCAAGCAGTACTACTGTAGTAAATGACTGTAAGTAGTACTACTGTAGTAAATGACTGTTAAGCAGTACTACTGTAGTAAATGACTGTAAGCAGTACTACTGTAGTAAATGACTGTTAAGCAGTTCTACTGTAGTAAATGACTCTTAAGTAGTACTACTGTAGTAAATGACTTTAAGCAGTACTACTGTAGTAAATGACTGTCAGTAGTACTACTGTAGTAAATGACTGTTAAGCAGTACTACTGTAGTAAATGACTGTTAAGTAGTACTACTGTAGTAAATGACTGTTAAGCAGTACTACTGGAGTAAATGACTGTTAAGTAGTACTACTGTAGTAAATGACTGTTAAGTAGTACTACTGTAGTAAATGAATGTAAGCAGTACTACTTTAGTAAATGACTGTTAAGCAGTACTACTGTAGTAAATGACTGTCAAGCAGTACTACTGTAGTAAATGACTGTAAGTAGTACTACTGTAGTAAATGACTGTTAAGTAGTACTACTGTAGTAAATGACTGTTAAGTACTGTAGCAAATGACTGTTAAGTAGTACTACTGTAGTAAATGACTGTTAAGTAGTTCTACTGTAGTAAATGACTGTTAAGTAGTACTACTGTAGTAAATGACTGTAAGCAGTACTACTGTAGTAAATGACTGTAAGCAGTACTACTGTAGTAAATGACTGTTAAGTAGTACTACTGTAGTAAATGACTGTTAAGTAGTACTACTGTAGTAAATGACTGTTAGGCAGTACTACTGTAGTAAATGACTGTTAAGTAGTACTACTGTAGTAAATGACTGTTAAGCAGTACTACTGTAGTAAATTGCTGTTAGTAGTACAACTGTAGTAAACTACTGTTAATAGTACAACTGTAGTAAATGACTGTTAAGTGGTACTACTGTAGTAAATGACTGTTAAGTAGTACTACTGTAGTAAACGAATGTAAGCAGTGCTACTTTAGTAAATGACTGTTAAGCAGTACTACTGTAGTAAAGGACTGTCAAGCAGTACTACTGTGGTAAATGACTGTAAGTAGTACTACTGTAGTAAATGACTGTTAAGTACTGTAGCAAATGACTGTTAAGTAGTACTACTGTAGTAAATGACTGTTAAGTAGTTCTACTGTAGTAAATGACTGTTAAGTAGTACTACTGTAGTAAATGACTGTAAGCAGTACTACTGTAGTAAATGACTGTTAGGCAGTACTACTGTAGTAAATGACTGTTAAGCAGTACTACTGTAGTAAATTACTGTAAGTAGTACAACTGTAGTAAACTACTGTTAGTAGTACAACTGTAGTAAATGACTGTTAAGTGGTACTACTGTAGTAAATGACTGTTAATTAGCACTACTGTAGTAAATGACTGTTAAGTAGTACTACTGTAGTAAATTACTGTTAAGTACTGTAGTAAATGACTGTAAGTAGTACTACTGTAGTAAATGACTGTTAGTAGTACTACTGTAGTAAATGACTGTTAAGTAGTACTACTGTAGTAAATGACTGTTAAGTAGTACTACTGTAGTAAATGACTAAGCAGTACTACTGTAGTAAATGACTGTTAAGCAGTACTACTGTACTAAATGACTGTTAAGTAGTACTACTGTAGTAAATGACTGTTAAGCAGTACTGCTGTAGTAATTGACTGTTAAGTACTGTAGTAAATGACTGTAAGTAGTACTACTGTAGTAAATGACTGTTAGTAGTACTACTGTAGTAAATGACTGTTAAGTAGTACTACTGTAGTAAATGACTGTTAAGCAGTACTGCTGTAGTAAATGACTGTTAAGTACTGTAGTAAATGACTGTAAGTAGTACTACTGTAGTAAATGACTGTTAGTAGTACCACTGTAGTAAATGACTGGTAAGTAGTACTACTGTAGTAAATGACTGTTAGTAGTACTACTGTTGTAAATGACTGTTAAGCAGTACTACTTTAGTAAATGACTGTTAAGCAGTACTACTGTAGTAAATGACTGTCAAGCAGTACTACTGTGGTAAATGACTGTAAGTAGTACTACTGTAGTAAATGACTGTTAAGTGGTACTACTGTAATAAATGACTCTTAAGTAGTACTACTGTAGTAAATGACTGTTAAGCAGTACTACTGTAGTAAATGACTGTTAAGCAGTACTACTGTAGTAAATGACTGTTAAGTAGTACTACTGTAGTAAATGACTTTAAGCAGTACTACTGTAGTAAATGACTGTCAGTAGTACTACTGTAGTAAATGACTGTTAAGCAGTACTACTGTAGTAAATGACTGTTAAGTAGTACTACTGTAGTAAATGACTGTTAAGCAGTACTACTGTAGTAAATGACTGTTAAGTAGTACTACTGTAGTAAATGACTGTTAAGCAGTACTACTGTAGTAAATGACTGTTAAGTAGTACTACTGTAGTAAATGACTGTTAAGTAGTACTACTGTAGTAAATGAATGTAAGCAGTACTACTGTAGTAAATGACTGTTAAGCAGTACTACTGTAGTAAATGACTGTCAAGCAGTACTACTGTAGTAAATGACTGTAAGTAGTACTACTGTAGTAAATGACTGTTAAGCAGTACTACTGTAGTAAATGACTGTAAGCAGTACTACTGTAATAAATGACTGTTAAGCAGTACTACTGTAGTAAATGACTCTTAAGTAGTACTACTGTAGTAAATGACTGTCAGTAGTACTACTGTAGTAAATGACTGTTAAGCAGTACTACTGTAGTAAATGACTGTTAAGTAGTACTACTGTAGTAAATGACTGTCAGTAGTACTACTGTAGTAAATGACTGTTAAGCAGTACTACTGTAGTAAATGACTGTTAAGTAGTACTACTGTAGTAAATGACTGTTAAGTAGTACTACTGTAGTAAATGAATGTAAGCAGTACTACTGTAGTAAATGACTGTTAAGCAGTACTACTGTAGTAAATGACTGTCAAGCAGTACTACTGTAGTAAATGACTGTTAAGCAGTACTACTGTAGTAAATGACTGTAAGCAGTACTACTGTAATAAATGACTGTTAAGCAGTACTACTGTAGTAAATGACTCTTAAGTAGTACTACTGTAGTAAATGACTGTCAGTAGTACTACTGTAGTAAATGACTGTTAAGCAGTACTACTGTAGTAAATGACTGTTAAGTAGTACTACTGTAGTAAATGACTGTTAAGCAGTACTACTGTAGTAAATGACTGTTAAGTAGTACTACTGTAGTAAATGACTGTTAAGTAGTACTACTGTAGTAAATGAATGTAAGCAGTACTACTTTAGTAAATGACTGTTAAGCAGTACTACTGTAGTAAATGACTGTCAAGCAGTACTACTGTAGTAAATGACTGTAAGTAGTACTTCTGTAGTAAATGACTGTTAAGTAGTACTACTGTAGTAAATGACTGTTAAGTACTGTAGCAAATGACTGTTAAGTAGTACTACTGTAGTAAATGACTGTTAAGTAGTTCTACTGTAGTAAATGACTGTTAAGTAGTACTACTGTAGTAAATGACTGTAAGCAGTACTACTGTAGTAAATGACTGTAAGTAGTACTACTGTAGTAAATGACTGTTAAGTAGTACTACTGTAGTAAAAGATTGTTTAGTACTACTGTAGTAAATGACTGTTAGGCAGTACTACTGTAGTAAATGACTGTTAAGTAGTACTACTGTAGTAAATGACTGTTAAGTAGAACTACTGTAGTAAATGACTGTGTAGTACTACTGTAGCAAATGACTGTTAGGTAGTACTACTGTAGTAAATGACTGTTAAGTAGTACTACTGTAGTAAATGACTGTTAAGTAGTACTACTGTAGTAAATGACTGTAAGCAGTACTACTGTAGTAAATTAGTGTAAGCAGTACTACTGTAGTAAATGACTGTTAAGTAGTACTACTGTAGTAAATGACTGTTAAGTAGTACTACTGTAGTAAATGACTGTTAGGCAGTACTACTGTAGTAAATGACTGTTAAGTAGTACTACTGTAGTAAATGACTGTTAAGCAGTACTACTGTAGTAAATTACTGTTAGTAGTACAACTGTAGTAAACTACTGTTAATAGTACAACTGTAGTAAATGACTGTTAAGTGGTACTACTGTAGTAAATGACTGTTAAGTAGTACTACTGTAGTAAACGAATGTAAGCAGTACTACTTTAGTAAATGACTGTTAAGTAGTACTACTGTAGTAAATGACTGTTAAGCAGTACTACTGTAGTAAATGACTTTAAGCAGTACTACTGTAGTAAATGACTGTCAGTAGTACTACTGTAGTAAATGACTGTTAAGCAGTACTACTGTAGTAAATGACTGTTAAGTAGTACTACTGTAGTAAATGACTGTTAAGCAGTACTACTGTAGTAAATGACTGTTAAGCAGTACTACTGTAGTAAATGACTGTTAAGTAGTACCACTGTAGTAAATGACTGTTAAGCAGTACTACTGTAGTAAATGACTGTCAAGCAGTACTACTGTAGTAAATGACTGTAAGTAGTACTACTGTAGTAAATGACTGTTAAGCAGTACTACTGTAGTAAATGACTGTAAGCAGTACTACTGTAGTAAATGACTGTTAAGCAGTACTACTGTAGTAAATGACTCTTAAGTAGTACTACTGTAGTAAATGACTTTAAGCAGTACTACTGTAGTAAATGACTGTTAGTAGTACTACTGTAGTAAATGACTGTTAAGCAGTACTGCTGTAGTAAATGAATGTTAAGTAGTACTACTGTAGTAAATGCCTGTTAAGTACTGTAGCAAATGACTGTTAAGTAGTACTACTGTAGTAAATGACTGTTAAGTAGTTCTACTGTAGTAAATGACTGTTAAGTAGTACTACTGTAGTAAATGACTGTAAGCAGTACTACTGTAGTAAATGACTGTAAGCAGTACTACTGTAGTAAATGACTGTAAGCAGTACTACTGTAGTAAATGACTGTTAGGCAGTACTACTGTAGTAAATGACTGTTAAGCAGTACTACTGTAGTAAATTACTGTAAGTAGTACAACTGTAGTAAACTACAGTTAGTAGTACAACTGTAGTAAATGACTGTTAAGTGGTACTACTGTAGTAAATGACTGTTAATTAGCACTACTGTAGTAAATGACTGTTAAGTAGTACTACTGTAGTAAATGACTAAGCAGTACTACTGTAGTAAATGACTGTTAAGCAGTACTACTGTACTAAATGACTTTTAAGTAGTACTACTGTAGTAAATGACTGTTAAGCAGTACTGCTGTAGTAAATGACTGTTAAGTACTGTAGTAAATGACTGTAAGTAGTACTACTGTAGTAAATGACTGTTAGTAGTACTACTGTAGTAAATGACTGTTAAGTAGTACTACTGTAGTAAATGACTGTTAAGCAGTACTGCTGTAGTAAATGACTGTTAAGTACTGTAGTAAATGACTGTAAGTAGTACTACTGTAGTAAATGACTGTTAGTAGTACCACTGTAGTAAATGACTGGTAAGTAGTACTACTGTAGTAAATGACTGTTAGTAGTACTACTGTAGTAAATGACTGTTAAGCAGTACTACTGTAGTAAATGACTGTAAGTAGTACTACTGTAGTAAATGAATGTAAGCAGTACTACTTTAGTAAATGACTGTTAAGCAGTACTACTGTAGTAAATGACTGTCAAGCAGTACTACTGTAGTAAATGACTGTAAGTAGTACTACTGTAGTAAATGACTGTTAAGTAGTACTACTGTAGTAAATGACTGTTAAGTACTGTAGCAAATGACTGTTAAGTAGTACTACTGTAGTAAATGACTGTTAAGTAGTTCTACTGTAGTAAATGACTGTTAAGTAGTACTACTGTAGTAAATGACTGTAAGCAGTACTACTGTAGTAAATGACTGTTAAGTAGTACTACTGTAGTAAATGACTGTTAAGCAGTACTACTGTAGTAAATGACTGTTAAGTAGTACTACTGTAGTAAATGACTGTTAAGCAGTACTACTGTAGTAAATTACTGTTAGTAGTACAACTGTAGTAAACTACTGTTAATAGTACAACTGTAGTAAATGACTGTTAAGTGGTACTACTGTAGTAAATGACTGTTAAGTAGTACTACTGTAGTAAACGAATGTAAGCAGTACTACTTTAGTAAATGACTGTTAAGTAGTACTACTGTAGTAAATGACTGTTAAGCAGTACTACTGTAGTAAATGACTTTAAGCAGTACTACTGTAGTAAATGACTGTCAGTAGTACTACTGTAGTAAATGACTGTTAAGTAGTACTACTGTAGTAAATGACTGTAAGCAGTACTACTGTAGTAAATGACTGTAAGCAGTACTACTGTAGTAAATGACTGTTAAGTAGTACTACTGTAGTAAATGACTGTTAAGTAGTACTACTGTAGTAAATGACTGTTAGGCAGTACTACTGTAGTAAATGACTGTTAAGTAGTACTACTGTAGTAAATGACTGTTAAGCAGTACTACTGTAGTAAATTGCTGTTAGTAGTACAACTGTAGTAAACTACTGTTAATAGTACAACTGTAGTAAATGACTGTTAAGTGGTACTACTGTAGTAAATGACTGTTAAGTAGTACTACTGTAGTAAACGAATGTAAGCAGTGCTACTTTAGTAAATGACTGTTAAGCAGTACTACTGTAGTAAAGGACTGTCAAGCAGTACTACTGTGGTAAATGACTGTAAGTAGTACTACTGTAGTAAACTACTGTTAGTAGTACAACTGTAGTAAATGACTGTTAAGTGGTACTACTGTAGTAAATGACTGTTAATTAGCACTACTGTAGTAAATGACTGTTAAGTAGTACTACTGTAGTAAATTACTGTTAAGTACTGTAGTAAATGACTGTAAGTAGTACTACTGTAGTAAATGACTGTTAGTAGTACTACTGTAGTAAATGACTGTTAAGTAGTACTACTGTAGTAAATGACTGTTAAGTAGTACTACTGTAGTAAATGACTAAGCAGTACTACTGTAGTAAATGACTGTTAAGCAGTACTACTGTACTAAATGACTGTTAAGTAGTACTACTGTAGTAAATGACTGTTAAGCAGTACTGCTGTAGTAATTGACTGTTAAGTACTGTAGTAAATGACTGTAAGTAGTACTACTGTAGTAAATGACTGTTAGTAGTACTACTGTAGTAAATGACTGTTAAGTAGTACTACTGTAGTAAATGACTGTTAAGCAGTACTGCTGTAGTAAATGACTGTTAAGTACTGTAGTAAATGACTGTAAGTAGTACTACTGTAGTAAATGACTGTTAGTAGTACCACTGTAGTAAATGACTGGTAAGTAGTACTACTGTAGTAAATGACTGTTAGTAGTACTACTGTTGTAAATGACTGTTAAGCAGTACTACTTTAGTAAATGACTGTTAAGCAGTACTACTGTAGTAAATGACTGTCAAGCAGTACTACTGTGGTAAATGACTGTAAGTAGTACTACTGTAGTAAATGACTGTTAAGTGGTACTACTGTAATAAATGACTCTTAAGTAGTACTACTGTAGTAAATGACTGTTAAGCAGTACTACTGTAGTAAATGACTGTTAAGCAGTACTACTGTAGTAAATGACTGTTAAGTAGTACTACTGTAGTAAATGACTTTAAGCAGTACTACTGTAGTAAATGACTGTCAGTAGTACTACTGTAGTAAATGACTGTTAAGCAGTACTACTGTAGTAAATGACTGTTAAGTAGTACTACTGTAGTAAATGACTGTTAAGCAGTACTACTGTAGTAAATGACTGTTAAGTAGTACTACTGTAGTAAATGACTGTTAAGCAGTACTACTGTAGTAAATGACTGTTAAGTAGTACTACTGTAGTAAATGACTGTTAAGTAGTACTACTGTAGTAAATGAATGTAAGCAGTACTACTGTAGTAAATGACTGTTAAGCAGTACTACTGTAGTAAATGACTGTCAAGCAGTACTACTGTAGTAAATGACTGTAAGTAGTACTACTGTAGTAAATGACTGTTAAGCAGTACTACTGTAGTAAATGACTGTAAGCAGTACTACTGTAATAAATGACTGTTAAGCAGTACTACTGTAGTAAATGACTCTTAAGTAGTACTACTGTAGTAAATGACTGTCAGTAGTACTACTGTAGTAAATGACTGTTAAGCAGTACTACTGTAGTAAATGACTGTTAAGTAGTACTACTGTAGTAAATGACTGTCAGTAGTACTACTGTAGTAAATGACTGTTAAGCAGTACTACTGTAGTAAATGACTGTTAAGTAGTACTACTGTAGTAAATGACTGTTAAGTAGTACTACTGTAGTAAATGAATGTAAGCAGTACTACTGTAGTAAATGACTGTTAAGCAGTACTACTGTAGTAAATGACTGTCAAGCAGTACTACTGTAGTAAATGACTGTTAAGCAGTACTACTGTAGTAAATGACTGTAAGCAGTACTACTGTAATAAATGACTGTTAAGCAGTACTACTGTAGTAAATGACTCTTAAGTAGTACTACTGTAGTAAATGACTGTCAGTAGTACTACTGTAGTAAATGACTGTTAAGCAGTACTACTGTAGTAAATGACTGTTAAGTAGTACTACTGTAGTAAATGACTGTTAAGCAGTACTACTGTAGTAAATGACTGTTAAGTAGTACTACTGTAGTAAATGACTGTTAAGTAGTACTACTGTAGTAAATGAATGTAAGCAGTACTACTTTAGTAAATGACTGTTAAGCAGTACTACTGTAGTAAATGACTGTCAAGCAGTACTACTGTAGTAAATGACTGTAAGTAGTACTTCTGTAGTAAATGACTGTTAAGTAGTACTACTGTAGTAAATGACTGTTAAGTACTGTAGCAAATGACTGTTAAGTAGTACTACTGTAGTAAATGACTGTTAAGTAGTTCTACTGTAGTAAATGACTGTTAAGTAGTACTACTGTAGTAAATGACTGTAAGCAGTACTACTGTAGTAAATGACTGTAAGTAGTACTACTGTAGTAAATGACTGTTAAGTAGTACTACTGTAGTAAAAGATTGTTTAGTACTACTGTAGTAAATGACTGTTAGGCAGTACTACTGTAGTAAATGACTGTTAAGTAGTACTACTGTAGTAAATGACTGTTAAGTAGAACTACTGTAGTAAATGACTGTGTAGTACTACTGTAGCAAATGACTGTTAGGTAGTACTACTGTAGTAAATGACTGTTAAGTAGTACTACTGTAGTAAATGACTGTTAAGTAGTACTACTGTAGTAAATGACTGTAAGCAGTACTACTGTAGTAAATTAGTGTAAGCAGTACTACTGTAGTAAATGACTGTTAAGTAGTACTACTGTAGTAAATGACTGTTAAGTAGTACTACTGTAGTAAATGACTGTTAGGCAGTACTACTGTAGTAAATGACTGTTAAGTAGTACTACTGTAGTAAATGACTGTTAAGCAGTACTACTGTAGTAAATTACTGTTAGTAGTACAACTGTAGTAAACTACTGTTAATAGTACAACTGTAGTAAATGACTGTTAAGTGGTACTACTGTAGTAAATGACTGTTAAGTAGTACTACTGTAGTAAACGAATGTAAGCAGTACTACTTTAGTAAATGACTGTTAAGTAGTACTACTGTAGTAAATGACTGTTAAGCAGTACTACTGTAGTAAATGACTTTAAGCAGTACTACTGTAGTAAATGACTGTCAGTAGTACTACTGTAGTAAATGACTGTTAAGCAGTACTACTGTAGTAAATGACTGTTAAGTAGTACTACTGTAGTAAATGACTGTTAAGCAGTACTACTGTAGTAAATGACTGTTAAGCAGTACTACTGTAGTAAATGACTGTTAAGTAGTACCACTGTAGTAAATGACTGTTAAGCAGTACTACTGTAGTAAATGACTGTCAAGCAGTACTACTGTAGTAAATGACTGTAAGTAGTACTACTGTAGTAAATGACTGTTAAGCAGTACTACTGTAGTAAATGACTGTAAGCAGTACTACTGTAGTAAATGACTGTTAAGCAGTACTACTGTAGTAAATGACTCTTAAGTAGTACTACTGTAGTAAATGACTTTAAGCAGTACTACTGTAGTAAATGACTGTTAGTAGTACTACTGTAGTAAATGACTGTTAAGCAGTACTGCTGTAGTAAATGAATGTTAAGTAGTACTACTGTAGTAAATGCCTGTTAAGTACTGTAGCAAATGACTGTTAAGTAGTACTACTGTAGTAAATGACTGTTAAGTAGTTCTACTGTAGTAAATGACTGTTAAGTAGTACTACTGTAGTAAATGACTGTAAGCAGTACTACTGTAGTAAATGACTGTAAGCAGTACTACTGTAGTAAATGACTGTAAGCAGTACTACTGTAGTAAATGACTGTTAGGCAGTACTACTGTAGTAAATGACTGTTAAGCAGTACTACTGTAGTAAATTACTGTAAGTAGTACAACTGTAGTAAACTACAGTTAGTAGTACAACTGTAGTAAATGACTGTTAAGTGGTACTACTGTAGTAAATGACTGTTAATTAGCACTACTGTAGTAAATGACTGTTAAGTAGTACTACTGTAGTAAATGACTAAGCAGTACTACTGTAGTAAATGACTGTTAAGCAGTACTACTGTACTAAATGACTTTTAAGTAGTACTACTGTAGTAAATGACTGTTAAGCAGTACTGCTGTAGTAAATGACTGTTAAGTACTGTAGTAAATGACTGTAAGTAGTACTACTGTAGTAAATGACTGTTAGTAGTACTACTGTAGTAAATGACTGTTAAGTAGTACTACTGTAGTAAATGACTGTTAAGCAGTACTGCTGTAGTAAATGACTGTTAAGTACTGTAGTAAATGACTGTAAGTAGTACTACTGTAGTAAATGACTGTTAGTAGTACCACTGTAGTAAATGACTGGTAAGTAGTACTACTGTAGTAAATGACTGTTAGTAGTACTACTGTAGTAAATGACTGTTAAGCAGTACTACTGTAGTAAATGACTGTAAGTAGTACTACTGTAGTAAATGAATGTAAGCAGTACTACTTTAGTAAATGACTGTTAAGCAGTACTACTGTAGTAAATGACTGTCAAGCAGTACTACTGTAGTAAATGACTGTAAGTAGTACTACTGTAGTAAATGACTGTTAAGTAGTACTACTGTAGTAAATGACTGTTAAGTACTGTAGCAAATGACTGTTAAGTAGTACTACTGTAGTAAATGACTGTTAAGTAGTTCTACTGTAGTAAATGACTGTTAAGTAGTACTACTGTAGTAAATGACTGTAAGCAGTACTACTGTAGTAAATGACTGTTAAGTAGTACTACTGTAGTAAATGACTGTTAAGCAGTACTACTGTAGTAAATGACTGTTAAGTAGTACTACTGTAGTAAATGACTGTTAAGCAGTACTACTGTAGTAAATTACTGTTAGTAGTACAACTGTAGTAAACTACTGTTAATAGTACAACTGTAGTAAATGACTGTTAAGTGGTACTACTGTAGTAAATGACTGTTAAGTAGTACTACTGTAGTAAACGAATGTAAGCAGTACTACTTTAGTAAATGACTGTTAAGTAGTACTACTGTAGTAAATGACTGTTAAGCAGTACTACTGTAGTAAATGACTTTAAGCAGTACTACTGTAGTAAATGACTGTCAGTAGTACTACTGTAGTAAATGACTGTTAAGTAGTACTACTGTAGTAAATGACTGTAAGCAGTACTACTGTAGTAAATGACTGTAAGCAGTACTACTGTAGTAAATGACTGTTAAGTAGTACTACTGTAGTAAATGACTGTTAAGTAGTACTACTGTAGTAAATGACTGTTAGGCAGTACTACTGTAGTAAATGACTGTTAAGTAGTACTACTGTAGTAAATGACTGTTAAGCAGTACTACTGTAGTAAATTGCTGTTAGTAGTACAACTGTAGTAAACTACTGTTAATAGTACAACTGTAGTAAATGACTGTTAAGTGGTACTACTGTAGTAAATGACTGTTAAGTAGTACTACTGTAGTAAACGAATGTAAGCAGTGCTACTTTAGTAAATGACTGTTAAGCAGTACTACTGTAGTAAAGGACTGTCAAGCAGTACTACTGTGGTAAATGACTGTAAGTAGTACTACTGTAGTAAATGACTGTTAAGTACTGTAGCAAATGACTGTTAAGTAGTACTACTGTAGTAAATGACTGTTAAGTAGTTCTACTGTAGTAAATGACTGTTAAGTAGTACTACTGTAGTAAATGACTGTAAGCAGTACTACTGTAGTAAATGACTGTTAGGCAGTACTACTGTAGTAAATGACTGTTAAGCAGTACTACTGTAGTAAATTACTGTAAGTAGTACAACTGTAGTAAACTACTGTTAGTAGTACAACTGTAGTAAATGACTGTTAAGTGGTACTACTGTAGTAAATGACTGTTAATTAGCACTACTGTAGTAAATGACTGTTAAGTAGTACTACTGTAGTAAATTACTGTTAAGTACTGTAGTAAATGACTGTAAGTAGTACTACTGTAGTAAATGACTGTTAGTAGTACTACTGTAGTAAATGACTGTTAAGTAGTACTACTGTAGTAAATGACTGTTAAGTAGTACTACTGTAGTAAATGACTAAGCAGTACTACTGTAGTAAATGACTGTTAAGCAGTACTACTGTACTAAATGACTGTTAAGTAGTACTACTGTAGTAAATGACTGTTAAGCAGTACTGCTGTAGTAATTGACTGTTAAGTACTGTAGTAAATGACTGTAAGTAGTACTACTGTAGTAAATGACTGTTAGTAGTACTACTGTAGTAAATGACTGTTAAGTAGTACTACTGTAGTAAATGACTGTTAAGCAGTACTGCTGTAGTAAATGACTGTTAAGTACTGTAGTAAATGACTGTAAGTAGTACTACTGTAGTAAATGACTGTTAGTAGTACCACTGTAGTAAATGACTGGTAAGTAGTACTACTGTAGTAAATGACTGTTAGTAGTACTACTGTTGTAAATGACTGTTAAGCAGTACTACTTTAGTAAATGACTGTTAAGCAGTACTACTGTAGTAAATGACTGTCAAGCAGTACTACTGTGGTAAATGACTGTAAGTAGTACTACTGTAGTAAATGACTGTTAAGTGGTACTACTGTAATAAATGACTCTTAAGTAGTACTACTGTAGTAAATGACTGTTAAGCAGTACTACTGTAGTAAATGACTGTTAAGCAGTACTACTGTAGTAAATGACTGTTAAGTAGTACTACTGTAGTAAATGACTTTAAGCAGTACTACTGTAGTAAATGACTGTCAGTAGTACTACTGTAGTAAATGACTGTTAAGCAGTACTACTGTAGTAAATGACTGTTAAGTAGTACTACTGTAGTAAATGACTGTTAAGCAGTACTACTGTAGTAAATGACTGTTAAGTAGTACTACTGTAGTAAATGACTGTTAAGCAGTACTACTGTAGTAAATGACTGTTAAGTAGTACTACTGTAGTAAATGACTGTTAAGTAGTACTACTGTAGTAAATGAATGTAAGCAGTACTACTGTAGTAAATGACTGTTAAGCAGTACTACTGTAGTAAATGACTGTCAAGCAGTACTACTGTAGTAAATGACTGTAAGTAGTACTACTGTAGTAAATGACTGTTAAGCAGTACTACTGTAGTAAATGACTGTAAGCAGTACTACTGTAATAAATGACTGTTAAGCAGTACTACTGTAGTAAATGACTCTTAAGTAGTACTACTGTAGTAAATGACTGTCAGTAGTACTACTGTAGTAAATGACTGTTAAGCAGTACTACTGTAGTAAATGACTGTTAAGTAGTACTACTGTAGTAAATGACTGTCAGTAGTACTACTGTAGTAAATGACTGTTAAGCAGTACTACTGTAGTAAATGACTGTTAAGTAGTACTACTGTAGTAAATGACTGTTAAGTAGTACTACTGTAGTAAATGAATGTAAGCAGTACTACTGTAGTAAATGACTGTTAAGCAGTACTACTGTAGTAAATGACTGTCAAGCAGTACTACTGTAGTAAATGACTGTTAAGCAGTACTACTGTAGTAAATGACTGTAAGCAGTACTACTGTAATAAATGACTGTTAAGCAGTACTACTGTAGTAAATGACTCTTAAGTAGTACTACTGTAGTAAATGACTGTCAGTAGTACTACTGTAGTAAATGACTGTTAAGCAGTACTACTGTAGTAAATGACTGTTAAGTAGTACTACTGTAGTAAATGACTGTTAAGCAGTACTACTGTAGTAAATGACTGTTAAGTAGTACTACTGTAGTAAATGACTGTTAAGTAGTACTACTGTAGTAAATGAATGTAAGCAGTACTACTTTAGTAAATGACTGTTAAGCAGTACTACTGTAGTAAATGACTGTCAAGCAGTACTACTGTAGTAAATGACTGTAAGTAGTACTTCTGTAGTAAATGACTGTTAAGTAGTACTACTGTAGTAAATGACTGTTAAGTACTGTAGCAAATGACTGTTAAGTAGTACTACTGTAGTAAATGACTGTTAAGTAGTTCTACTGTAGTAAATGACTGTTAAGTAGTACTACTGTAGTAAATGACTGTAAGCAGTACTACTGTAGTAAATGACTGTAAGTAGTACTACTGTAGTAAATGACTGTTAAGTAGTACTACTGTAGTAAAAGATTGTTTAGTACTACTGTAGTAAATGACTGTTAGGCAGTACTACTGTAGTAAATGACTGTTAAGTAGTACTACTGTAGTAAATGACTGTTAAGTAGAACTACTGTAGTAAATGACTGTGTAGTACTACTGTAGCAAATGACTGTTAGGTAGTACTACTGTAGTAAATGACTGTTAAGTAGTACTACTGTAGTAAATGACTGTTAAGTAGTACTACTGTAGTAAATGACTGTAAGCAGTACTACTGTAGTAAATTAGTGTAAGCAGTACTACTGTAGTAAATGACTGTTAAGTAGTACTACTGTAGTAAATGACTGTTAAGTAGTACTACTGTAGTAAATGACTGTTAGGCAGTACTACTGTAGTAAATGACTGTTAAGTAGTACTACTGTAGTAAATGACTGTTAAGCAGTACTACTGTAGTAAATTACTGTTAGTAGTACAACTGTAGTAAACTACTGTTAATAGTACAACTGTAGTAAATGACTGTTAAGTGGTACTACTGTAGTAAATGACTGTTAAGTAGTACTACTGTAGTAAACGAATGTAAGCAGTACTACTTTAGTAAATGACTGTTAAGTAGTACTACTGTAGTAAATGACTGTTAAGCAGTACTACTGTAGTAAATGACTTTAAGCAGTACTACTGTAGTAAATGACTGTCAGTAGTACTACTGTAGTAAATGACTGTTAAGCAGTACTACTGTAGTAAATGACTGTTAAGTAGTACTACTGTAGTAAATGACTGTTAAGCAGTACTACTGTAGTAAATGACTGTTAAGCAGTACTACTGTAGTAAATGACTGTTAAGTAGTACCACTGTAGTAAATGACTGTTAAGCAGTACTACTGTAGTAAATGACTGTCAAGCAGTACTACTGTAGTAAATGACTGTAAGTAGTACTACTGTAGTAAATGACTGTTAAGCAGTACTACTGTAGTAAATGACTGTAAGCAGTACTACTGTAGTAAATGACTGTTAAGCAGTACTACTGTAGTAAATGACTCTTAAGTAGTACTACTGTAGTAAATGACTTTAAGCAGTACTACTGTAGTAAATGACTGTTAGTAGTACTACTGTAGTAAATGACTGTTAAGCAGTACTGCTGTAGTAAATGAATGTTAAGTAGTACTACTGTAGTAAATGCCTGTTAAGTACTGTAGCAAATGACTGTTAAGTAGTACTACTGTAGTAAATGACTGTTAAGTAGTTCTACTGTAGTAAATGACTGTTAAGTAGTACTACTGTAGTAAATGACTGTAAGCAGTACTACTGTAGTAAATGACTGTAAGCAGTACTACTGTAGTAAATGACTGTAAGCAGTACTACTGTAGTAAATGACTGTTAGGCAGTACTACTGTAGTAAATGACTGTTAAGCAGTACTACTGTAGTAAATTACTGTAAGTAGTACAACTGTAGTAAACTACAGTTAGTAGTACAACTGTAGTAAATGACTGTTAAGTGGTACTACTGTAGTAAATGACTGTTAATTAGCACTACTGTAGTAAATGACTGTTAAGTAGTACTACTGTAGTAAATGACTAAGCAGTACTACTGTAGTAAATGACTGTTAAGCAGTACTACTGTACTAAATGACTTTTAAGTAGTACTACTGTAGTAAATGACTGTTAAGCAGTACTGCTGTAGTAAATGACTGTTAAGTACTGTAGTAAATGACTGTAAGTAGTACTACTGTAGTAAATGACTGTTAGTAGTACTACTGTAGTAAATGACTGTTAAGTAGTACTACTGTAGTAAATGACTGTTAAGCAGTACTGCTGTAGTAAATGACTGTTAAGTACTGTAGTAAATGACTGTAAGTAGTACTACTGTAGTAAATGACTGTTAGTAGTACCACTGTAGTAAATGACTGGTAAGTAGTACTACTGTAGTAAATGACTGTTAGTAGTACTACTGTAGTAAATGACTGTTAAGCAGTACTACTGTAGTAAATGACTGTAAGTAGTACTACTGTAGTAAATGAATGTAAGCAGTACTACTTTAGTAAATGACTGTTAAGCAGTACTACTGTAGTAAATGACTGTCAAGCAGTACTACTGTAGTAAATGACTGTAAGTAGTACTACTGTAGTAAATGACTGTTAAGTAGTACTACTGTAGTAAATGACTGTTAAGTACTGTAGCAAATGACTGTTAAGTAGTACTACTGTAGTAAATGACTGTTAAGTAGTTCTACTGTAGTAAATGACTGTTAAGTAGTACTACTGTAGTAAATGACTGTAAGCAGTACTACTGTAGTAAATGACTGTTAAGTAGTACTACTGTAGTAAATGACTGTTAAGCAGTACTACTGTAGTAAATGACTGTTAAGTAGTACTACTGTAGTAAATGACTGTTAAGCAGTACTACTGTAGTAAATTACTGTTAGTAGTACAACTGTAGTAAACTACTGTTAATAGTACAACTGTAGTAAATGACTGTTAAGTGGTACTACTGTAGTAAATGACTGTTAAGTAGTACTACTGTAGTAAACGAATGTAAGCAGTACTACTTTAGTAAATGACTGTTAAGTAGTACTACTGTAGTAAATGACTGTTAAGCAGTACTACTGTAGTAAATGACTTTAAGCAGTACTACTGTAGTAAATGACTGTCAGTAGTACTACTGTAGTAAATGACTGTTAAGCAGTACTACTGTAGTAAATGACTGTTAAGTAGTACTACTGTAGTAAATGACTGTTAAGCAGTACTACTGTAGTAAATGACTGTTAAGCAGTACTACTGTAGTAAATGACTGTTAAGTAGTACCACTGTAGTAAATGACTGTTAAGCAGTACTACTGTAGTAAATGACTGTCAAGCAGTACTACTGTAGTAAATGACTGTAAGTAGTACTACTGTAGTAAATGACTGTTAAGCAGTACTACTGTAGTAAATGACTGTAAGCAGTACTACTGTAGTAAATGACTGTTAAGCAGTACTACTGTAGTAAATGACTCTTAAGTAGTACTACTGTAGTAAATGACTTTAAGCAGTACTACTGTAGTAAATGACTGTTAGTAGTACTACTGTAGTAAATGACTGTTAAGCAGTACTACTGTAGTGAATGAC
The DNA here is from genome assembly GCF_933228915.1 of Telmatherina bonti. NCBI lineage: Eukaryota > Metazoa > Chordata > Actinopteri > Atheriniformes > Telmatherinidae > Telmatherina > Telmatherina bonti. Next base: position 42,661,760 of record NC_136624.1, on the reverse strand, counting down.
TGTTAAGTAGTACTACTGTAGTAAATGACTGTTAAGCAGTACTACTGTAGTAAATTACTGTTAAGTAGTACTACTGTAGTAAATGACTGTTAAGTAGTACTACTGTAGTAAATGAATGTAAGCAGTACTACTTTAGTAAATGACTGTTAAGCAGTACTACTGTAGTAAATGACTGTCAAGCAGTACTACTGTAGTAAATGACTGTAAGTAGTACTACTGTAGTAAATGACTGGTAAGTAGTACTACTGTAGTAAATGACTGTTAAGTACTGTAGCAAATGACTGTTAAGTAGTACTACTGTAGTAAATGACTGTTAAGTAGTTCTACTGTAGTAAATGACTGTTAAGTAGTACTACTGTAGTAAATGACTGTAAGCAGTACTACTGTAGTAAATGACTGTAAGCAGTACTACTGTAGTAAATGACTGTAAGCAGTACTACTGTAGTAAATGACTGTTAGGCAGTACTACTGTAGTAAATGACTGTTAAGCAGTACTACTGTAGTAAATTACTGTAAGTAGTACAACTGTAGTAAACTACAGTTAGTAGTACAACTGTAGTAAATGACTGTTAAGTGGTACTACTGTAGTAAATGACTGTTAATTAGCACTACTGTAGTAAATGACTGTTAAGTAGTACTACTGTAGTAAATGACTAAGCAGTACTACTGTAGTAAATGACTGTTAAGCAGTACTACTGTACTAAATGACTTTTAAGTAGTACTACTGTAGTAAATGACTGTTAAGCAGTACTGCTGTAGTAAATGACTGTTAAGTACTGTAGTAAATGACTGTAAGTAGTACTACTGTAGTAAATGACTGTTAGTAGTACTACTGTAGTAAATGACTGTTAAGTAGTACTACTGTAGTAAATGACTGTTAAGCAGTACTGCTGTAGTAAATGACTGTTAAGTACTGTAGTAAATGACTGTAAGTAGTACTACTGTAGTAAATGACTGTTAGTAGTACCACTGTAGTAAATGACTGGTAAGTAGTACTACTGTAGTAAATGACTGTTAGTAGTACTACTGTAGTAAATGACTGTTAAGCAGTACTACTGTAGTAAATGACTGTAAGTAGTACTACTGTAGTAAATGACTGTTAAGTACTGTAGTAAATGACTGTAAGTAGTACTACTGTAGTAAATGACTGTTAGTAGTACCACTGTAGTAAATGACTGGTAAGTAGTACTACTGTAGTAAATGACTGTTAGTAGTACTACTGTAGTAAATGACTGTTAAGCAGTACTACTGTAGTAAATGACTGTAAGTAGTACTACTGTAGTAAATGAATGTAAGCAGTACTACTTTAGTAAATGGCTGTTAAGCAGTACTACTGTAGTAAATGACTGTCAAGCAGTACTACTGTAGTAAATGACTGTAAGTAGTACTACTGTAGTAAATGACTGTTAAGTAGTACTACTGTAGTAAATGACTGTTAAGTACTGTAGCAAATGACTGTTAAGTAGTACTACTGTAGTAAATGACTGTTAAGTAGTTCTACTGTAGTAAATGACTGTTAAGTAGTACTACTGTAGTAAATGACTGTAAGCAGTACTACTGTAGTAAATGACTGTTAAGTAGTACTACTGTAGTAAATGACTGTAAGCAGTACTACTGTAGTAAATGACTGTAAGCAGTACTACTGTAGTAAATGACTGTTAGGCAGTACTACTGTAGTAAATGACTTTAAGCAGTACTACTGTAGTAAATGACTGTCAGTAGTACTACTGTAGTAAATGACTGTTAAGCAGTACTACTGTAGTAAATGACTGTTAAGTAGTACTACTGTAGTAAATGACTGTTAAGTAGTACTACTGTAGTAAATGACTGTTAAGTAGTACTACTGTAGTAAATGACTGTTAAGTAGTACTACTGTAGTAAATGAATGTAAGCAGTACTACTGTAGTAAATGACTGTTAAGCAGTACTACTGTAGTAAATGACTGTCAAGCAGTACTACTGTAGTAAATGACTGTAAGTAGTACTACTGTAGTAAATGACTGTTAAGCAGTACTACTGTAGTAAATGACTGTAAGCAGTACTACTGTAATAAATGACTGTTAAGCAGTACTACTGTAGTAAATGACTCTTAAGTAGTACTACTGTAGTAAATGACTGTCAGTAGTACTACTGTAGTAAATGACTGTTAAGCAGTACTACTGTAGTAAATGACTGTTAAGTAGTACTACTGTAGTAAATGACTGTTAAGCAGTACTACTGTAGTAAATGACTGTTAAGTAGTACTACTGTAGTAAATGACTGTTAAGTAGTACTACTGTAGTAAATGAATGTAAGCAGTACTACTTTAGTAAATGACTGTTAAGCAGTACTACTGTAGTAAATGACTGTCAAGCAGTACTACTGTAGTAAATGACTGTAAGTAGTACTTCTGTAGTAAATGACTGTTAAGTAGTACTACTGTAGTAAATGACTGTTAAGTACTGTAGCAAATGACTGTTAAGTAGTACTACTGTAGTAAATGACTGTTAAGTAGTTCTACTGTAGTAAATGACTGTTAAGTAGTACTACTGTAGTAAATGACTGTAAGCAGTACTACTGTAGTAAATGACTGTAAGTAGTACTACTGTAGTAAATGACTGTTAAGTAGTACTACTGTAGTAAATGATTGTTTAGTACTAGTGTAGTAAATGACTGTTAGGCAGTACTACTGTAGTAAATGACTGTAAGCAGTACTACTGTAGTAAATGACTGTAAGCAGTACTACTGTAGTAAATGACTGTAAGCAGTACTACTGTAGTAAATGACTGTTAGGCAGTACTACTGTAGTAAATGACTGTTAAGCAGTACTACTGTAGTAAATTACTGTAAGTAGTACAACTGTAGTAAACTACAGTTAGTAGTACAACTGTAGTAAATGACTGTTAAGCAGTACTACTGTAGTAAATGACTCTTAAGTAGTACTACTGTAGTAAATGACTGTCAGTAGTACTACTGTAGTAAATGACTGTTAAGCAGTACTACTGTAGTAAATGACTGTTAAGTAGTACTACTGTAGTAAATGACTGTTAAGCAGTACTACTGTAGTAAATGACTGTTAAGTAGTACTACTGTAGTAAATGACTGTTAAGTAGTACTACTGTAGTAAATGAATGTAAGCAGTACTACTTTAGTAAATGACTGTTAAGCAGTACTACTGTAGTAAATGACTGTCAAGCAGTACTACTGTAGTAAATGACTGTAAGTAGTACTTCTGTAGTAAATGACTGTTAAGTAGTACTACTGTAGTAAATGACTGTTAAGTACTGTAGCAAATGACTGTTAAGTAGTACTACTGTAGTAAATGACTGTTAAGTAGTTCTACTGTAGTAAATGACTGTTAAGTAGTACTACTGTAGTAAATGACTGTAAGCAGTACTACTGTAGTAAATGACTGTAAGTAGTACTACTGTAGTAAATGACTGTTAAGTAGTACTACTGTAGTAAATGATTGTTTAGTACTAGTGTAGTAAATGACTGTTAGGCAGTACTACTGTAGTAAATGACTGTTAAGTAGTACTACTGTAGTAAATGACTGTTAAGTAGAACTACTGTAGTAAATGACTGTGTAGTACTACTGTAGCAAATGACTGTTAGGTAGTACTACTGTAGTAAATGACTGTTAAGTAGTACTACTGTAGTAAATGACTGTTAAGTAGTACTACTGTAGTAAATGACTGTAAGCAGTACTACTGTAGTAAATTAGTGTAAGCAGTACTACTGTAGTAAATGACTGTTAAGTAGTACTACTGTAGTAAATGACTCTTAAGTAGTACTACTGTAGTAAATGACTGTCAGTAGTACTACTGTAGTAAATGACTGTTAAGCAGTACTACTGTAGTAAATGACTGTTAAGTAGTACTACTGTAGTAAATGACTGTTAAGCAGTACTACTGTAGTAAATGACTGTTAAGTAGTACTACTGTAGTAAATGACTGTTAAGTAGTACTACTGTAGTAAATGAATGTAAGCAGTACTACTTTAGTAAATGACTGTTAAGCAGTACTACTGTAGTAAATGACTGTCAAGCAGTACTACTGTAGTAAATGACTGTAAGTAGTACTTCTGTAGTAAATGACTGTTAAGTAGTACTACTGTAGTAAATGACTGTTAAGTACTGTAGCAAATGACTGTTAAGTAGTACTACTGTAGTAAATGACTGTTAAGTAGTTCTACTGTAGTAAATGACTGTTAAGTAGTACTACTGTAGTAAATGACTGCAAGCAGTACTACTGTAGTAAATGACTGTAAGTAGTACTACTGTAGTAAATGACTGTTAAGTAGTACTACTGTAGTAAATGATTGTTTAGTACTAGTGTAGTAAATGACTGTTAGGCAGTACTACTGTAGTAAATGACTGTTAAGTAGTACTACTGTAGTAAATGACTGTTAAGTAGAACTACTGTAGTAAATGACTGTGTAGTACTACTGTAGCAAATGACTGTTAGGTAGTACTACTGTAGTAAATGACTGTTAAGTAGTACTACTGTAGTAAATGACTGTTAAGTAGTACTACTGTAGTAAATGACTGTAAGCAGTACTACTGTAGTAAATTAGTGTAAGCAGTACTACTGTAGTAAATGACTGTTAAGTAGTACTACTGTAGTAAATGACTGTTAAGTAGTACTACTGTAGTAAATGACTGTTAGGCAGTACTACTGTAGTAAATGACTGTTAAGTAGTTCTACTGTAGTAAATGACTGTTAAGTAGTACTACTGTAGTAAATGACTGTAAGCAGTACTACTGTAGTAAATGACTGTAAGCAGTACTACTGTAGTAAATGACTGTTAGGCAGTACTACTGTAGTAAATGACTGTTAAGCAGTACTACTGTAGTAAATTACTGTAAGTAGTACAACTGTAGTAAACTACTGTTAGTAGTACAACTGTAGTAAATGACTGTTAAGTGGTACTACTGTAGTAAATGACTGTTAATTAGCACTACTGTAGTAAATGACTGTTAAGTAGTACTACTGTAGTAAATTACTGTTAAGTACTGTAGTAAATGACTGTAAGTAGTACTACTGTAGTAAATGACTGTTAGTAGTACTACTGTAGTAAATGACTGTTAAGTAGTACTACTGTAGTAAATGACTAAGCAGTACTACTGTAGTAAATGACTGTTAAGCAGTACTACTGTACTAAATGACTGTTAAGTAGTACTACTGTAGTAAATGACTGTTAAGCAGTACTGCTGTAGTAATTGACTGTTAAGTACTGTAGTAAATGACTGTAAGTAGTACTACTGTAGTAAATGACTGTTAGTAGTACTACTGTAGTAAATGACTGTTAAGTAGTACTACTGTAGTAAATGACTGTTAAGCAGTACTGCCGTAGTAAATGACTGTTAAGTACTGTAGTAAATGACTGTAAGTAGTACTACTGTAGTAAATGACTGTTAGTAGTACCACTGTAGTAAATGACTGGTAAGTAGTACTACTGTAGTAAATGACTGTTAGTAGTACTACTGTAGTAAATGACTGTTAAGCAGTACTACTTTAGTAAATGACTGTTAAGCAGTACTACTGTAGTAAATGACTGTCAAGCAGTACTACTGTGGTAAATGACTGTAAGTAGTACTACTGTAGTAAATGACTGTTAAGTGGTACTACTGTAATAAATGACTCTTAAGTAGTACTACTGTAGTAAATGACTGTTAAGCAGTACTACTGTAGTAAATGACTGTTAAGTAGTACTACTGTAGTAAATGACTGTAAGCAGTACTACTGTAGTAAATGACTGTTAAGCAGTACTACTGTAGTAAATGACTGTTAAGTAGTACTACTGTAGTAAATGACTTTAAGCAGTACTACTGTAGTAAATGACTGTCAGTAGTACTACTGTAGTAAATGACTGTTAAGCAGTACTACTGTAGTAAATGACTGTTAAGTAGTACTACTGTAGTAAATGACTGTTAAGCAGTACTACTGTAGTAAATGACTGTTAAGTAGTACTACTGTAGTAAATGACTGTTAAGTAGTACTACTGTAGTAAATGAATGTAAGCAGTACTACTGTAGTAAATGACTGTTAAGCAGTACTACTGTAGTAAATGACTGTCAAGCAGTACTACTGTAGTAAATGACTGTAAGTAGTACTACTGTAGTAAATGACTGTTAAGCAGTACTACTGTAGTAAATGACTGTAAGCAGTACTACTGTAATAAATGACTGTTAAGCAGTACTACTGTAGTAAATGACTCTTAAGTAGTACTACTGTAGTAAATGACTGTCAGTAGTACTACTGTAGTAAATGACTGTTAAGCAGTACTACTGTAGTAAATGACTGTTAAGTAGTACTACTGTAGTAAATGACTGTCAGTAGTACTACTGTAGTAAATGACTGTTAAGCAGTACTACTGTAGTAAATGACTGTTAAGTAGTACTACTGTAGTAAATGACTGTTAAGTAGTACTACTGTAGTAAATGAATGTAAGCAGTACTACTGTAGTAAATGACTGTTAAGCAGTACTACTGTAGTAAATGACTGTCAAGCAGTACTACTGTAGTAAATGACTGTAAGCAGTACTACTGTAGTAAATGACTGTTAAGCAGTACTACTGTAGTAAATGACTGTTAAGTAGTACTACTGTAGTAAATGACTTTAAGCAGTACTACTGTAGTAAATGACTGTCAGTAGTACTACTGTAGTAAATGACTGTTAAGCAGTACTACTGTAGTAAATGACTGTTAAGTAGTACTACTGTAGTAAATGACTGTTAAGCAGTACTACTGTAGTAAATGACTGTTAAGTAGTACTACTGTAGTAAATGACTGTTAAGTAGTACTACTGTAGTAAATGAATGTAAGCAGTACTACTGTAGTAAATGACTGTTAAGCAGTACTACTGTAGTAAATGACTGTCAAGCAGTACTACTGTAGTAAATGACTGTAAGTAGTACTACTGTAGTAAATGACTGTTAAGCAGTACTACTGTAGTAAATGACTGTAAGCAGTACTACTGTAATAAATGACTGTTAAGCAGTACTACTGTAGTAAATGACTCTTAAGTAGTACTACTGTAGTAAATGACTGTCAGTAGTACTACTGTAGTAAATGACTGTTAAGCAGTACTACTGTAGTAAATGACTGTTAAGTAGTACTACTGTAGTAAATGACTGTTAAGCAGTACTACTGTAGTAAATGACTGTTAAGTAGTACTACTGTAGTAAATGACTGTTAAGTAGTACTACTGTAGTAAATGAATGTAAGCAGTACTACTTTAGTAAATGACTGTTAAGCAGTACTACTGTAGTAAATGACTGTCAAGCAGTACTACTGTAGTAAATGACTGTAAGTAGTACTTCTGTAGTAAATGACTGTTAAGTAGTGCTACTGTAGTAAATGACTGTTAAGTACTGTAGCAAATGACTGTTAAGTAGTACTACTGTAGTAAATGACTGTTAAGTAGTTCTACTGTAGTAAATGACTGTTAAGTAGTACTACTGTAGTAAATGACTGTAAGCAGTACTACTGTAGTAAATGACTGTAAGTAGTACTACTGTAGTAAATGACTGTTAAGTAGTACTACTGTAGTAAATGATTGTTTAGTACTACTGTAGTAAATGACTGTTAGGCAGTACTACTGTAGTAAATGACTGTTAAGTAGTACTACTGTAGTAAATGACTGTTAAGTAGAACTACTGTAGTAAATGACTGTGTAGTACTACTGTAGCAAATGACTGTTAGGTAGTACTACTGTAGTAAATGACTGTTAAGTAGTACTACTGTAGTAAATGACTGTTAAGTAGTACTACTGTAGTAAATGACTGTAAGCAGTACTACTGTAGTAAATTAGTGTAAGCAGTACTACTGTAGTAAATGACTGTTAAGTAGTACTACTGTAGTAAATGACTGTTAGGCAGTACTACTGTAGTAAATGACTGTTAAGTAGTACTACTGTAGTAAATGACTGTTAAGCAGTACAACTGTAGTAAACTACTGTTAATAGTACAACTGTAGTAAATGACTGTTAAGTGGTACTACTGTAGTAAATGACTGTTAAGTAGTACTACTGTAGTAAACGAATGTAAGCAGTACTACTTTAGTAAATGACTGTTAAGTAGTACTACTGTAGTAAATGACTTTAAGCAGTACTACTGTAGTAAATGACTGTCAGTAGTACTACTGTAGTAAATGACTGTTAAGCAGTACTACTGTAGTAAATGACTGTTAAGTAGTACTACTGTAGTAAATGACTGTTAAGCAGTACTACTGTAGTAAATGACTGTTAAGTAGTACTACTGTAGTAAATGACTGTTAAGTAGTACTACTGTAGTAAATGAATGTAAGCAGTACTACTGTAGTAAATGACTGTTAAGCAGTACTACTGTAGTAAATGACTGTCAAGCAGTACTACTGTAGTAAATGACTGTAAGTAGTACTACTGTAGTAAATGACTGTTAAGCAGTACTACTGTAGTAAATGACTGTAAGCAGTACTACTGTAATAAATGACTGTTAAGCAGTACTACTGTAGTAAATGACTCTTAAGTAGTACTACTGTAGTAAATGACTGTCAGTAGTACTACTGTAGTAAATGACTGTTAAGCAGTACTACTGTAGTAAATGACTGTTAAGTAGTACTACTGTAGTAAATGACTGTTAAGCAGTACTACTGTAGTAAATGACTGTTAAGTAGTACTACTGTAGTAAATGACTGTTAAGTAGTACTACTGTAGTAAATGAATGTAAGCAGTACTACTTTAGTAAATGACTGTTAAGCAGTACTACTGTAGTAAATGACTGTCAAGCAGTACTACTGTAGTAAATGACTGTAAGTAGTACTTCTGTAGTAAATGACTGTTAAGTAGTGCTACTGTAGTAAATGACTGTTAAGTACTGTAGCAAATGACTGTTAAGTAGTACTACTGTAGTAAATGACTGTTAAGTAGTTCTACTGTAGTAAATGACTGTTAAGTAGTACTACTGTAGTAAATGACTGTAAGCAGTACTACTGTAGTAAATGACTGTAAGTAGTACTACTGTAGTAAATGACTGTTAAGTAGTACTACTGTAGTAAATGATTGTTTAGTACTACTGTAGTAAATGACTGTTAGGCAGTACTACTGTAGTAAATGACTGTTAAGTAGTACTACTGTAGTAAATGACTGTTAAGTAGAACTACTGTAGTAAATGACTGTGTAGTACTACTGTAGCAAATGACTGTTAGGTAGTACTACTGTAGTAAATGACTGTTAAGTAGTACTACTGTAGTAAATGACTGTTAAGTAGTACTACTGTAGTAAATGACTGTAAGCAGTACTACTGTAGTAAATTAGTGTAAGCAGTACTACTGTAGTAAATGACTGTTAAGTAGTACTACTGTAGTAAATGACTGTTAGGCAGTACTACTGTAGTAAATGACTGTTAAGTAGTACTACTGTAGTAAATGACTGTTAAGCAGTACAACTGTAGTAAACTACTGTTAATAGTACAACTGTAGTAAATGACTGTTAAGTGGTACTACTGTAGTAAATGACTGTTAAGTAGTACTACTGTAGTAAACGAATGTAAGCAGTACTACTTTAGTAAATGACTGTTAAGTAGTACTACTGTAGTAAATGACTGTTAAGCAGTACTACTGTAGTAAATGACTTTAAGCAGTACTACTGTAGTAAATGACTGTCAGTAGTACTACTGTAGTAAATGACTGTTAAGCAGTACTACTGTAGTAAATGACTGTTAAGTAGTACTACTGTAGTAAATGACTGTTAAGCAGTACTACTGTAGTAAATGACTGTTAAGCAGTACTACTGTAGTAAATGACTGTTAAGTAGTACCACTGTAGTAAATGACTGTTAAGCAGTACTACTGTAGTAAATGACTGTCAAGCAGTACTACTGTAGTAAATGACTGTAAGTAGTACTACTGTAGTAAATGACTGTTAAGCAGTACTACTGTAGTAAATGACTGTAAGCAGTACTACTGTAGTAAATGACTGTTAAGCAGTACTACTGTAGTAAATGACTCTTAAGTAGTACTACTGTAGTAAATGACTTTAAGCAGTACTACTGTAGTAAATGACTGTTAGTAGTACTACTGTAGTAAATGACTGTTAAGCAGTACTACTGTAGTGAATGACTGTTAAGTAGTACTACTGTAGTAAATGACTGTTAAGCAGTACTACTGTAGTAAATGACTGTTAAGTAGTACTACTGTAGTAAATGACTGTTAAGTAGTACTACTGTAGTAAATGAATGTAAGCAGTACTACTTTAGTAAATGACTGTTAAGCAGTACTACTGTAGTAAATGACTGTCAAGCAGTACTACTGTAGTAAATGACTGTAAGTAGTACTACTGTAGTAAATGACTGTTAAGTAGTACTACTGTAGTAAATGACTGTTAAGTACTGTAGCAAATGACTGTTAAGTAGTACTACTGTAGTAAATGACTGTTAAGTAGTTCTACTGTAGTAAATGACTGTTAAGTAGTACTACTGTAGTAAATGACTGTTAAGTAGTACTACTGTAGCAAATGACTGTTAAGTACTACTACTGTAGTAAATGACTGTAAGCAGTACTACTGTAGTAAATGACTGTAAGCAGTACTACTGTAGTAAATGACTGTTAGGCAGTACTACTGTAGTAAATGACTGTTAAGCAGTACTACTGTAGTAAATTACTGTAAGTAGTACAACTGTAGTAAACTACAGTTAGTAGTACAACTGTAGTAAATGACTGTTAAGTAGTACTACTGTAGTAAATGAATGTAAGCAGTACTACTTTAGTAAATGACTGTTAAGCAGTACTACTGTAGTAAATGACTGTCAAGCAGTACTACTGTAGTAAATGACTGTAAGTAGTACTACTGTAGTAAATGACTGTTAAGTAGTACTACTGTAGTAAATGACTGTTAAGTACTGTAGCAAATGACTGTTAAGTAGTACTACTGTAGTAAATGACTGTTAAGTAGTTCTACTGTAGTAACTGACTGTTAAGTAGTACTACTGTAGTAAATGACTGTAAGCAGTACTACTGTAGTAAATGACTGTTAAGTAGTACTACTGTAGTAAATGTCTGTAAGCAGTACTACTGTAGTAAATGACTGTAAGCAGTACTACTGTAGTAAATGACTGTTAAGTAGTACTACTGTAGTAAATGACTGTAAGCAGTACTACTGTAGTAAATGACTGTAAGCAGTACTACTGTAGTAAATGACTGTTAGGCAGTACTACTGTAGTAAATGACTGTTAAGCAGTACTACTGTAGTAAATTACTGTAAGTAGTACAACTGTAGTAAACTACAGTTAGTAGTACAACTGTAGTAAATGACTGTTAAGTGGTACTACTGTAGTAAATGACTGTTAAGCAGTACTACTGTAGTAAATGACTGTTAAGTAGTACTACTGTAGTAAATGACTAAGCAGTACTACTGTAGTAAATGACTGTTAAGCAGTACTACTGTACTAAATGACTTTTAAGTAGTACTACTGTAGTAAATGACTGTTAAGCAGTACTGCTGTAGTAAATGACTGTTAAGTACTGTAGTAAATGACTGTAAGTAGTACTACTGTAGTAAATGACTGTTAGTAGTACTACTGTAGTAAATGACTGTTAAGTAGTACTACTGTAGTAAATGACTGTTAAGCAGTACTGCTGTAGTAAATGACTGTTAAGTACTGTAGTAAATGACTGTAAGTAGTACTACTGTAGTAAATGACTGTTAGTAGTACCACTGTAGTAAATGACTGGTAAGTAGTACTACTGTAGTAAATGACTGTTAGTAGTACTACTGTAGTAAATGACTGTTAAGCAGTACTACTGTAGTAAATGACTGTAAGTAGTACTACTGTAGTAAATGAATGTAAGCAGTACTACTTTAGTAAATGACTCTTAAGCAGTACTACTGTAGTAAATGACTGTCAAGCAGTACTACTGTAGTAAATGACTGTAAGTAGTACTACTGTAGTAAATGACTGTTAAGTAGTACTACTGTAGTAAATGACTGTTAAGTCCTGTAGCAAATGACTGTTAAGTAGTACTACTGTAGTAAATGACTGTTAAGTAGTTCTACTGTAGTAAATGACTGTTAAGTAGTACTACTGTAGTAAATGACTGTAAGCAGTACTACTGTAGTAAATGACTGTTAAGTAGTACTACTGTAGTAAATGACTGTAAGCAGTACTACTGTAGTAAATGACTGTAAGCAGTACTACTGTAGTAAATGACTGGTAGGCAGTACTACTGTAGTAAATGACTTTAAGCAGTACTACTGTAGTAAATGACTGTCAGTAGTACTACTGTAGTAAATGACTGTTAAGCAGTACTACTGTAGTAAATGACTGTTAAGTAGTACTACTGTAGTAAATGACTGTTAAGCAGTACTACTGTAGTAAATGACTGTTAAGTAGTACTACTGTAGTAAATGACTGTTAAGTAGTACTACTGTAGTAAATGAATGTAAGCAGTACTACTGTAGTAAATGACTGTTAAGCAGTACTACTGTAGTAAATGACTGTCAAGCAGTACTACTGTAGTAAATGACTGTAAGTAGTACTACTGTAGTAAATGACTGTTAAGCAGTACTACTGTAGTAAATGACTGTAAGCAGTACTACTGTAGTAAATGACTGTTAAGTAGTACTACTGTAGTAAATGACTGTTAAGCAGTACTACTGTAGTAAATGACTGTTAAGTAGTACTACTGTAGTAAATGACTGTTAAGTAGTACTACTGTAGTAAATGAATGTAAGCAGTACTACTTTAGTAAATGACTGTTAAGCAGTACTACTGTAGTAAATGACTGTCAAGCAGTACTACTGTAGTAAATGACTGTAAGTAGTACTTCTGTAGTAAATGACTGTTAAGTAGTACTACTGTAGTAAATGACTGTTAAGTACTGTAGCAAATGACTGTTAAGTAGTACTACTGTAGTAAATGACTGTTAAGTAGTTCTACTGTAGTAAATGACTGTTAAGTAGTACTACTGTAGTAAATGACTGTAAGCAGTACTACTGTAGTAAATGACTGTAAGTAGTACTACTGTAGTAAATGACTGTTAAGTAGTACTACTGTAGTAAATGATTGTTTAGTACTAGTGTAGTAAATGACTGTTAGGCAGTACTACTGTAGTAAATGACTGTTAAGTAGTACTACTGTAGTAAATGACTGTTAAGTAGAACTACTGTAGTAAATGACTGTGTAGTACTACTGTAGCAAATGACTGTTAGGTAGTACTACTGTAGTAAATGACTGTTAAGTAGTACTACTGTAGTAAATGACTGTTAAGTAGTACTACTGTAGTAAATGACTGTAAGCAGTACTACTGTAGTAAATTAGTGTAAGCAGTACTACTGTAGTAAATGACTGTTAAGTAGTACTACTGTAGTAAATGACTGTTAAGTAGTACTACTGTAGTAAATGACTGTTAGGCAGTACTACTGTAGTAAATGACTGTTAAGTAGTACTACTGTAGTAAATGACTGTTAAGCAGTACTACTGTAGTAAATTACTGTTAGTAGTACAACTGTAGTAAACTACTGTTAATAGTACAACTGTAGTAAATGACTGTTAAGTGGTACTACTGTAGTAAATGACTGTTAAGTAGTACTACTGTAGTAAACGAATGTAAGCAGTACTACTTTAGTAAATGACTGTTAAGTAGTACTACTGTAGTAAATGACTGTTAAGCAGTACTACTGTAGTAAATGACTTTAAGCAGTACTACTGTAGTAAATTACTGTCAGTAGTACTACTGTAGTAAATGACTGTTAAGCAGTACTACTGTAGTAAATGACTGTTAAGTAGTACTACTGTAGTAAATGACTGTTAAGCAGTACTACTGTAGTAAATGACTGTTAAGCAGTACTACTGTAGTAAATGACTGTTAAGTAGTACCACTGTAGTAAATGACTGTTAAGCAGTACTACTGTAGTAAATGACTGTCAAGCAGTACTACTGTAGTAAATGACTGTAAGTAGTACTATTGTAGTAAATGACTGTTAAGCAGTACTACTGTAGTAAATGACTGTAAGCAGTACTACTGTAGTAAATGACTGTTAAGCAGTACTACTGTAGTAAATGACTCTTAAGTAGTACTACTGTAGTAAATGACTTTAAGCAGTACTACTGTAGTAAATGACTGTTAGTAGTACTACTGTAGTAAATGACTGTTAAGCAGTACTACTGTAGTGAATGACTGTTAAGTAGTACTACTGTAGTAAATGACTGTTAAGCAGTACTACTGTAGTAAATGACTGTTAAGTAGTACTACTGTAGTAAATGACTGTTAAGTAGTACTACTGTAGTAAATGAATGTAAGCAGTACTACTTTAGTAAATGACTGTTAAGCAGTACTACTGTAGTAAATGACGATCAAGCAGTACTACTGTAGTAAATTACTGTAAGTAGTACTACTGTAGTAAATGACTGTTAAGTAGTACTACTGTAGTAAATGACTGTTAAGTACTGTAGCAAATGACTGTTAAGTAGTACTACTGTAGTAAATGACTGTTAAGTAGTTCTACTGTAGTAAATGACTGTTAAGTAGTACTACTGTAGTAAATGACTGTAAGCAGTACTACTGTAGTAAATGACTGTTAAGTAGTACTACTGTAGTAAATGACTGTAAGCAGTACTACTGTAGTAAATGACTGTAAGCAGTACTACTGTAGTAAATGACTGTTAGGCAGTACTACTGTAGTAAATGACTGTTAAGCAGTACTACTGTAGTAAATTACTGTAAGTAGTACAACTGTAGTAAACTACAGTTAGTAGTACAACTGTAGTAAATGACTGTTAAGTGGTACTACTGTAGTAAATGACTGTTAATTAGCACTACTGTAGTAAATGACTGTTAAGTAGTACTACTGTAGTAAATGACTAAGCAGTACTACTGTAGTAAATGACTGTTAAGCAGTACTACTGTAGTAAATGACTTTAAGCAGTACTACTGTAGTAAATGACTGTCAGTAGTACTACTGTAGTAAATGACTGTTAAGCAGTACTACTGTAGTAAATGACTGTTAAGTAGTACTACTGTAGTAAATGACTGTTAAGCAGTACTACTGTAGTAAATGACTGTTAAGCAGTACTACTGTAGTAAATGACTGTTAAGTAGTACCACTGTAGTAAATGACTGTTAAGCAGTACTACTGTAGTAAATGACTGTCAAGCAGTACTACTGTAGTAAATGACTGTAAGTAGTACTATTGTAGTAAATGACTGTTAAGCAGTACTACTGTAGTAAATGACTGTAAGCAGTACTACTGTAGTAAATGACTGTTAAGCAGTACTACTGTAGTAAATGACTCTTAAGTAGTACTACTGTAGTAAATGACTTTAAGCAGTACTACTGTAGTAAATGACTGTTAGTAGTACTACTGTAGTAAATGACTGTTAAGCAGTACTACTGTAGTGAATGACTGTTAAGTAGTACTACTGTAGTAAATGACTGTTAAGCAGTACTACTGTAGTAAATGACTGTTAAGTAGTACTACTGTAGTAAATGACTGTTAAGTAGTACTACTGTAGTAAATGAATGTAAGCAGTACTACTTTAGTAAATGACTGTTAAGCAGTACTACTGTAGTAAATGACTGTCAAGCAGTACTACTGTAGTAAATGACTGTAAGTAGTACTACTGTAGTAAATGACTGTTAAGTAGTACTACTGTAGTAAATGACTGTTAAGTACTGTAGCAAATGACTGTTAAGTAGTACTACTGTAGTAAATGACTGTTAAGTAGTTCTACTGTAGTAAATGACTGTTAAGTAGTACTACTGTAGTAAATGACTGTAAGCAGTACTACTGTAGTAAATGACTGTTAAGTAGTACTACTGTAGTAAATGACTGTAAGCAGTACTACTGTAGTAAATGACTGTAAGCAGTACTACTGTAGTAAATGACTGTTAGGCAGTACTACTGTAGTAAATGACTGTTAAGCAGTACTACTGTAGTAAATTACTGTAAGTAGTACAACTGTAGTAAACTACAGTTAGTAGTACAACTGTAGTAAATGACTGTTAAGTGGTACTACTGTAGTAAATGACTGTTAATTAGCACTACTGTAGTAAATGACTAAGCAGTACTACTGTAGTAAATGACTGTTAAGCAGTACTACTGTACTAAATGACTTTTAAGTAGTACTACTGTAGTAAATGACTGTTAAGTAGTACTGCTGTAGTAAATGACTGTTAAGTACTGTAGTAAATGACTGTAAGTAGTACTACTGTAGTAAATGACTGTTAGTAGTACTACTGTAGTAAATGACTGTTAAGTAGTACTACTGTAGTAAATGACTGTTAAGCAGTACTGCTGTAGTAAATGACTGTTAAGTACTGTAGTAAATGACTGTAAGTAGTACTACTGTAGTAAATGACTGTTAGTAGTACCACTGTAGTAAATGACTGGTAAGTAGTACTACTGTAGTAAATGACTGTTAGTAGTACTACTGTAGTAAATGACTGTTAAGCAGTACTACTGTAGTAAATGACTGTAAGTAGTACTACTGTAGTAAATGAATGTAAGCAGTACTACTTTAGTAAATGACTGTTAAGCAGTACTAATGTAGTAAATGACTGTCAAGCAGTACTACTGTAGTAAATGACTGTAAGTAGTACTACTGTAGTAAATGACTGTTAAGTAGTACTACTGTAGTAAATGACTGTTAAGTACTGTAGCAAATGACTGTTAAGTAGTACTACTGTAGTAAATGACTGTTAAGTAGTTCTACTGTAGTAAATGACTGTTAAGTAGTACTACTGTAGTAAATGACTGTAAGCAGTACTACTGTAGTAAATGACTGTTAAGTAGTACTACTGTAGTAAATGACTGTAAGCAGTACTACTGTAGTAAATGACTGTAAGCAGTACTACTGTAGTAAATGACTGTTAGGCAGTACTACTGTAGTAAATGACTGTTAAGCAGTACTACTGTAGTAAATTACTGTAAGTAGTACAACTGTAGTAAACTACAGTTAGTAGTACAACTGTAGTAAATGACTGTTAAGTGGTACTACTGTAGTAAATGACTGTTAATTAGCACTACTGTAGTAAATGACTGTTAAGCAGTACTACTTTAGTAAATGACTGTTAAGCAGTACTACTGTACTAAATGACTTTTAAGTAGTACTACTGTAGTAAATGACTGTTAAGCAGTACTGCTGTAGTAAATGACTGTTAAGTACTGTAGTAAATGACTGTAAGTAGTACTACTGTAGTAAATGACTGTTAGTAGTACTACTGTAGTAAATGACTGTTAAGTAGTACTACTGTAGTAAATGACTGTTAAGCAGTACTGCTGTAGTAAATGACTGTTAAGTACTGTAGTAAATGACTGTAAGTAGTACTACTGTAGTAAATGACTGTTAGTAGTACCACTGTAGTAAATGACTGGTAAGTAGTACTACTGTAGTAAATGACTGTTAGTAGTACTACTGTAGTAAATGACTGTTAAGCAGTACTACTGTAGTAAATGACTGTAAGTAGTACTACTGTTGTAAATGACACTTAAGCAGTACTACTTTAGTAAATGACTGTTAAGCAGTACTACTGTAGTAAATGACTGTCAAGCAGTACTACTGTGGTAAATGACTGTAAGTAGTACTACTGTAGTAAATGACTGTTAAGTGGTACTACTGTAGTAAATGACTGTTAAGTAGTACTACTGTAGTAAATGACTGTTAAGCAGTACTACTGTAGTAAATGACTGTTAAGTAGTACTACTGTAGAAAATGACTGTAAGCAGTACTACTGTAGTAAATGACTGTTAAGCAGTACTACTGTAGTAAATGACTGTTAAGTAGTACTACTGTAGTAAATGACTTTAAGCAGTACTACTGTAGTAAATGACTGTCAGTAGTACTACTGTAGTAAATGACTGTTAAGCAGTACTACTGTAGTAAATGACTGTTAAGTAGTACTACTGTAGTAAATGACTGTTAAGCAGTACTACTGTAGTAAATGACTGTTTAGTACTACTGTAGTAAATGAATGTAAGCAGTACTACTGTAGTAAATGACTGTTAAGCAGAACTACTGTAGTAAATGACTGTCAAGCAGTACTACTGTAGTAAATGACTGTAAGTAGTACTACTGTAGTAAATGACTGTTAAGCAGTACTACTGTAGTAAATGACTGTAAGCAGTACTACTGTAGTAAATCACTGTTAAGCAGTACTACTGTAGTAAATGACTCTTAAGTAGTACTACTGTAGTAAATGACTTTAAGCAGTACTACTGTAGTAAATGACTGTCAGTAGTACTACTGTAGTAAATGACTGTTAAGCAGTACTACTGTAGTAAATGACTGTTAAGTAGTACTACTGTAGTAAATGACTGTTAAGCAGTACTACTAATAGTAAATGACTATTAAGTAGTACTACTGTAGTAAATGACTGTTAAGTAGTACTACTGTAGTAAATGAATGTAAGCAGTACTACTTTAGTAAATGACTGTTAAGCAGTACTACTGTAGTAAATGACTGTCAAGCAGTACTACTGTAGTAAATGACTGTAAGTAGTACTACTGTAGTAAATGACTGTTAAGTAGTACTACTGTAGTAAATGACTGTTAAGTACTGTAGCAAATGACTGTCAGTAGTACTACTGTAGTAAATGACTGTTAAGTAGTTCTACTGTAGTAAATGACTGTTAAGTAGTACTACTGTAGTAAATGACTGTAAGCAGTACTACTGTAGTAAATGACTGTAAGCAGTACTACTGTAGTAAATGACTGTTAGGCAGTACTACTGTAGTAAATGACTGTTAAGCAGTACTACTGTAGTAAATTACTGTAAGTAGTACAACTGTAGTAAACTACTGTTAGTAGTACAACTGTAGTAAATGACTGTTAAGTGGTACTACTGTAGTAAATGACTGTTAATTAGCACTACTGTAGTAAATGACTGTTAAGTAGTACTACTGTAGTAAATGACTAAGCAGTACTACTGTAGTAAATGACTGTTAAGCAGTACTGCTGTAGTAAATGACTGTTAAGTACTGTAGTAAATGACTGTAAGTAGTACTACTGTAGTAAATGACTGTTAGTAGTACTACTGTAGTAAATGACTGTTAAGTAGTACTACTGTAGTAAATGACTGTTAAGCAGTACTGCTGTAGTAAATGACTGTTAAGTACTGTAGTAAATGACTGTTAGTAGTACTACTGTAGTAAATGACTGTTAAGCAGTACTACATTAGTAAATGACTGTAAGTAGTACTACTGTTGTAAATGACTGTTAAGCAGTACAACTTTAGTAAATGACTGTTAAGCAGTACTACTGTAGTAAATGACTGTCAAGCAGTACTACTGTGGTAAATGACTGTAAGTAGTACTACTGTAGTAAATGACTGTTAAGTGGTACTACTGTAATAAATGACTGTTAAGTAGTACTACTGTAGTAAATGACTGTTAAGCAGTACTACTGTAGTAAATGACTGTTAAGTAGTACTACTGTAGTAAATGACTGTAAGCAGTACTACTGTAGTAAATGACTGTTAAGCAGTACTACTGTAGTAAATGACTATTAAGTAGTACTACTGTAGTAAATGACTTTAAGCAGTACTACTGTAGTAAATGACTGTCAGTAGTACTACTGTAGTAAATGACTGTTAAGCAGTACTACTGTAGTAAATGACTGTTAAGTAGTACTACTGTAGTAAATGACTGTTAAGCAGTACTACTGTAGTAAATGACTGTTAAGTAGTACTACTGTAGTAAATGACTATTAAGTAGTACTACTGTAGTAAATGAATGTAAAAAGTACTACTGTAGTAAATGACTGTTAAGCAGTACTACTGTAGTAAATGACTGTCAAGCGGTACTACTGTAGTAAATGACTGTAAGTAGTACTACTGTAGTAAATGACTGTTAAGCAGTACTACTGTAGTAAATGACTGTAAGCAGTACTACTGTAGTAAATGACTGTTAAGCAGTACTACTGTAGTAAATGACTCTTAAGTAGTACTACTGTAGTAAATGACTTTAAGCAGTACTACTGTAGTAAATGACTGTCAGTAGTACTACTGTAGTAAATGACGGTTAAGCAGTACTACTGTAGTAAATGACTGTTAAGTAGTACTACTGTAGTAAATGACTGTTAAGCAGTACTACTGTAGTAAATGACTGTTAAGTAGTACTACTGTAGTAAATGACTGTTAAGTAGTACTACTGTAGTAAATGAATGTAAGCAGTACTACTTTAGTAAATGACTGTTAAGCAGTACTACTGTAGTAAATGACTGTCAAGCAGTACTACTGTAGTAAATGACTGTTAAGTAGTACTACTGTAGTAAATGACTGTTAAGTAGTACTACTGTAGTAAATGACTGTTAAGTAGTACTACTGTAGTAAATGACTGTAAGCAGTACTACTGTAGTAAATGACTGTAAGTAGTACTACTGTAGTAAATGACTGTTAAGTAGTACTACTGTAGTAAATGATTGTTTAGTACTACTGTAGTAAATGACTGTTAGGCAGTACTACTGTAGTAAATGACTGTTAAGTAGTACTACTGTAGTAAATGACTGTTAAGTAGAACTACTGTAGTAAATGACTGTGTAGTACTACTGTAGCAAATGACTGTTAGGTAGTACTACTGTAGTAAATGACTGTTAAGTAGTACTACTGTAGTAAATGACTGTTAAGTAGTACTACTGTAGTAAATGACTGTAAGCAGTACTACTGTAGTAAATGACTGTAAGCAGTACTACTGTAGTAAATGACTGTTAAGTAGTACTACTGTAGTAAATGACTGTTAAGTAGTACTACTGTAGTAAATGACTGTTAGGCAGTACTACTGTAGTAAATGACTGTTAAGCAGTACTACTGTAGTAAATTACTGTTAGTAGTACAACTGTAGCAAACTACTGTTAATAGTACAACTGTAGTAAATGACTGTTAAGTGGTACTACTGTAGTAAATGACTGTTAAGTAGTACTACTGTAGTAAACGAATGTAAGCAGTACTACTTTAGTAAATGACTGTTAAGCAGTACTACTGTAGTAAAGGACTGTCAAGCAGTACTACTGTGGTAAATGACTGTAAGTAGTACTACTGTAATAAATGACTGTTAAGTACTGTAGCAAATGATTGTTAAGTAGTACTACTGTAGTAAATGACTGTTAAGCAGTACTACTGTAGTAAATGACTTTAAGCAGTACTACTGTAGTAAATGACTGTCAGTAGTACTACTGTAGTAAATGACTGTTAAGCAGTACTACTGTAGTAAATGACTGTTAAGTAGTACTACTGTAGTAAATGACTGTTAAGCAGTACTACTGTAGTAAATGACTGTTAAGTAGTACTACTGTAGTAAATGACTGTTAAGTAGTACTACTGTAGTAAATGAATGTAAGCAGTACTACTGTAGTAAATGACTGTTAAGCAGTACTACTGTAGTAAATGACTGTCAAGCAGTACTACTGTAGTGAATGACTCTTAAGTAGTACTACTGTAGTAAATGACTTTAAGCAGTACTACTGTAGTAAATGACTGTCAGTAGTACTACTGTAGTAAATGACTGTTAAGCAGTACTACTGTAGTAAATGACTGTTAAGTAGTACTACTGTAGTAAATGACTGTTAAGCAGTACTACTAATAGTAAATGACTGTTAAGTAGTACTACTGTAGTAAATGACTGTTAAGTAGTACTACTGTAGTAAATGAATGTAAGCAGTACTACTTTAGTAAATGACTGTTAAGCAGTACTACTGTAGTAAATGACTGTCAAGCAGTACTACTGTAGTAAATGACTGAAAGTAGTACTACTGTAGTAAATTACTGTTAAGTAGTACTACTGTAGTAAATGACTGTTAAGTACTGTAGCAAATGACTGTTAAGTAGTACTACTGTAGTAAATGACTGTTAAGTAGTTCTACTGTAGTAAATGACTGTTAAGTAGTACTACTGTAGTAAATGACTGTAAGAAGTACAACTGTAGTAAATGACTGTAAGTAGTACTACTGTAGTAAATGATTGTTTAGTACTACTGTAGTAAATGATTGTTAGGCAGTACTACTGTAGTAAATGACTGTTAAGTAGTACTACTGTAGTAAATGACTGTTAAGTACTACTGTAGTAAATGACTGTTAGGCAGTACTACTGTAGTAAATGACTGTTAAGTAGTACTACTGTAGTAAATGACTGTTAAGTAGAACTACTGTAGTAAATGACTGTGTAGTACTACTGTAGCAAATGACTGTTAGGTAGTACTACTGTAGTAAATGACTGTTAAGTAGTACTACTGTAGTAAATGACTGTTAAGTAGTACTACTGTAGTAAATGACTGTAAGCAGTACTACTGTAGTAAATGACTGTAAGCAGTACTACTGTAGTAAATGACTGTTAAGTAGTACTACTGTAGTAAATGACTGTTAGGCAGTACTACTGTAGTAAATGACTGTTAAGTAGTACTACTGTAGTAAATGACTGTTAAGCAGTACTACTGTAGTAAATTACTGTTAGTAGTACAACTGTAGTAAACTACTGTTAATAGTACAACTGTAGTAAATGACTGTTAAGTGGTACTACTGTAGTAAATGACTGTTAAGTAGTACTACTGTAGTAAACGAATGTAAGCAGTACTACTTTAGTAAATGACTGTTAAGCAGTACTACTGTAGTAAAGGACTGTCAAGCAGTACTACTGTGGTAAATGACTGTTAAGTAGTACTACTGTAGTAAATGACTGTTAAGTACTGTAGCAAATGACTGTTAAGTAGTACTACTGTAGTAAATGACTGTTAAGCAGTACTACTGTAGTAAATGACTGTTAAGTAGTACTACTGTAGTAAATGACTTTAAGCAGTACTACTGTAGTAAATGACTGTCAGTAGTACTACTGTAGTAAATGACTGTTAAGCAGTACTACTGTAGTAAATGACTGTTAAGTAGTACTACTGTAGTAAATGACTGTTAAGCAGTACTACTGTAGTAAATGACTGTTAAGTAGTACTACTGTAGTAAATGAATGTAAGCAGTACTACTGTAGTAAATGACTGTTAAGCAGTACTACTGTAGTAAATGACTGTCAAGCAGTACTACTGTAGTAAATGACTGTAAGTAGTACTACTGTAGTAAATGACTGTTAAGCAGTACTACTGTAGTAAATGACTGTAAGCAGTACTACTGTAGTAAATGACTGTTAAGCAGTACTACTGTAGTAAATGACTCTTAAGTAGTACTACTGTAGTAAATGACTTTAAGCAGTACTACTGTAGTAAATGACTGTCAGTAGTACTACTGTAGTAAATGACTGTTAAGCAGTACTACTGTAGTAAATGACTGTTAAGTAGTACTACTGTAGTAAATGACTGTTAAGCAGTACTACTAATAGTAAATGACTGTTAAGTAGTACTACTGTAGTAAATGACTGTTAGGTAGTACTACTGTAGTAAATGAATGTAAGCAGTACTACTTTAGTAAATGACTGTTAAGCAGTACTACTGTAGTAAATGACTGTCAAGCAGTACTACTGTAGTAAATGACTGTAAGTAGTACTACTGTAGTAAATTACTGTTAAGTAGTACTACTGTAGTAAATGACTGTTAAGTACTGTAGCAAATGACTGTTAAGTAGTACTACTGTAGTAAATGACTGTTAAGTAGTTCTACTGTAGTAAATGACTGTTAAGTAGTACTACTGTAGTAAATGACTGTAAGCAGTACAACTGTAGTAAATGACTGTAAGTAGTACTACTGTAGTAAATGATTGTTTAGTACTACTGTAGTAAATGACTGTTAGGCAGTACTACTGTAGTAAATGACTGTTAAGTAGTACTACTGTAGTAAATGACTGTTAAGTACTACTGTAGTAAATGACTGTTAGGCAGTACTACTGTAGTAAATGACTGTTAAGTAGTACTACTGTAGTAAATGACTGTTAAGTAGTACTACTGTAGTAAATGACTGTAAGCAGTACTACTGTAGTAAATGACTGTAAGCAGTACTACTGTAGTAAATGACTGTTAAGTAGTACTACTGTAGTAAATGACTGTTAGGCAGTACTACTGTAGTAAATGACTGTTAAGTAGTACTACTGTAGTAAATGACTGTTAAGCAGTACTACTGTAGTAAATTACTGTTAGTAGTACAACTGTAGTAAACTACTGTTAATAGTACAACTGTAGTAAATGACTGTTAAGTGGTACTACTGTAGTAAATGACTGTTAAGTAGTACTACTGTAGTAAACGAATGTAAGCAGTACTACTTTAGTAAATGACTGTTAAGCAGTACTACTGTAGTAAAGGACTGTCAAGCAGTACTACTGTGGTAAATGACTGTAAGTAGTACTACTGTAGTAAATGACTGTTAAGTACTGTAGCAAATGACTGTTAAGTAGTACTACTGTAGTAAATGACTGTTAAGTAGTTCTACTGTAGTAAATGACTGTTAAGTAGTACTACTGTAGTAAATGACTGTAAGCAGTACTACTGTAGTAAATGACTGTAAGCAGTACTACTGTAGTAAATGACTGTTAGGCAGTACTACTGTAGTAAATGACTGTTAAGCAGTACTACTGTAGTAAATTACTGTAAGTAGTACAACTGTAGTAAACTACTGTTAGTAGTACAACTGTAGTAAATGACTGTTAAGTGGTACTACTGTAGTAAATGACTGTTAATTAGCACTACTGTAGTAAATGACTGTTAAATAGTACTACTGTAGTAAATGACTAAGCAGTACTACTGTAGTAAATGACTGTTAAGCAGTACTACTGTACTAAATGACTGTTAAGTAGTACTACTGTAGTAAATGACTGTTAAGCAGTACTGCTGTAGTAAATGACTGTTAAGTACTGTAGTAAATGACTGTAAGTAGTACTACTGTAGTAAATGACTGTTAGTAGTACTACTGTAGTAAATGACTGTTAAGTAGTACTAGTGTAGTAAATGACTGTTAAGTAGTACTACTGTAGTAAATGACTAAGCAGTACTACTGTAGTAAATGACTGTTAAGCAGTACTACTGTGCTAAATGACTGTTAAGTAGTACTACTGTAGTAAATGACTGTTAAGCAGTACTGCTGTAGTAAATGACTGTAAGTAGTACTACTGTAGTAAATGACTGTTAGTAGTACTACTGTAGTAAATGACTGTTAAGTAGTACTACTGTAGTAAATGACTGTTAAGCAGTACTGCTGTAGTAAATGACTGTTAAGTACTGTAGTAAATGACTGTTAGTAGTACTACTGTAGTAAATGACTGTTAAGCAGTACTACATTAGTAAATGACTGTAAGTAGTACTACTGTTGTAAATGACTGTTAAGCAGTACTACTTTAGTAAATGACTGTTAAGCAGTACTACTGTAGTAAATGACTGTAAGTAGTACTACTGTATTAAATGACTGTTAAGCAGTACTACTGTAGTAAATGACTGTAAGCAGTACTACTGTAGTAAATGACTGTTAAGCAGTACTACTGTAGTAAATGACTCTTAAGTAGTACTACTGTAGTAAATGAATGTAAGCAGTACTACTGTAGTAAATGACTGTCAGTAGTACTACTGTAGTAAATGACTGTTAAGCAGTACTACTGTAGTAAATGACTGTTAAGTAGTACTACTGTAGTAAATGACTGTTAAGCAGTACTACTAATAGTAAATGACTGTTAAGTAGTACTACTGTAGTAAATGACTGTTAAGTAGTACTACTGTAGTAAATGAATGTAAGCAGTACTACTTTAGTAAATGACTGTTAAGCAGTACTACTGTAGTAAATGACTGTCAAGCAGTACTACTGTAGTAAATGACTGTAAGTAGTACTACTGTAGTAAATTACTGTTAAGTAGTACTACTGTAGTAAATGACTGTTAAGTACTGTAGCAAATGACTGTTAAGTAGTACTACTGTAGTAAATGACTGTTAAGTAGTTCTACTGTAGTAAATGACTGTTAAGTAGTACTACTGTAGTAAATGACTGTAAGCAGTACAACTGTAGTAAATGACTGTAAGTAGTACTACTGTAGTAAATGATTGTTTAGTACTACTGTAGTAAATGACTGTTAGGCAGTACTACTGTAGTAAATGACTGTTAAGTAGTACTACTGTAGTAAATGACTGTTAAGTACTACTGTAGTAAATGACTGTTAGGCAGTGCTACTGTAGTAAATGACTGTTAAGTAGTACTACTGTAGTAAATTACTGTTAAGTAGAACTACTGTAGTAAATGACTGTGTAGTACTACTGTAGCAAATGACTGTTAGGTAGTACTACTGTAGTAAATGACTGTTAAGTAGTACTACTGTAGTAAATGACTGTTAAGTAGTACTACTGTAGTAAATGACTGTAAGCAGTACTACTGTAGTAAATGACTGTAAGCAGTACTACTGTAGTAAATGACTGTTAAGTAGTACTACTGTAGTAAATGACTGTTAGGCAGTACTACTGTAGTAAATGACTGTTAAGTAGTACTACTGTAGTAAATGACTGTTAAGCAGTACTACTGTAGTAAATTACTGTTAGTAGTACAACTGTAGTAAACTACTGTTAATAGTACAACTGTAGTAAATGACTGTTAAGTGGTACTACTGTAGTAAATGACTGTTAAGTAGTACTACTGTAGTAAACGAATGTAAGCAGTACTACTTTAGTAAATGACTGTTAAGCAGTACTACTGTAGTAAAGGACTGTCAAGCAGTACTACTGTGGTAAATGACTGTAAGTAGTACTACTGTAGTAAATGACTGTTAAGTACTGTAGCAAATGACTGTTAAGTAGTACTACTGTAGTAAATGACTGTTAAGTAGTTCTACTGTAGTAAATGACTGTTAAGTAGTACTACTGTAGTAAATGACTGTAAGCAGTACTACTGTAGTAAATGACTGTAAGCAGTACTACTGTAGTAAATGACTGTTAGGCAGTACTACTGTAGTAAATGACTGTTAAGCAGTACTACTGTAGTAAATTACTGTAAGTAGTACAACTGTAGTAAACTACTGTTAGTAGTACAACTGTAGTAAATGACTGTTAAGTGGTACTACTGTAGTAAATGACTGTTAATTAGCACTACTGTAGTAAATGACTGTTAAGTAGTACTACTGTAGTAAATGACTAAGCAGTACTACTGTAGTAAATGACTGTTAAGCAGTACTACTGTACTAAATGACTGTTAAGTAGTACTACTGTAGTAAATGACTGTTAAGCAGTACTGCTGTAGTAAATGACTGTTAAGTACTGTAGTAAATGACTGTAAGTAGTACTACTGTAGTAAATGACTGTTAGTAGTACTACTGTAGTAAATGACTGTTAAGTAGTACTAGTGTAGTAAATGACTGTTAAGTAGTACTACTGTAGTAAATGACTAAGCAGTACTACTGTAGTAAATGACTGTTAAGCAGTACTACTGTAGTAAATGACTGTCAAGCAGTACTACTGTAGTAAATGACTGTAAGTAGTACTACTGTAGTAAATGACTGTTAAGTAGTACTACTGTAGTAAATGACTGTAAGCAGTACTACTGTAGTAAATGACTGTAAGCAGTACTACTGTAGTAAATGACTGTTAGTAGTACTACTGTAGTAAATGACTGTTAAGTAGTACTACTGTAGTAAATGACTGTTAAGCAGTACTGCTGTAGTAAATGACTGTTAAGTACTGTAGTAAATGACTGTTAGTAGTACTACTGTAGTAAATGACTGTTAAGCAGTACTACATTAGTAAATGACTGTAAGTAGTACTACTGTTGTAAATGACTGTTAAGCAGTACTACTTTAGTAAATGACTGTTAAGCAGTACTACTGTAGTAAATGACTGTAAGTAGTACTACTGTATTAAATGACTGTTAAGCAGTACTACTGTAGTAAATGACTGTAAGCAGTACTACTGTAGTAAATGACTGTTAAGCAGTACTACTGTAGTAAATGACTCTTAAGTAGTACTACTGTAGTAAATGAATGTAAGCAGTACTACTGTAGTAAATGACTGTCAGTAGTACTACTGTAGTAAATGACTGTTAAGCAGTACTACTGTAGTAAATGACTGTTAAGTAGTACTACTGTAGTAAATGACTGTTAAGCAGTACTACTAATAGTAAATGACTGTTAAGTAGTACTACTGTAGTAAATGACTGTTAAGTAGTACTACTGTAGTAAATGAATGTAAGCAGTACTACTTTAGTAAATGACTGTTAAGCAGTACTACTGTAGTAAATGACTGTCAAGCAGTACTACTGTAGTAAATGACTGTAAGTAGTACTACTGTAGTAAATTACTGTTAAGTAGTACTACTGTAGTAAATGACTGTTAAGTACTGTAGCAAATGACTGTTAAGTAGTACTACTGTAGTAAATGACTGTTAAGTAGTTCTACTGTAGTAAATGACTGTTAAGTAGTACTACTGTAGTAAATGACTGTAAGCAGTACAACTGTAGTAAATGACTGTAAGTAGTACTACTGTAGTAAATGATTGTTTAGTACTACTGTAGTAAATGACTGTTAGGCAGTACTACTGTAGTAAATGACTGTTAAGTAGTACTACTGTAGTAAATGACTGTTAAGTACTACTGTAGTAAATGACTGTTAGGCAGTACTACTGTAGTAAATGACTGTTAAGTAGTACTACTGTAGTAAATGACTGTTAAGTAGAACTACTGTAGTAAATGACTGTGTAGTACTACTGTAGCAAATGACTGTTAGGTAGTACTACTGTAGTAAATGACTGTTAAGTAGTACTACTGTAGTAAATGACTGTTAAGTAGTACTACTGTAGTAAATGACTGTAAGCAGTACTACTGTAGTAAATGACTGTAAGCAGTACTACTGTAGTAAATGACTGTTAAGTAGTACTACTGTAGTAAATGACTGTTAGGCAGTACTACTGTAGTAAATGACTGTTAAGTAGTACTACTGTAGTAAATGACTGTTAAGCAGTACTACTGTAGTAAATTACTGTTAGTAGTACAACTGTAGTAAACTACTGTTAATAGTACAACTGTAGTAAATGACTGTTAAGTGGTACTACTGTAGTAAATGACTGTTAAGTAGTACTACTGTAGTAAACGAATGTAAGCAGTACTACTTTAGTAAATGACTGTTAAGCAGTACTACTGTAGTAAAGGACTGTCAAGCAGTACTACTGTGGTAAATGACTGTAAGTAGTACTACTGTAGTAAATGACTGTTAAGTACTGTAGCAAATGACTGTTAAGTAGTACTACTGTAGTAAATGACTGTTAAGTAGTTCTACTGTAGTAAATGACTGTTAAGTAGTACTACTGTAGTAAATGACTGTAAGCAGTACTACTGTAGTAAATGACTGTAAGCAGTACTACTGTAGTAAATGACTGTTAGGCAGTACTACTGTAGTAAATGACTGTTAAGCAGTACTACTGTAGTAAATTACTGTAAGTAGTACAACTGTAGTAAACTACTGTTAGTAGTACAACTGTAGTAAATGACTGTTAAGTGGTACTACTGTAGTAAATGACTGTTAATTAGCACTACTGTAGTAAATGACTGTTAAGTAGTACTACTGTAGTAAATGACTAAGCAGTACTACTGTAGTAAATGACTGTTAAGCAGTACTACTGTACTAAATGACTGTTAAGTAGTACTACTGTAGTAAATGACTGTTAAGCAGTACTGCTGTAGTAAATGACTGTTAAGTACTGTAGTAAATGACTGTAAGTAGTACTACTGTAGTAAATGACTGTTAGTAGTACTACTGTAGTAAATGACTGTTAAGTAGTACTAGTGTAGTAAATGACTGTTAAGTAGTACTACTGTAGTAAATGACTAAGCAGTACTACTGTAGTAAATGACTGTTAAGCAGTACTACTGTAGTAAATGACTGTCAAGCAGTACTACTGTAGTAAATGACTGTAAGTAGTACTACTGTAGTAAATGACTGTTAAGTAGTACTACTGTAGTAAATGACTGTTAAGTACTGTAGCAAATGACTGTTAAGTAGTACTACTGTAGTAAATGACTGTTAAGTAGTTCTACTGTAGTAAATGACTGTTAAGTAGTACTACTGTAGTAAATGACTGTAAGCAGTACTACTGTAGTAAATGACTGTAAGTAGTACTACTGTAGTAAATGACTGTGTAGTACTATTGTAGCAAATGACTGTTAGGTAGTACTACTGTAGTAAATGACTGTTAAGTAGTACTACTGTAGTAAATGACTGTTAAGTAGTACTACTGTAGTAAATGACTGTAAGCAGTACTACTGTAGTAAATGACTGTTAAGCAGTACTACTGTAGTAAATTACTGTTAGTAGTACAACTGTAGTAAACTACTGTTAATAGTACAACTGTAGTAAATGACTGTTAAGTGGTACTACTGTAGTAAATGACTGTTAAGTAGTACTACTGTAGTAAGCGAATGTAAGCAGTACTACTTTAGTAAATGACTGTTAAGCAGTACTACTGTAGTAAAGGACTGTCAAGCAGTACTACTGTGGTAAATGACTGTAAGTAGTACTACTGTAGTAAATGACTGTTAAGTACTGTAGCAAATGATTGTTAAGTAGTACTACTGTAGTAAATGACTGTTAAGCAGTACTACTGTAGTAAATGACTTTAAGCAGTACTACTGTAGTAAATGACTGTCAGTAGTACTACTGTAGTAAATGACTGTTAAGCAGTACTACTGTAGTAAATGACTGTTAAGTAGTACTACTGTAGTAAATGACTGTTAAGCAGTACTACTGTAGTAAATGACTGTTAAGTAGTACTACTGTAGTAAATGACTGTTAAGTAGTACTACTGTAGTAAATGAATGTAAGCAGTACTACTGTAGAAAATGACTGTTAAGCAGTACTACTGTAGTAAATGACTGTCAAGCAGTACTACTGTAGTAAATGACTGTAAGTAGTACTACTGTAGTAAATGACTGTAAAGCAGTACTACTGTAGTAAATGAGTGTAAGCAGTACTACTGTAGTAAATGACTGTTAAGTAGTACTACTGTAGTAAATGACTGTTAAGCAGTACTACTGTAGTAGATGACTGTTAAGTAGTACTACTGTAGTAAATGACTGTTAAGTAGTACTACTGTAGTAAATGAATGTAAGCAGTACTACTTTAGTAAATGACTGTTAAGCAGTACTACTGTAGTAAATGACTGTCAAGCAGTACTACTGTAGTAAATGACTGTAAGTAGTACTACTGTAGTAAATGACTGTTAAGTAGTACTACTGTAGTAAATGACTGTTAAGTACTGTAGCAAATGACTGTTAAGTAGTACTACTGTAGTAAATGACTGTTAAGTAGTTCTACTGTAGTAAATGACTGTTAAGTAGTACTACTGTAGTAAATGACTGTAAGCAGTACTACTGTAGTAAATGACTGTAAGTAGTACTACTGTAGTAAATGACTGTTAAGTAGTACTACTGTAGTAAATGATTGTTTAGTACTACTGTAGTAAATGACTGTTAGGCAGTACTACTGTAGTAAATGACTGTTAAGTAGTACTACTGTAGTAAATGATTGTTTAGTACTACTGTAGTAAATGACTGTTAGGCAGTACTACTGTAGTAAATGACTGTTAAGTAGTACTACTGTAGTAAATGACTGTTAAGTAGAACTACTGTAGTAAATGACTGTGTAGTACTATTGTAGCAAATGACTGTTAGGTAGTACTACTGTAGTAAATGACTGTTAAGTAGTACTACTGTAGTAAATGACTGTTAAGCAATACTACTGTAGTAAATGACTGTAAGTAGTACTACTGTAGTAAATGACTGTTAAGTAGTACTACTGTAGTAAATGATTGTTTAGTACTACTGTAGTAAATGACTGTTAGGCAGTACTACTGTAGTAAATGACTGTTAAGTAGTACTACTGTAGTAAATGATTGTTTAGTACTACTGTAGTAAATGACTGTTAGGCAGTACTACTGTAGTAAATGACTGTTAAGTAGTACTACTGTAGTAAATGACTGTTAAGTAGAAC
Source organism: Telmatherina bonti (assembly GCF_933228915.1). Classification (NCBI taxonomy): domain Eukaryota; kingdom Metazoa; phylum Chordata; class Actinopteri; order Atheriniformes; family Telmatherinidae; genus Telmatherina; species Telmatherina bonti. The sequence continues at coordinate 42,629,944 of NC_136624.1, read as the reverse complement.
TACTGTAGTAAATGACTGTGTAGTACTATTGTAGCAAATGACTGTTAGGTAGTACTACTGTAGTAAATGACTGTTAAGTAGTACTACTGTGGTAAATGACTGTTAAGTAGTACTACTGTAGTAAATGACTGTTAATAGTACTACTGTAGTAAATGACTGTAAGCAGTACTACTGTAGTAAATTACTGTGTAGTACTACTGGAGTAAATGACTGTTAGTAGTACTATTGTAGTAAATGACTGTAAGTAGTACTACTGTAGTAAATGACTGTCAGTAGTACTACTGTAGTAAATGACTGTAAGCAGTACTACTGTAGTAAATGACTGTTAAGTAGTACTACTGTAGTAAATGACTGTTAATAGTACAACTGTAGTAAATGACTGTTAAGTGGTACTACTGTAGTAAATGACTGTTGAGTAGTACTACTGTAGTAAACGAATGTAAGCAGTACTACTTTAGTAAATGACTGTTAAGCAGTACTACTGTAGTAAAGGACTGTCAAGCAGTACTACTGTGGTAAATGACTGTAAGTAGTACTACTGTAGTAAATGACTGTTAAGTACTGTAGCAAATGACTGTTAAGTAGTACTACTGTAGTAAATGACTGTCAAGCAGTACTACTGTAGTAAATGACTGTAAGTAGTACTACTGTAGTAAATGACTGTTAAGCAGTACTACTGTAGTAAATGACTGTTAAGTACTGTAGCAAATGACTGTTAAGTAGTACTACTGTAGTAAATGACTGTTAAGTAGTACTACTGTAGTAAATGACTGTTAAGCAGTACTACTGTAGTAAATGACTGTTAAGTAGTACTACTGTAGTAAATGAATGTAAGCAGTACTACTGTAGTAAATGACTGTTAAGCAGTACTACTGTAGTAAATGACTGTCAAGCAGTACTACTGTAGTAAATGACTGTAAGTAGTACTACTGTAGTAAATGACTGTTAAGCAGTACTACTGTAGTAAATGACTGTAAGCAGTACTACTGTAGTAAATGACTGTTAAGCAGTACTACTGTAGTAAATAACTCTTAAGTAGTACTACTGTAGTAAATGACTTTAAGCAGTACTACTGTAGTAAATGACTGTCAGTAGTACTACTGTAGTGAATGACTGTTAAGCAGTACTACTGTAGTAAATGACTGTTAAGTAGTACTACTGTAGTAAATGACTGTTAAGCAGTACTACTGTAGTAAATGACTGTTAAGTAGTACTACTGTAGTAAATGACTGTTAAGTAGTACTACTGTAGTAAATGAATGTAAGCAGTACTACTTTAGTAAATGACTGTTAAGCAGTACTACTGTAGTAAATGACTGTCAAGCAGTACTACTGTAGTAAATGACTGTAAGTAGTACTACTGTAGTAAATGACTGTTAAGTAGTACTACTGTAGTAAATGACTGTTAAGTACTGTAGCAAATGACTGTTAAGTAGTACTACTGTAGTAAATGACTGTTAAGTAGTTCTACTGTAGTAAATGACTGTTAAGTAGTACTACTGTAGTAAATGACTGTAAGCAGTACTACTGTAGTAAATGACTGTAAGTAGTACTACTGTAGTAAATGACTGTTAAGTAGTACTACTGTAGTAAATGATTGTTTAGTACTACTGTAGTAAATGACTGTTAGGCATTACTACTGTAGTAAATGACTGTTAAGTAGTACTACTGTAGTAAATGACTGTTAAGTAGAACTACTGTAGTAAATGACTGTGTAGTACTATTGTAGCAAATGACTGTTAGGTAGTACTACTGCAGTAAATGACTGTTAAGTAGTACTACTGTAGTAAATGACTGTTAAGTAGTACTACTGTAGTAAATGACTGTTAAGCAGTACTACTGTAGTAAATTACTGTTAGTAGTACAACTGTAGTAAACTACTGTTAATAGTACAACTGTAGTAAATGACTGTTAAGTGGTACTACTGTAGTAAATGACTGTTAAGTAGTACTACTGTACTAAACGAATGTAAGCAGTACTACTTTAGTAAATGACTGTTAAGCAGTACTACTGTAGTAAATGACTGTTAAGTACTGTAGCAAATGACTGTTAAGTAGTACTACTGTAGTAAATGACTGTCAAGCAGTACTACTGTAGTAAATGACTGTAAGTAGTACTACTGTAGTAAATGACTGTTAAGCAGTACTACTGTAGTAAATGACTGTTAAGTACTGTAGCAAATGACTGTTAAGTAGTACTACTGTAGTAAATGACTGTTAAGTAGTACTACTGTAGTAAATGACTGTTAAGTAGTACTACTGTAGTAAATGACTGTAAGCAGTACTACTGTAGTAAATGACTGTCAGTAGTACTACTGTAGTAAATGACTGTTAAGCAGTACTACTGTAGTAAATGACTGTTAAGTAGTACTACTGTAGTAAATGACTGTTAAGCAGTACTACTGTAGTAAATGACTGTTAAGTAGTACTACTGTAGTAAATGACTGTTAAGTAGTACTACTGTAGTAAATGAATGTAAGCAGTACTACTTTAGTAAATGACTGTTAAGCAGTACTACTGTAGTAAATGACTGTCAAGCAGTACTACTGTAGTAAATGACTGTAAGTAGTACTACTGTAGTAAATGACTGTTAAGTAGTACTACTGTAGTAAATGACTGTTAAGTACTGTAGCAAATGACTGTTAAGTAGTACTACTGTAGTAAATGACTGTTAAGTAGTTCTACTGTAGTAAATGACTGTTAAGTAGTACTACTGTAGTAAATGACTGTAAGCAGTACTACTGTAGTAAATGACTGTAAGTAGTACTACTGTAGTAAATGACTGTTAAGTAGTACTACTGTAGTAAATGATTGTTTAGTACTACTGTAGTAAATGACTGTTAGGCATTACTACTGTAGTAAATGACTGTTAAGTAGTACTACTGTAGTAAATGACTGTTAAGTAGAACTACTGTAGTAAATGACTGTGTAGTACTATTGTAGCAAATGACTGTTAGGTAGTACTACTGTAGTAAATGACTGTTAAGTAGTACTATTGTAGTAAATGACTGTTAAGTAGTACTACTGTAGTAAATGACTGTAAGCAGTACTACTGTAGTAAATGAGTGTAAGCAGTACTACTGTAGTAAATGACTGTTAAGTAGTACTACTGTAGTAAATGACTGTTAAGTAGTACTACTGTAGTAAATGACTGTTAGGCAGTACTACTGTAGTAAATGACTGTTAAGTAGTACTACTGTAGTAAATGACTGTTAAGCAGTACTACTGTAGTAAATTACTGTTAGTAGTACAACTGTAGTAAACTACTGTTAATAGTACAACTGTAGTAAATGACTGTTAAGTGGTACTACTGTAGTAAATGACTGTTAAGTAGTACTACTGTAGTAAACGAATGTAAGCAGTACTACTTTAGTAAATGACTGTTAAGCAGTACTACTGTAGTAAAGGACTGTCAAGCAGTACTACTGTGGTAAATGACTGTAAGTAGTACTACTGTAGTAAATGACTGTTAAGTACTGTAGCAAATGACTGTTAAGTAGTACTACTGTAGTAAATGACTGTGAAGCAGTACTACTGTAGTAAATGACTGTAAGTAGTACTACTGTAGTAAATGACTGTTAAGCAGTACTACTGTAGTAAATGACTGTTAAGTACTGTAGCAAATGACTGTTAAGTAGTACTACTGTAGTAAATGACTGTTAAGTAGTACTACTGTAGTAAATGACTGTTAAGTAGTACTACTGTAGTAAATGACTGTAAGCAGTACTACTGTAGTAAATGACTGTAAGCAGTACTACTGTAGTAAATGACTGTTAGTAGTACTATTGTAGTAAATGACTGTTAAGTAGTACTACTGTAGTAAATGACTGTTAAGCAGTTCTACTGTTGTAAATGACTGTTAGTAGTACTATTGTAGTAAATGACTGTTAAGTAGTACTACTGTAGTAAATGACTGTTAAGTACTGTAGCAAATGACTGTTAAGTAGTACTACTGTAGTAAATGACTGTTAAGTAGTACTACTGTAGTAAATGACTGTTAAGCAGTACTGCTGTAGTAAATGACTGTTAAGTACTGTAGTAAATGACTGTAAGTAGTACTACTGTAGTAAATGACTGTTAATAGTACTACTGTAGTAAATGACTGTAAGCAGTACTACTGTAGTAAATTACTGTGTAGTACTACTGGAGTAAATGACTGTTAGTAGTACTATTGTAGTAAATGACTGTAAGTAGTACTACTGTAGTAAATGACTGTCAGTAGTACTACTGTAGTAAATGACTGTAAGTAGTACTACTGTAGTAAATGACTGTTAATAGTACTACTGTAGTAAATGACTGTTAAGCAGTACTACTGTAGTAAATTACTGTGTAGTACTACTGGAGTAAATGACTGTTAGTAGTACTATTGTAGTAAATGACTGTAAGTAGTACTACTGTAGTAAATGACTGTCAGTAGTACTACTGTAGTAAATGACTGTAAGCAGTACTACTGTAGTAAATGACTGTTAAGTAGTACTACTGTAGTAAATGACTGTTAAGCAGTACTACTGTAGTAAATGACTGTTAAGTAGTACTACTGTAGTAAATGACTGTTAAGTAGTACTACTGTAGTAAATGAATGTAAGCAGTACTACTTTAGTAAATGACTGTTAAGCAGTACTACTGTAGTAAATGACTGTCAAGCAGTACTACTGTAGTAAATGACTGTAAGTAGTACTACTGTAGTAAATGACTGTTAAGTAGTACTACTGTAGTAAATGACTGTTAAGTACTGTAGCAAATGACTGTTAAGTAGTACTACTGTAGTAAATGACTGTTAAGTAGTTCTACTGTAGTAAATGACTGTTAAGTAGTACTACTGTAGTAAATGACTGTAAGCAGTACTACTGTAGTAAATGACTGTAAGTAGTACTACTGTAGTAAATGACTGTTAAGTAGTACTACTGTAGTAAATGATTGTTTAGTACTACTGTAGTAAATGACTGTTAGGCATTACTACTGTAGTAAATGACTGTTAAGTAGTACTACTGTAGTAAATGACTGTTAAGTTGAACTACTGTAGTAAATGACTGTGTAGTACTATTGTAGCAAATGACTGTTAGGTAGTACTACTGTAGTAAATGACTGTTAAGTAGTACTACTGTAGTAAATGACTGTTAAGTAGTACTACTGTAGTAAATGACTGTAAGCAGTACTACTGTAGTAAATGAGTGTAAGCAGTACTACTGTAGTAAATGACTGTTAAGTAGTACTACTGTAGTAAATGACTGTTAAGTAGTACTACTGTAGTAAATGACTGTTAGGCAGTACTACTGTAGTAAATGACTGTTAAGTAGTACTACTGTAGTAAATGACTGTTAAGCAGTACTACTGTAGTAAATTACTGTTAGTAGTACAACTGTAGTAAACTACTGTTAATAGTACAACTGTAGTAAATGACTGTTAAGTGGTACTACTGTAGTAAATGACTGTTAAGTAGTACTACTGTAGTAAACGAATGTAAGCAGTACTACTTTAGTAAATGACTGTTAAGCAGTACTACTGTAGTAAAGGACTGTCAAGCAGTACTACTGTGGTAAATGACTGTAAGTAGTACTACTGTAGTAAATGACTGTTAAGTACTGTAGCAAATGACTGTTAAGTAGTACTACTGTAGTAAATGACTGTGAAGCAGTACTACTGTAGTAAATGACTGTAAGTAGTACTACTGTAGTAAATGACTGTTAAGCAGTACTACTGTAGTAAATGACTGTTAAGTACTGTAGCAAATGACTGTTAAGTAGTACTACTGTAGTAAATGACTGTTAAGTAGTACTACTGTAGTAAATGACTGTTAAGCAGTACTACTGTAGTAAATTACTGTTAGTAGTACAACTGTAGTAAACTACTGTTAATAGTACAACTGTAGTAAATGACTGTTAAGTGGTACTACTGTAGTAAATGACTGTTAAGTAGTACTACTGTAGTAAACGAATGTAAGCAGTACTACTTTAGTAAATGACTGTTAAGCAGTACTACTGTAGTAAAGGACTGTCAAGCAGTACTACTGTGGTAAATGACTGTAAGTAGTACTACTGTAGTAAATGACTGTTAAGTACTGTAGCAAATGACTGTTAAGTAGTACTACTGTAGTAAATGACTGTGAAGCAGTACTACTGTAGTAAATGACTGTAAGTAGTACTACTGTAGTAAATGACTGTTAAGCAGTACTACTGTAGTAAATGACTGTTAAGTACTGTAGCAAATGACTGTTAAGTAGTACTACTGTAGTAAATGACTGTTAAGTAGTACTACTGTAGTAAATGACTGTTAAGTAGTACTACTGTAGTAAATGACTGTAAGCAGTACTACTGTAGTAAATGACTGTAAGCAGTACTACTGTAGTAAATGACTGTTAGTAGTACTATTGTAGTAAATGACTGTTAAGTAGTACTACTGTAGTAAATGACTGTTAAGCAGTTCTACTGTTGTAAATGACTGTTAGTAGTACTATTGTAGTAAATGACTGTTAAGTAGTACTACTGTAGTAAATGACTGTTAAGTACTGTAGCAAATGACTGTTAAGTAGTACTACTGTAGTAAATGACTGTTAAGTAGTACTACTGTAGTAAATGACTGTTAAGCAGTACTGCTGTAGTAAATGACTGTTAAGTACTGTAGTAAATGACTGTAAGTAGTACTACTGTAGTAAATGACTGTTAATAGTACTACTGTAGTAAATGACTGTAAGCAGTACTACTGTAGTAAATTACTGTGTAGTACTACTGGAGTAAATGACTGTTAGTAGTACTATTGTAGTAAATGACTGTAAGTAGTACTACTGTAGTAAATGACTGTCAGTAGTACTACTGTAGTAAATGACTGTAAGCAGTACTACTGTAGTAAATGACTGTTAAGTAGTACTACTGTAGTAAATGACTGTTAAGCAGTACTACTGTAGTAAATGACTGTTAAGTAGTACTACTGTAGTAAATGACTGTTAAGTAGTACTACTGTAGTAAATGAATGTAAGCAGTACTACTTTAGTAAATGACTGTTAAGCAGTACTACTGTAGTAAATGACTGTCAAGCAGTACTACTGTAGTAAATGACTGTAAGTAGTACTACTGTAGTAAATGACTGTTAAGTAGTACTACTGTAGTAAATGACTGTTAAGTACTGTAGCAAATGACTGTTAAGTAGTACTACTGTAGTAAATGACTGTTAAGTAGTTCTACTGTAGTAAATGACTGTTAAGTAGTACTACTGTAGTAAATGACTGTAAGCAGTACTACTGTAGTAAATGACTGTAAGTAGTACTACTGTAGTAAATGACTGTTAAGTAGTACTACTGTAGTAAATGATTGTTTAGTACTACTGTAGTAAATGACTGTTAGGCATTACTACTGTAGTAAATGACTGTTAAGTAGTACTACTGTAGTAAATGACTGTTAAGTAGAACTACTGTAGTATATGACTGTGTAGTACTATTGTAGCAAATGACTGTTAGGTAGTACTACTGTAGTAAATGACTGTTAAGTAGTACTACTGTAGTAAATGACTGTTAAGTAGTACTACTGTAGTAAATGACTGTAAGCAGTACTACTGTAGTAAATGAGTGTAAGCAGTACTACTGTAGTAAATGACTGTTAAGTAGTACTACTGTAGTAAATGACTGTTAAGTAGTACTACTGTAGTAAATGACTGTTAGGCAGTACTACTGTAGTAAATGACTGTTAAGTAGTACTACTGTAGTAAATGACTGTTAAGCAGTACTACTGTAGTAAATTACTGTTAGTAGTACAACTGTAGTAAACTACTGTTAATAGTACAACTGTAGTAAATGACTGTTAAGTGGTACTACTGTAGTAAATGACTGTTAAGTAGTACTACTGTAGTAAACGAATGTAAGCAGTACTACTTTAGTAAATGACTGTTAAGCAGTACTACTGTAGTAAAGGACTGTCAAGTAGTACTACTGTAGTAAATGACTGTTAAGTACTGTAGCAAATGACTGTTAAGTAGTACTACTGTAGTAAATGACTGTGAAGCAGTACTACTGTAGTAAATGACTGTAAGTAGTACTACTGTAGTAAATGACTGTTAAGCAGTACTACTGTAGTAAATGACTGTTAAGTACTGTAGCAAATGACTGTTAAGTAGTACTACTGTAGTAAATGACTGTTAAGTAGTACTACTGTAGTAAATGACTGTTAAGTAGTACTACTGTAGTAAATGACTGTAAGCAGTACTACTGTAGTAAATGACTGTAAGCAGTACTGCTGTAGTAAATGACTGTTAGTAGTACTATTGTAGTAAATGACTGTTAAGTAGTACTACTGTAGTAAATGACTGTTAAGCAGTTCTACTGTTGTAAATGACTGTTAGTAGTACTATTGTAGTAAATGACTGTTAAGTAGTACTACTGTAGTAAATGACTGTTAAGTACTGTAGCAAATGACTGTTAAGTAGTACTACTGTAGTAAATGACTGTTAAGTAGTACTACTGTAGTAAATGACTGTTAAGCAGTACTGCTGTAGTAAATGACTGTAAGTAGTACTACTGTAGTAAATGACTGTTAATAGTACTACTGTAGTAAATGACTGTAAGCAGTACTACTGTAGTAAATTACTGTGTAGTACTACTGGAGTAAATGACTGTTAGTAGTACTATTGTAGTAAATGACTGTAAGTAGTACTACTGTAGTAAATGACTGTCAGTAGTACTACTGTAGTAAATGACTGTAAGTAGTACTACTGTAGTAAATGACTGTCAGTAGTACTACTGTAGTAAATGACTGTAAGTAGTACTACTGTAGTAAATGACTGTTAAGTACTGTAGCAAATGACTGTTAAGTAGTACTACTGTAGTAAATGACTGTTAAGCAGTACTACTGTAGAAATGACTTTAAGCAGTACTACTGTAGTAAATGACTGTCAGTAGTACTACTGTAGTAAATGACTGTTAAGCAGTACTACTGTAGTAAATGACTGTTAAGTAGTACTACTGTAGTAAATGACTGTTAAGCAGTACTACTGTAGTAAATGACTGTTAAGTAGTACTACTGTAGTAAATGACTGTTAAGTAGTACTACTGTAGTAAATGAATGTAAGCAGTACTACTGTAGTAAATGACTGTTAAGCAGTACTACTGTAGTAAATGACTGTCAAGCAGTACTACTGTAGTAAATGACTGTAAGTAGTACTACTGTAGTAAATGACTGTTAAGCAGTACTACTGTAGTAAATGACTGTAAGCAGTACTACTGTAGTAAATGACTGTTAAGCAGTACTACTGTAGTAAATGACTCTTAAGTAGTACTACTGTAGTAAATGACTTTAAGCAGTACTACTGTAGTAAATGACTGTCAGTAGTACTACTGTAGTAAATGACTGTTAAGCAGTACTACTGTAGTAAATGACTGTTAAGTAGTACTACTGTAGTAAATGACTGTTAAGCAGTACTACTGTAGTAAATGACTGTTAAGTAGTACTACTGTAGTAAATGACTGTAAGTAGTACTACTGTAGTAAATGACTGTTAAGTAGTACTACTGTAGTAAATGACTGTTACGTACTGTAGCAAATGACTGTTAAGTAGTACTACTGTAGTAAATGACTGTTAAGTAGTTCTACTGTAGTAAATGACTGTTAAGTAGTACTACTGTAGTAAATGACTGTAAGCAGTACTACTGTAGTAAATGACTGTAAGTAGTACTGCTGTAGTAAATGACTGTTAAGTAGTACTACTGTAGTAAATGATTGTTTAGTACTACTGTAGTAAATGACTGTTAGGCATTACTACTGTAGTAAATGACTGTTAAGTAGTACTACTGTAGTAAATGACTGTTAAGTAGAACTACTGTAGTAAATGACTGTGTAGTACTATTGTAGCAAATGACTGTTAGGTAGTACTACTGTAGTAAATGACTGTTAAGTAGTACTACTGTAGTAAATGACTGTTAAGTAGTACTACTGTAGTAAATGACTGTAAGCAGTACTACTGTAGTAAATGAGTGTAAGCAGTACTACTGTAGTAAATGACTGTTAAGTAGTACTACTGTAGTAAATGACTGTTAAGTAGTACTACTGTAGTAAATGACTGTTAGGCAGTACTACTGTAGTAAATGACTGTTAAGTAGTACTACTGTAGTAAATGACTGTTAAGCAGTACTACTGTAGTAAATGACTGTAAGCAGTACAACTGTAGTAAATGACTGTTAAGTAGTTCTACTGTAGTAAATGACTGTTAAGTAGTACTACTGTAGTAAATTACTGTTAAGTAGTACTACTGTACTAAACGAATGTAAGCAGTACTACTTTAGTAAATGACTGTTAAGCAGTACTACTGTAGTAAAGGACTGTCAAGCAGTACTACTGTGGTAAATGACTGTAAGTAGTACTACTGTAGTAAATGACTGTTAAGTACTGTAGCAAATGACTGTTAAGTAGTACTACTGTAGTAAATGACTGTCAAGCAGTACTACTGTAGTAAATGACTGTAAGTAGTACTACTGTAGTAAATGACTGTTAAGCAGTACTACTGTAGTAAATGACTGTTAAGTACTGTAGCAAATGACTGTTAAGTAGTACTACTGTAGTAAATGACTGTTAAGTAGTACTACTGTAGTAAATGACTGTTAAGTAGTACTACTGTAGTAAATGACTGTAAGCAGTACTACTGTAGTAAATGACTGTAAGCAGTACTACTGTAGTAAATGACTGTTAAGCAGTACTACTGTAGTAAAGGACTGTCAAGCAGTACTACTGTGGTAAATGACTGTAAGTAGTACTACTGTAGTAAATGACTGTTAAGTACTGTAGCAAATGACTGTTAAGTAGTACTACTGTAGTAAATGACTGTTAAGCAGTACTACTGTAGAAATGACTTTAAGCAGTACTACTGTAGTAAATGACTGTCAGTAGTACTACTGTAGTAAATGACTGTTAAGCAGTACTACTGTAGTAAATGACTGTTAAGTAGTACTACTGTAGTAAATGACTGTTAAGCAGTACTACTGTAGTAAATGACTGTTAAGTAGTACTACTGTAGTAAATGACTGTTAAGTAGTACTACTGTAGTAAATGAATGTAAGCAGTACTACTGTAGTAAATGACTGTTAAGCAGTACTACTGTAGTAAATGACTGTCAAGCAGTACTACTGTAGTAAATGACTGTAAGTAGTACTACTGTAGTAAATGACTGTTAAGCAGTACTACTGTAGTAAATGACTGTAAGCAGTACTACTGTAGTAAATGACTGTAAAGCAGTACTACTGTAGTAAATGACTCCTAAGTAGTACTACTTTAGAAAATGACTTTAAGCAGTACTACTGTAGTAAATGACTGTCAGTAGTACTACTGTAGTAAATGACTGTTAAGCAGTACTACTGTAGTAAATGACTGTTAAGTAGTACTACTGTAGTAAATGACTGTTAAGCAGTACTACTGTAGTAAATGACTGTTAAGTAGTACTACTGTAGTAAATGACTGTTAAGTAGTACTACTGTAGTAAATGAATGTAAGCAGTACTACTTTAGTAAATGACTGTTAAGCAGTACTACTGTAGTAAATGACTGTCAAGCAGTACTACTGTAGTAAATGACTGTAAGTAGTACTACTGTAGTAAATGACTGTTAAGTAGTACTACTGTAGTAAATGACTGTTAAGCAGTACTACTGTAGTAAATTACTGTTAGTAGTACAACTGTAGTAAACTACTGTTAATAGTACAACTGTAGTAAATGACTGTTAAGTAGTACTACTGTAGTAAATGACTGTTAAGTAGTACTACTGTAGTAAACGAATGTAAGCAGTACTACTTTAGTATATGACTGTTAAGCAGTACTACTGTGGTAAATGACTGTAAGTAGTACTACTGTAGTAAATGACTGTTAAGTACTGTAGCAAATGACTGTTAAGTAGTACTACTGTAGTAAATGACTGTTAAGTAGTTCTACTGTAGTAAATGACTGTAAGCAGTACTACTGTAGTAAATGACTGTAAGCAGTACTACTGTAGTAAATGACTGTTAGGCAGTACTACTGTAGTAAATGACTGTTAAGCAGTACTACTGTAGTAAATTACTGTAAGTAGTACAACTGTAGTAAACTACTGTTAGTAGTACAACTGTAGTAAATGACTGTTAAGTGGTACTACTGTCGTAAATGACTGTTAATTAGCACTACTGTAGTAAATGACTGTTAAGTAGTACTACTGTAGTAAATGACTAAGCAGTACTACTGTAGTAAATGACTGTTAAGCAGTACTACTGTACTAAATGACTAAGTAGTACTACTGTAGTAAATGACTGTTAAGCAGTACTGCTGTAGTAAATGACTGTTAAGTACTGTAGTAAATGACTGTAAGTAGTACTACTGTAGTAAATGACTGTTAGTAGTACTACTGTAGTAAATGACTGTTAAGTAGTACTACTGTAGTAAATGACTGTTAAGTAGTACTACTGTAGTAAATGACTAAGCAGTACTACTGTAGTAAATGACTGTTAAGCAGTACTACTGTACTAAATGACTGTTAAGTAGTACTACTGTAGTAAATGACTGTTAAGCAGTACTGCTGTAGTAAATGACTGTTAAGTACTGTAGTAAATGACTGTAAGTAGTACTACTGTAGTAAATGACTGTTAGTAGTACTATTGTAGTAAATGACTGTTAAGTAGTACTACTGTAGTAAATGACTGTTAAGCAGTACTGCTGTAGTAAATGACTGTTAAGTACTGTAGTAAATGATTGTTTAGTACTACTGTAGTAAATGACTGTTAGTAGTACCACTGTAGTAAATGACTGGTAAGTAGTACTACTGTAGTAAATGACTGTTAGTAGTACTACTGTAGTAAATGACTGTTAAGCAGTACTACTGTAGTAAATGACTGAAAGTAGTACTACTGTTGTAAATGACTGTTAAGCAGTACTACTTTAGTAAATGACTGTTAAGCAGTACTACTGTAGTAAATGACTGTCAAGCAGTACTACTGTGGTAAATGACTGTAAGTAGTACTACTGTAGTAAATGACTGTTAAGTGGTACTACTGTAATAAATGACTGTTAAGTAGTACTACTGTAGTAAATGACTGTTAAGCAGTACTACTGTAGTAAATGACTGTTAAGTAGTACTACTGTAGTAAATGACTGTAAGCAGTACTACTGTAGTAAATGACTGTTAAGCAGTACTACTGTAGTAAATGACTGTTAAGTAGTACTACTGTAGTAAATGACTGTTAAGTAGTACTACTGTAGTAAATGACTGTTAAGCAGTACTACTGTAGTAAATGACTGTTAAGTAGTACTACTGTAGTAAATGACTGTTAAGTAGTACTACTGTAGTAAATGAATGTAAGCAGTACTACTGTAGTAAATGACTGTTAAGCAGTACTACTGTAGTAAATGACTGTCAAGCAGTACTACTGTAGTAAATGACTGTAAGTAGTACTACTGTAGTAAATGACTGTTAAGCAGTACTACTGTAGTAAATGACTGTAAGCAGTACTACTGTAGTAAATGACTGTTAAGCAGTACTACTGTAGTAAATGACTCTTAAGTAGTACTACTGTAGTAAATGACTTTAAGCAGTACTACTGTAGTAAATGACTGTCAGTAGTACTACTGTAGTAAATGACTGTTAAGCAGTACTACTGTAGTAAATGACTGTTAAGCAGTACTACTGTAGTAAATGACTGTTAAGTAGTACTACTGTAGTAAATGACTGTTAAGTAGTACTACTGTAGTAAATGAATGTAAGCAGGACTACTTTAGTAAATGACTGTTAAGCAGTACTACTGTAGTAAATGACTGTCAAGCAGTACTACTGTAGTAAATGACTGTAAGTAGTACTACTGTAGTAAATGACTGTTAAGTAGTACTACTGTAGTAAATGACTGTTAAGTACTGTAGCAAATGACTGTTAAGTAGTACTACTGTAGTAAATGACTGTTAAGTAGTTCTACTGTAGTAAATGACTGTTAAGTAGTACTACTGTAGTAAATGACTGTAAGCAGTACTACTGTAGTAAATGACTGTAAGTAGTACTACTGTAGTAAATGACTGTTAAGTAGTACTACTGTAGTAAATGATTGTTTAGTACTACTGTAGTAAATGACTGTTAGGCAGTACTACTGTAGTAAATGACTGTTAAGTAGTACTACTGTAGTAAATGACTGTTAAGTAGAACTACTGTAGTAAATGACTGTGTAGTACTACTGTAGCAAATGACTGTTAGGTAGTACTACTGTAGTAAATGACTGTTAAGTAGTACTACTGTAGTAAATGACTGTTAAGTAGTACTACTGTAGTAAATGACTGTTAAGTAGTACTACTGTAGTCAACGAATGTAAGCAGTACTACTGTAGTAAATGACTGTTAAGTAGTACTACTTTAGTAAATGACTTTAAGCAGTACTACTGTAGTAAATGACTGTCAGTAGTACTACTGTAGTAAATGACTGTTAAGCAGTACTACTGTAGTAAATGACTGTTAAGTAGTACTACTGTAGTAAATGACTGTTAAGCAGTACTACTGTAGTAAATGACTGTTAAGTAGTACTACTGTAGTAAATGACTGTTAAGTAGTACTACTGTAGTAAATGAATGTAAGCAGTACTACTTTAGTAAATGACTGTTAAGCAGTACTACTGTAGTAAATGACTGTCAAGCAGTACTACTGTAGTAAATGACTGTAAGTAGTACTACTGTAGTAAATGACTGTTAAGTAGTACTACTGTAGTAAATGACTGTTAAGCAGTACTACTGTAGTAAATTACTGTTAAGTACTGTAGTAAATGACTGTAAGTAGTACTACTGTAGTAAATGACTGTTAGTAGTACTACTGTAGTAAATGACTGTTAAGTAGTACTACTGTAGTAAATGACTGTTAAGCAGTACTGCTGTAGTAAATGACTGTTAAGTACTGTAGTAAATGATTGTTTAGTACTACTGTAGTAAATGACTGTTAGTAGTACCACTGTAGTAAATGACTGGTAAGTAGTACTACTGTAGTAAATGACTGTTAGTAGTACTACTGTAGTAAATGACTGTTAAGCAGTACTACTGTAGTAAATGACTGAAAGTAGTACTACTGTTGTAAATGACTGTTAAGCAGTACTACTTTAGTAAATGACTGTTAAGCAGTACTACTGTAGTAAATGACTGTCAAGCAGTACTACTGTGGTAAATGACTGTAAGTAGTACTACTGTAGTAAATGACTGTTAAGTGGTACTACTGTAATAAATGACTGTTAAGTAGTACTACTGTAGTAAATGACTGTTAAGCAGTACTACTGTAGTAAATGACTGTTAAGTAGTACTACTGTAGTAAATGACTGTAAGCAGTACTACTGTAGTAAATGACTGTTAAGCAGTACTACTGTAGTAAATGACTGTTAAGTAGTACTACTGTAGTAAATGACTGTTAAGTAGTACTACTGTAGTAAATGACTGTTAAGCAGTACTACTGTAGTAAATGACTGTTAAGTAGTACTACTGTAGTAAATGACTGTTAAGTAGTACTACTGTAGTAAATGAATGTAAGCAGTACTACTGTAGTAAATGACTGTTAAGCAGTACTACTGTAGTAAATGACTGTCAAGCAGTACTACTGTAGTAAATGACTGTAAGTAGTACTACTGTAGTAAATGACTGTTAAGCAGTACTACTGTAGTAAATGACTGTAAGCAGTACTACTGTAGTAAATGACTGTTAAGCAGTACTACTGTAGTAAATGACTCTTAAGTAGTACTACTGTAGTAAATGACTTTAAGCAGTACTACTGTAGTAAATGACTGTCAGTAGTACTACTGTAGTAAATGACTGTTAAGCAGTACTACTGTAGTAAATGACTGTTAAGCAGTACTACTGTAGTAAATGACTGTTAAGTAGTACTACTGTAGTAAATGACTGTTAAGTAGTACTACTGTAGTAAATGAATGTAAGCAGGACTACTTTAGTAAAAGACTGTTAAGCAGTACTACTGTAGTAAATGACTGTCAAGCAGTACTACTGTAGTAAATGACTGTAAGTAGTACTACTGTAGTAAATGACTGTTAAGTAGTACTACTGTAGTAAATGACTGTTAAGTACTGTAGCAAATGACTGTTAAGTAGTACTACTGTAGTAAATGACTGTTAAGTAGTTCTACTGTAGTAAATGACTGTTAAGTAGTACTACTGTAGTAAATGACTGTAAGCAGTACTACTGTAGTAAATGACTGTAAGTAGTACTACTGTAGTAAATGACTGTTAAGTAGTACTACTGTAGTAAATGATTGTTTAGTACTACTGTAGTAAATGACTGTTAGGCAGTACTACTGTAGTAAATGACTGTTAAGTAGTACTACTGTAGTAAATGACTGTTAAGTAGAACGACTGTAGTAAATGACTGTGTAGTACTACTGTAGCAAATGACTGTTAGGTAGTACTACTGTAGTAAATGACTGTTAAGTAGTACTACTGTAGTAAATGACTGTTAAGTAGTACTACTGTAGTAAATGACTGTAAGCAGTACTACTGTAGTAAATGACTGTAAGCAGTACTACTGTAGTAAATGACTGTTAAGTAGTACTACTGTAGTCAACGAATGTAAGCAGTACTACTGTAGTAAATGACTGTTAAGCAGTACTACTGTAGTAAATGACTCTTAAGTAGTACTACTTTAGTAAATGACTTTAAGCAGTACTACTGTAGTAAATGACTGTCAGTAGTACTACTGTAGTAAATGACTGTTAAGCAGTACTACTGTAGTAAATGACTGTTAAGTAGTACTACTGTAGTAAATGACTGTTAAGCAGTACTACTGTAGTAAATGACTGTTAAGTAGTACTACTGTAGTAAATGACTGTTAAGTAGTACTACTGTAGTAAATGAATGTAAGCAGTACTACTTTAGTAAATGACTGTTAAGCAGTACTACTGTAGTAAATGACTGTCAAGCAGTACTACTGTAGTAAATGACTGTAAGTAGTACTACTGTAGTAAATGACTGTTAAGTAGTACTACTGTAGTAAATGACTGTTAAGCAGTACTACTGTAGTAAATTACTGTTAGTAGTACAACTGTAGTAAACTACTGTTAATAGTACAACTGTAGTAAATGACTGTTAAGTGGTACTACTGTAGTAAATGACTGTTAAGTAGTACTACTGTAGTAAACGAATGTAAGCAGTACTACTTTAGTAAATGACTGTTAAGCAGTACTACTGTAGTACAGGACTGTCAAGCAGTACTACTGTGGTAAATGACTGTAAGTAGTACTACTGTAGTAAATGACTGTTAAGTACTGTAGCAAATGACTGTTAAGTAGTACTACTGTAGTAAATGACTGTTAAGTAGTTCTACTGTAGTAAATGACTGTTAAGTAGTACTACTGTAGTAAATGACTGTAAGCAGTACTACTGTAGTAAATGACTGTAAGCAGTACTACTGTAGTAAATGACTGTTAGGCAGTACTACTGTAGTAAATGACTGTTAAGCAGTACTACTGTAGTAAATTACTGTAAGTAGTACAACTGTAGTAAACTGCTGTTAGTAGTACAACTGTAGTAAATGACTGTTAAGTGGTACTACTGTCGTAAGACTTAGACTTAGACTTAGACAGACTTTATTCATCCACAAGGGAAATTCTGTTGTCACAGTAGCTCAGAACAGCAATAGAGGAAGAAATAGAAACAGCAATAGTAGGTAAGAGAAAAAAAAGTAAATAATAATAATAAAATAGAATAGGTACTATCCATAAAGCAATCTGGAATATGTACACTTTTACAAAGATAAATAAAACTATCAAGTAAAATTGGCAATATAGAATATGGAAATTTAGAAATTTACAATATATACAACATGTGACTAAATGCAGTGCCAGTTTACACAGAGGCTTTGAAATGAATGTTAGTTATCTGTCACAAAGTGGGGAGTTATTGTACATCTGTATAGAGAATGGTAAGAATGTGTTCTTGTAGCGCTCACTGTGACAGCGCAGCTGTAAAAGTCTATTGGAGAAGGAGCTCCTTTGCCCCTCTACAGTCCGGTGGAGTGGATGAGCAGGATTGTCCATAATAGAGAGCAGTTTGTCCAGAGTCCCCCTGTCCCTCACTGTCACAAATGTCTCCAGTTGACAGCCAACCACCTGTCCAGCTTTGCGGATCAGTTTGTCAATCCGAGAGATGTCCCTTTTGGATGTACTGCTGCCCCAGCAGTAAATGACTGTTAATTAGCACTACTGTAGTAAATGACTGTTAAGTAGTACTACTGTAGTAAATGACTAAGCAGTACTACTGTAGTAAATGACTGTTAAGCAGTACTACTGTACTAAATGACTGTTAAGTAGTACTACTGTAGTAAATGACTGTTAAGCAGTACTGCTGTAGTAAATGACTGTTAAGTACTGTAGTAAATGACTGTAAGTAGTACTACTGTAGTAAATGACTGTTAGTAGTACTACTGTAGTAAATGACTGTTAAGTAGTACTACTGTAGTAAATGACTGTTAAGCAGTACTGCTGTAGTAAATGACTGTTAAGTACTGTAGTAAATGACTGTAAGTAGTACTACTGTAGTAAATGATTGTTAAGTAGTACTACTGTAGTAAATGACTGTTAAGCAGTACTACTGTAGTAAATTACTGTTAGTAGTACAACTGTAGTAAACTACTGTTAATAGTACAACTGTAGTAAATGACTGTTAAGTGGTACTACTGTAGTAAATGACTGTTAAGTAGTACTACTGTAGTAAACGAATGTAAGCAGTACTACTTTAGTAAATGACTGTTAAGCAGTACTACTGTAGTAAAGGACTGTCAAGCAGTACTACTGTGGTAAATGACTGTAAGTAGTACTACTGTAGTAAATGACTGTTAAGTACTGTAGCAAATGACTGTTAAGTAGTACTACTGTAGTAAATGACTGTTAAGTAGTTCTACTGTAGTAAATGACTGTTAAGTAGTACTACTGTAGTAAATGACTGTAAGCAGTACTACTGTAGTAAATGACTGTAAGCAGTACTACTGTAGTAAATGACTGTTAGGCAGTACTACTGTAGTAAATGACTGTTAAGCAGTACTACTGTAGTAAATTACTGTAAGTAGTACAACTGTAGTAAACTACTGTTAGTAGTACAACTGTAGTAAATGACTGTTAAGTGGTACTACTGTCGTAAATGACTGTTAATTAGCACTACTGTAGTAAATGACTGTTAAGTAGTACTACTGTAGTAAATGACTAAGCAGTACTACTGTAGTAAATGACTGTTAAGCAGTACTACTGTACTAAATGACTGTTAAGTAGTACTACTGTAGTAAATGACTGTTAAGCAGTACTGCTGTAGTAAATGACTGTTAAGTACTGTAGTAAATGACTGTAAGTAGTACTACTGTAGTAAATGACTGTTAGTAGTACTACTGTAGTAAATGACTGTTAAGTAGTACTACTGTAGTAAATGACTGTTAAGCAGTACTGCTGAAGTAAATGACTGTTAAGTACTGTAGTAAATGACTGTAAGTAGAACTACTGTAGTAAATGACTGTGTAGTACTACTGTAGCAAATGACTGTTAGGTAGTACTACTGTAGTAAATGACTGTTAAGTAGTACTACTGTAGTAAATGACTGTTAAGTAGTACTACTGTAGTAAATGACTGTTAAGTAGTACTACTGTAGTCAACGAATGTAAGCAGTACTACTGTAGTAAATGACTGTTAAGCAGTACTACTGTAGTAAATGACTCTTAAGTAGTACTACTTTAGTAAATGACTTTAAGCAGTACTACTGTAGTAAATGACTGTCAGTAGTACTACTGTAGTAAATGACTGTTAAGCAGTACTACTGTAGTAAATGACTGTCAGTAGTACTACTGTAGTAAATGACTGTTAAGCAGTACTACTGTAGTAAATGACTGTTAAGTAGTACTACTGTAGTAAATGACTGTTAAGCAGTACTACTGTAGTAAATGACTGTTAAGTAGTACTACTGTAGTAAATGACTGTTAAGTAGTACTACTGTAGTAAATGAATGTAAGCAGTACTACTTTAGTAAATGACTGTTAAGCAGTACTACTGTAGTAAATGACTGTCAAGCAGTACTACTGTAGTAAATGACTGTAAGTAGTACTACTGTAGTAAATGACTGTTAAGTAGTACTACTGTAGTAAATGACTGTTAAGCAGTACTACTGTAGTAAATTACTGTTAAGTACTGTAGTAAATGACTGTAAGTAGTACTACTGTAGTAAATGACTGTTAGTAGTACTACTGTAGTAAATGACTGTTAAGTAGTACTACTGTAGTAAATGACTGTTAAGCAGTACTGCTGTAGTAAATGACTGTTAAGTACTGTAGTAAATGATTGTTTAGTACTACTGTAGTAAATGACTGTTAGTAGTACCACTGTAGTAAATGACTGGTAAGTAGTACTACTGTAGTAAATGACTGTTAGTAGTACTACTGTAGTAAATGACTGTTAAGCAGTACTACTGTAGTAAATGACTGAAAGTAGTACTACTGTTGTAAATGACTGTTAAGCAGTACTACTTTAGTAAATGACTGTTAAGCAGTACTACTGTAGTAAATGACTGTCAAGCAGTACTACTGTGGTAAATGACTGTAAGTAGTACTACTGTAGTAAATGACTGTTAAGTGGTACTACTGTAATAAATGACTGTTAAGTAGTACTACTGTAGTAAATGACTGTTAAGCAGTACTACTGTAGTAAATGACTGTTAAGTAGTACTACTGTAGTAAATGACTGTAAGCAGTACTACTGTAGTAAATGACTGTTAAGCAGTACTACTGTAGTAAATGACTGTTAAGTAGTACTACTGTAGTAAATGACTGTTAAGTAGTACTACTGTAGTAAATGACTGTTAAGCAGTACTACTGTAGTAAATGACTGTTAAGTAGTACTACTGTAGTAAATGACTGTTAAGTAGTACTACTGTAGTAAATGAATGTAAGCAGTACTACTGTAGTAAATGACTGTTAAGCAGTACTACTGTAGTAAATGACTGTCAAGCAGTACTACTGTAGTAAATGACTGTAAGTAGTACTACTGTAGTAAATGACTGTTAAGCAGTACTACTGTAGTAAATGACTGTAAGCAGTACTACTGTAGTAAATGACTGTTAAGCAGTACTACTGTAGTAAATGACTCTTAAGTAGTACTACTGTAGTAAATGACTTTAAGCAGTACTACTGTAGTAAATGACTGTCAGTAGTACTACTGTAGTAAATGACTGTTAAGCAGTACTACTGTAGTAAATGACTGTTAAGTAGTACTACTGTAGTAAATGACTGTTAAGTAGTACTACTGTAGTAAATGAATGTAAGCAGGACTACTTTAGTAAATGACTGTTAAGCAGTACTACTGTAGTAAATGACTGTCAAGCAGTACTACTGTAGTAAATGACTGTAAGTAGTACTACTGTAGTAAATGACTGTTAAGTAGTACTACTGTAGTAAATGACTGTTAAGTACTGTAGCAAATGACTGTTAAGTAGTACTACTGTAGTAAATGACTGTTAAGTAGTTCTACTGTAGTAAATGACTGTTAAGTAGTACTACTGTAGTAAATGACTGTAAGCAGTACTACTGTAGTAAATGACTGTAAGTAGTACTACTGTAGTAAATGACTGTTAAGTAGTACTACTGTAGTAAATGATTGTTTAGTACTACTGTAGTAAATGACTGTTAGGCAGTACTACTGTAGTAAATGACTGTTAAGTAGTACTACTGTAGTAAATGACTGTTAAGTAGAACGACTGTAGTAAATGACTGTGTAGTACTACTGTAGCAAATGACTGTTAGGTAGTACTACTGTAGTAAATGACTGTTAAGTACTACTACTGTAGTAAATGACTGTTAAGTAGTACTACTGTAGTAAATGACTGTAAGCAGTACTACTGTAGTAAATGACTGTAAGCAGTACTACTGTAGTAAATGACTGTTAAGTAGTACTACTGTAGTCAACGAATGTAAGCAGTACTACTGTAGTAAATGACTGTTAAGCAGTACTACTGTAGTAAATGACTCTTAAGTAGTACTACTTTAGTAAATGACTTTAAGCAGTACTACTGTAGTAAATGACTGTCAGTAGTACTACTGTAGTAAATGACTGTTAAGCAGTACTACTGTAGTAAATGACTGTTAAGTAGTACTACTGTAGTAAATGACTGTTAAGCAGTACTACTGTAGTAAATGACTGTTAAGTAGTACTACTGTAGTAAATGACTGTTAAGTAGTACTACTGTAGTAAATGAATGTAAGCAGTACTACTTTAGTAAATGACTGTTAAGCAGTACTACTGTAGTAAATGACTGTCAAGCAGTACTACTGTAGTAAATGACTGTAAGTAGTACTACTGTAGTAAATGACTGTTAAGTAGTACTACTGTAGTAAATGACTGTTAAGCAGTACTACTGTAGTAAATTACTGTTAGTAGTACAACTGTAGTAAACTACTGTTAATAGTACAACTGTAGTAAATGACTGTTAAGTGGTACTACTGTAGTAAATGACTGTTAAGTAGTACTACTGTAGTAAACGAATGTAAGCAGTACTACTTTAGTAAATGACTGTTAAGCAGTACTACTGTAGTAAAGGACTGTCAAGCAGTACTACTGTGGTAAATGACTGTAAGTAGTACTACTGTAGTAAATGACTGTTAAGTACTGTAGCAAATGACTGTTAAGTAGTACTACTGTAGTAAATGACTGTTAAGTAGTTCTACTGTAGTAAATGACTGTTAAGTAGTACTACTGTAGTAAATGACTGTAAGCAGTACTACTGTAGTAAATGACTGTAAGCAGTACTACTGTAGTAAATGACTGTTAGGCAGTACTACTGTAGTAAATGACTGTTAAGCAGTACTACTGTAGTAAATTACTGTAAGTAGTACAACTGTAGTAAACTACTGTTAGTAGTACAACTGTAGTAAATGACTGTTAAGTGGTACTACTGTCGTAAATGACTGTTAATTAGCACTACTGTAGTAAATGACTGTTAAGTAGTACTACTGTAGTAAATGACTAAGCAGTACTACTGTAGTAAATGACTGTTAAGCAGTACTACTGTACTAAATGACTGTTAAGTAGTACTACTGTAGTAAATGACTGTTAAGCAGTACTGCTGTAGTAAATGACTGTTAAGTACTGTAGTAAATGACTGTAAGTAGTACTACTGTAGTAAATGACTGTTAGTAGTACTACTGTAGTAAATGACTGTTAAGTAGTACTACTGTAGTAAATGACTGTTAAGCAGTACTGCTGTAGTAAATGACTGTTAAGTACTGTAGTAAATGACTGTAAGTAGTACTACTGTAGTAAATGACTGTTAAGTAGTACTACTGTAGTAAATGACTGTTAAGCAGTACTACTGTAGTAAATTACTGTTAGTAGTACAACTGTAGTAAACTACTGTTAATAGTACAACTGTAGTAAATGACTGTTAAGTGGTACTACTGTAGTAAATGACTGTTAAGTAGTACTACTGTAGTAAACGAATGTAAGCAGTACTACTTTAGTAAATGACTGTTAAGCAGTACTACTGTAGTAAAGGACTGTCAAGCAGTACTACTGTGGTAAATGACTGTAAGTAGTACTACTGTAGTAAATGACTGTTAAGTACTGTAGCAAATGACTGTTAAGTAGTACTACTGTAGTAAATGACTGTTAAGTAGTTCTACTGTAGTAAATGACTGTTAAGTAGTACTACTGTAGTAAATGACTGTAAGCAGTACTACTGTAGTAAATGACTGTAAGCAGTACTACTGTAGTAAATGACTGTTAGGCAGTACTACTGTAGTAAATGACTGTTAAGCAGTACTACTGTAGTAAATTACTGTAAGTAGTACAACTGTAGTAAACTACTGTTAGTAGTACAACTGTAGTAAATGACTGTTAAGTGGTACTACTGTCGTAAATGACTGTTAATTAGCACTACTGTAGTAAATGACTGTTAAGTAGTACTACTGTAGTAAATGACTAAGCAGTACTACTGTAGTAAATGACTGTTAAGCAGTACTACTGTACTAAATGACTGTTAAGTAGTACTACTGTAGTAAATGACTGTTAAGCAGTACTGCTGTAGTAAATGACTGTTAAGTACTGTAGTAAATGACTGTCAAGCAGTACTACTGTGGTAAATGACTGTAAGTAGTACTACTGTAGTAAATGACTGTTAAGTGGTACTACTGTAATAAATGACTGTTAAGTAGTACTACTGTAGTAAATGACTGTTAAGCAGTACTACTGTAGTAAATGACTGTTAAGTAGTACTACTGTAGTAAATGACTGTAAGCAGTACTACTGTAGTAAATGACTGTTAAGCAGTACTACTGTAGTAAATGACTGTTAAGTAGTACTACTGTAGTAAATGACTGTTAAGTAGTACTACTGTAGTAAATGACTGTTAAGCAGTACTACTGTAGTAAATGACTGTTAAGTAGTACTACTGTAGTAAATGACTGTTAAGTAGTACTACTGTAGTAAATGAATGTAAGCAGTACTACTGTAGTAAATGACTGTTAAGCAGTACTACTGTAGTAAATGACTGTCAAGCAGTACTACTGTAGTAAATGACTGTAAGTAGTACTACTGTAGTAAATGACTGTTAAGCAGTACTACTGTAGTAAATGACTGTAAGCAGTACTACTGTAGTAAATGACTGTTAAGCAGTACTACTGTAGTAAATGACTCTTAAGTAGTACTACTGTAGTAAATGACTTTAAGCAGTACTACTGTAGTAAATGACTGTCAGTAGTACTACTGTAGTAAATGACTGTTAAGCAGTACTACTGTAGTAAATGACTGTTAAGCAGTACTACTGTAGTAAATGACTGTTAAGTAGTACTACTGTAGTAAATGACTGTTAAGTAGTACTACTGTAGTAAATGAATGTAAGCAGGACTACTTTAGTAAATGACTGTTAAGCAGTACTACTGTAGTAAATGACTGTCAAGCAGTACTACTGTAGTAAATGACTGTAAGTAGTACTACTGTAGTAAATGACTGTTAAGTAGTACTACTGTAGTAAATGACTGTTAAGTACTGTAGCAAATGACTGTTAAGTAGTACTACTGTAGTAAATGACTGTTAAGTAGTTCTACTGTAGTAAATGACTGTTAAGTAGTACTACTGTAGTAAATGACTGTAAGCAGTACTACTGTAGTAAATGACTGTAAGTAGTACTACTGTAGTAAATGACTGTTAAGTAGTACTACTGTAGTAAATGATTGTTTAGTACTACTGTAGTAAATGACTGTTAGGCAGTACTACTGTAGTAAATGACTGTTAAGTAGTACTACTGTAGTAAATGACTGTTAAGTAGAACGACTGTAGTAAATGACTGTGTAGTACTACTGTAGCAAATGACTGTTAGGTAGTACTACTGTAGTAAATGACTGTTAAGTAGTACTACTGTAGTAAATGACTGTTAAGTAGTACTACTGTAGTAAATGACTGTAAGCAGTACTACTGTAGTAAATGACTGTAAGCAGTACTACTGTAGTAAATGACTGTTAAGTAGTACTACTGTAGTCAACGAATGTAAGCAGTACTACTGTAGTAAATGACTGTTAAGCAGTACTACTGTAGTAAATGACTCTTAAGTAGTACTACTTTAGTAAATGACTTTAAGCAGTACTACTGTAGTAAATGACTGTCAGTAGTACTACTGTAGTAAATGACTGTTAAGCAGTACTACTGTAGTAAATGACTGTTAAGTAGTACTACTGTAGTAAATGACTGTTAAGCAGTACTACTGTAGTAAATGACTGTTAAGTAGTACTACTGTAGTAAATGACTGTTAAGTAGTACTACTGTAGTAAATGAATGTAAGCAGTACTACTTTAGTAAATGACTGTTAAGCAGTACTACTGTAGTAAATGACTGTCAAGCAGTACTACTGTAGTAAATGACTGTAAGTAGTACTACTGTAGTAAATGACTGTTAAGTAGTACTACTGTAGTAAATGACTGTTAAGCAGTACTACTGTAGTAAATTACTGTTAGTAGTACAACTGTAGTAAACTACTGTTAATAGTACAACTGTAGTAAATGACTGTTAAGTGGTACTACTGTAGTAAATGACTGTTAAGTAGTACTACTGTAGTAAACGAATGTAAGCAGTACTACTTTAGTAAATGACTGTTAAGCAGTACTACTGTAGTAAAGGACTGTCAAGCAGTACTACTGTGGTAAATGACTGTAAGTAGTACTACTGTAGTAAATGACTGTTAAGTACTGTAGCAAATGACTGTTAAGTAGTACTACTGTAGTAAATGACTGTTAAGTAGTTCTACTGTAGTAAATGACTGTTAAGTAGTACCACTGTAGTAAATGACTGTAAGCAGTACTACTGTAGTAAATGACTGTAAGCAGTACTACTGTAGTAAATGACTGTTAGGCAGTACTACTGTAGTAAATGACTGTTAAGCAGTACTACTGTAGTAAATTACTGTAAGTAGTACAACTGTAGTAAACTACTGTTAGTAGTACAACTGTAGTAAATGACTGTTAAGTGGTACTACTGTCGTAAATGACTGTTAATTAGCACTACTGTAGTAAATGACTGTTAAGTAGTACTACTGTAGTTAATGACTAAGCAGTACTACTGTAGTAAATGACTGTTAAGCAGTACTACTGTACTAAATGACTGTTAAGTAGTACTACTGTAGTAAATGACTGTTAAGCAGTACTGCTGTAGTAAATGACTGTTAAGTACTGTAGTAAATGACTGTAAGTAGTACTACTGTAGTAAATGACTGTTAGTAGTACTACTGTAGTAAATGACTGTTAAGTAGTACTACTGTAGTAAATGACTGTTAAGCAGTACTGCTGTAGTAAATGACTGTTAAGTACTGTAGTAAATGACTGTAAGTAGTACTACTGTAGTAAATGACTGTTAGTAGTACCACTGTAGTAATTGACTGGTAAGTAGTACTACTGTAGTAAATGACTGTTAGTAGTACTACTGTAGTAAATGACTGTTAAGCAGTACTACTGTAGTAAATGACTGAAAGTAGTACTACTGTTGTAAATGACTGTTAAGCAGTACTACTTTAGTAAATGACTGTTAAGCAGTACTACTGTAGTAAATGACTGTCAAGCAGTACTACTGTGGTAAATGACTGTAAGTAGTACTACTGTAGTAAATGACTGTTAAGTGGTACTACTGTAATAAATGACTGTTAAGTAGTACTACTGTAGTAAATGACTGTTAAGCAGTACTACTGTAGTAAATGACTGTTAAGTAGTACTACTGTAGTAAATGACTGTAAGCAGTACTACTGTAGTAAATGACTGTTAAGCAGTACTACTGTAGTAAATGACTGTTAAGTAGTACTACTGTAGTAAATGACTTTAAGCAGTACTACTGTAGTAAATGACTGTCAGTAGTACTACTGTAGTAAATGACTGTTAAGCAGTACTACTGTAGTAAATGACTGTTAAGCAGTACTACTGTAGTAAATGACTGTTAAGCAGTACTACTGTAGTAAATGACTGTTAAGTAGTACTACTGTAGTAAATGACTGTTAAGTAGTACTACTGTAGTAAATGAATGTAAGCAGTACTACTGTAGTAAATGACTGTTAAGCAGTACTCCTGTAGTAAATGACTGTCAAGCAGTACTACTGTAGTAAATGACTGTAAGTAGTACTACTGTAGTAAATGACTGTTAAGCAGTACTACTGTAGTAAATGACTGTAAGCAGTACTACTGTAGTAAATGACTGTTAAGCAGTACTACTGTAGTAAATGACTCTTAAGTAGTACTACTGTAGTAAATGACTTTAAGCAGTACTACTGTAGTAAATGACTGTCAGTAGTACTACTGTAGTAAATGACTGTTAAGCAGTACTACTGTAGTAAATGACTGTTAAGCAGTACTACTGTAGTAAATGACTGTTAAGTAGTACTACTGTAGTAAATGACTGTTAAGTAGTACTACTGTAGTAAATGAATGTAAGCAGGACTACTTTAGTAAATGACTGTTAAGCAGTACTACTGTAGTAAATGACTGTCAAGCAGTACTACTGTAGTAAATGACTGTAAGTAGTACTACTGTAGTAAATGACTGTTAAGTAGTACTACTGTAGTAAATGACTGTTAAGTACTGTAGCAAATGACTGTTAAGTAGTACTACTGTAGTAAATGACTGTTAAGTAGTTCTACTGTAGTAAATGACTGTTAAGTAGTACTACTGTAGTAAATGACTGTAAGCAGTACTACTGTAGTAAATGACTGTAAGTAGTACTACTGTAGTAAATGACTGTTAAGTAGTACTACTGTAGTAAATGATTGTTTAGTACTACTGTAGTAAATGACTGTTAGGCAGTACTACTGTAGTAAATGACTGTTAAGTAGTACTACTGTAGTAAATGACTGTTAAGTAGAACTACTGTAGTAAATGACTGTGTAGTACTACTGTAGCAAATGACTGTTAGGTAGTACTACTGTAGTAAATGACTGTTAAGTAGTACTACTGTAGTAAATGACTGTTAAGTAGTACTACTGTAGTAAATGACTGTAAGCAGTACTACTGTAGTAAATGACTGTAAGCAGTACTACTGTAGTAAATGACTGTTAAGCAGTACTACTGTAGTAAATGACTCTTAAGTAGTACTACTGTAGTAAATGACTTTAAGCAGTACTACTGTAGTAAATGACTGTCAGTAGTACTACTGTAGTAAATGACTGTTAAGCAGTACTACTGTAGTAAATGACTGTTAAGCAGTACTACTGTAGTAAATGACTGTTAAGTAGTACTACTGTAGTAAATGACTGTTAAGTAGTACTACTGTAGTAAATGAATGTAAGCAGTACTACTGTAGTAAATGACTGTTAAGCAGTACTACTGTAGTAAATGACTGTCAAGCAGTACTACTGTAGTAAATGACTGTAAGTAGTACTACTGTAGTAAATGACTGTTAAGCAGTACTACTGTAGTAAATGACTGTAAGCAGTACTACTGTAGTAAATGACTGTTAAGCAGTACTACTGTAGTAAATGACTCTTAAGTAGTACTACTGTAGTAAATGACTTTAAGCAGTACTACTGTAGTAAATGACTGTCAGTAGTACTACTGTAGTAAATGACTGTTAAGCAGTACTACTGTAGTAAATGACTGTTAAGCAGTACTACTGTAGTAAATGACTGTTAAGTAGTACTACTGTAGTAAATGACTGTTAAGTAGTACTACTGTAGTAAATGAATGTAAGCAGGACTACTTTAGTAAATGACTGTTAAGCAGTACTACTGTAGTAAATGACTGTCAAGCAGTACTACTGTAGTAAATGACTGTAAGTAGTACTACTGTAGTAAATGACTGTTAAGTAGTACTACTGTAGTAAATGACTGTTAAGTACTGTAGCAAATGACTGTTAAGTAGTACTACTGTAGTAAATGACTGTTAAGTAGTTCTACTGTAGTAAATGACTGTTAAGTAGTACTACTGTAGTAAATGACTGTAAGCAGTACTACTGTAGTAAATGACTGTAAGTAGTACTACTGTAGTAAATGACTGTTAAGTAGTACTACTGTAGTAAATGATTGTTTAGTACTACTGTAGTAAATGACTGTTAGGCAGTACTACTGTAGTAAATGACTGTTAAGTAGTACTACTGTAGTAAATGACTGTTAAGTAGAACTACTGTAGTAAATGACTGTGTAGTACTACTGTAGCAAATGACTGTTAGGTAGTACTACTGTAGTAAATGACTGTTAAGTAGTACTACTGTAGTAAATGACTGTTAAGCAGTACTACTGTAGTAAATGACTGTAAGCAGTACTACTGTAGTAAATGACTGTAAGCAGTACTACTGTAGTAAATGACTGTTAAGTAGTACTACTGTAGTCAACGAATGTAAGCAGTACTACTTTAGTAAATGACTGTTAAGCAGTACTACTGTAGTAAAGGACTGTCAAGCAGTACTACTGTGGTAAATGACTGTAAGTAGTACTACTGTAGTAAATGACTGTTAAGTACTGTAGCAAATGACTGTTAAGTAGTACTACTGTAGTAAATGACTGTTAAGTAGTTCTACTGTAGTAAATGACTGTTAAGTAGTACTACTGTAGTAAATGACTGTAAGCAGTACTACTGTAGTAAATGACTGTTAGGCAGTACTACTGTAGTAAATGACTGTTAAGCAGTACTACTGTAGTAAATTACTGTAAGTAGTACAACTGTAGTAAACTACTGTTAGTAGTACAACTGTAGTAAATGACTGTTAAGTGGTACTACTGTCGTAAATGACTGTTAATTAGCACTACTGTAGTAAATGACTGTTAAGTAGTACTACTGTAGTAAATGACTAAGCAGTACTACTGTAGTAAATGACTGTTAAGCAGTACTACTGTACTAAATGACTGTTAAGTAGTACTACTGTAGTAAATGACTGTTAAGCAGTACTGCTGTAGTAAATGACTGTTAAGTACTGTAGTAAATGACTGTAAGTAGTACTACTGTAGTAAATGACTGTTAGTAGTACTACTGTAGTAAATGACTGTTAAGTAGTACTACTGTAGTAAATAACTAAGCAGTACTACTGTAGTAAATGACTGTTAAGCAGTACTACTGTACTAAATGACTGTTAAGTAGTACTACTGTAGTAAATGACTGTTAAGCAGTACTGCTGTAGTAAATGACTGTTAAGTACTGTAGTAAATGACTGTAAGTAGTACTACTGTAGTAAATGACTGTTAGTAGTACCACTGTAGTAAATGACTGGTAAGTAGTACTACTGTAGTAAATGACTGTTAGTAGTACTACTGTAGTAAATGACTGTTAAGCAGTACTACTGTAGTAAATGACTGAAAGTAGTACTACTGTTGTAAATGACTGTTAAGCAGTACTACTTTAGTAAATGACTGTTAAGCAGTACTACTGTAGTAAATGACTGTCAAGCAGTACTACTGTGGTAAATGACTGTAAGTAGTACTACTGTAGTAAATGACTGTTAAGTGGTACTACTGTAATAAATGACTGTTAAGCAGTACTACTGTAGTAAATGACTGTTAAGTAGTACTACTGTAGTAAATGACTGTTAAGTAGTACTACTGTAGTAAATGACTGTAAGCAGTACTACTGTAGTAAATGACTGTTAAGCAGTACTACTGTAGTAAATGACTGTTAAGTAGTACTACTGTAGTAAATGACTTTAAGCAGTACTACTGTAGTAAATGACTGTCAGTAGTACTACTGTAGTAAATGACTGTTAAGCAGTACTACTGTAGTAAATGACTGTTAAGCAGTACTACTGTAGTAAATGACTGTTAAGTAGTACTACTGTAGTAAATGACTGTTAAGTAGTACTACTGTAGTAAATGAATGTAAGCAGTACTACTGTAGTAAATGACTGTTAAGCAGTACTACTGTAGTAAATGACTGTCAAGCAGTACTACTGTAGTAAATGACTGTAAGTAGTACTACTGTAGTAAATGACTGTTAAGCAGTACTACTGTAGTAAATGACTGTAAGCAGTACCAC
Organism: Telmatherina bonti; assembly: GCF_933228915.1. NCBI lineage: Eukaryota > Metazoa > Chordata > Actinopteri > Atheriniformes > Telmatherinidae > Telmatherina > Telmatherina bonti. The sequence goes on along the minus strand of NC_136624.1, from coordinate 42,598,541 downwards.
TGTAGTAAATGACTGTTAAGCAGTACTACTGTAGTAAATGACTCTTAAGTAGTACTACTGTAGTAAATGACTTTAAGCAGTACTACTGTAGTAAATGACTGTCAGTAGTACTACTGTAGTAAATGACTGTTAAGCAGTACTACTGTAGTAAATGACTGTTAAGCAGTACTACTGTAGTAAATGACTGTTAAGTAGTACTACTGTAGTAAATGACTGTTAAGTAGTACTACTGTAGTAAATGAATGTAAGCAGGACTACTTTAGTAAATGACTGTTAAGCAGTACTACTGTAGTAAATGACTGTCAAGCAGTACTACTGTAGTAAATGACTGTAAGTAGTACTACTGTAGTAAATGACTGTTAAGTAGTACTACTGTAGTAAATGACTGTTAAGTACTGTAGCAAATGACTGTTAAGTAGTACTACTGTAGTAAATGACTGTTAAGTAGTTCTACTGTAGTAAATGACTGTTAAGTAGTACTACTGTAGTAAATGACTGTAAGCAGTACTACTGTAGTAAATGACTGTAAGTAGTACTACTGTAGTAAATGACTGTTAAGTAGTACTACTGTAGTAAATGATTGTTTAGTACTACTGTAGTAAATGACTGTTAGGCAGTACTACTGTAGTAAATGACTGTTAAGTAGTACTACTGTAGTAAATGACTGTTAAGTAGAACTACTGTAGTAAATGACTGTGTAGTACTACTGTAGCAAATGACTGTTAGGTAGTACTACTGTAGTAAATGACTGTTAACTAGTACTACTGTAGTAAATGACTGTTAAGTAGTACTACTGTAGTAAATGACTGTAAGCAGTACTACTGTAGTAAATGACTGTAAGCAGTACTACTGTAGTAAATGACTGTTAAGTAGTACTACTGTAGTAAATGACTGTTAAGTAGTACTACTGTAGTAAATGACTGTTAGGCAGTACTACTGCAGTAAATGACTGTTAAGTAGTACTACTGTAGTAAATGACTGTTAAGCAGTACTACTGTAGTAAATTACTGTTAGTAGTACAACTGTAGTAAACTACTGTTAATAGTACAACTGTAGTAAATGACTGTTAAGTGGTACTACTGTAGTAAATGACTGTTAAGTAGTACTACTGTAGTAAACGAATGTAAGCAGTACTACTTTAGTAAATGACTGTTAAGCAGTACTACTGTAGTAAAGGACTGTCAAGCAGTACTACTGTGGTAAATGACTGTAAGTAGTACTACTGTAGTAAATGACTGTTAAGTACTGTAGCAAATGACTGTTAAGTAGTACTACTGTAGTAAATGACTGTAAGCAGTACTACTGTAGTAAATGACTGTAAGCAGTACTACTGTAGTAAATGACTGTTAGGCAGTACTACTGTAGAAAATGACTGTTAAGCAGTACTACAGTAGTAAATTACTGTAAGTAGTACAACTGTAGTAAACTACTGTTAGTAGTACAACTGTAGTAAATGACTGTTAAGTGGTACTACTGTCGTAAATGACTGTTAATTAGCACTACTGTAGTAAATGACTGTTAAGTAGTACTACTGTAGTAAATGACTAAGCAGTACTACTGTAGTAAATGACTGTTAAGCAGTACTACTGTACTAAATGACTGTTAAGTAGTACTACTGTAGTAAATGACTGTTAAGCAGTACTGCTGTAGTAAATGACTGTTAAGTACTGTAGTAAATGACTGTAAGTAGTACTACTGTAGTAAATGACTGTTAGTAGTACTACTGTAGTAAATGACTGTTAAGTAGTACTACTGTAGTAAATGACTGTTAAGCAGTACTGCTGTAGTAAATGACTGTTAAGTACTGTAGTAAATGACTGTAAGTAGTACTACTGTAGTAAATGACTGTTAGTAGTACTACTGTAGTAAATGACTGTTAAGTAGTACTACTGTAGTAAATGACTAAGCAGTACTTCTGTAGTAAATGACTGTTAAGCAGTACTACTGTACTAAATGACTGTTAAGTAGTACTACTGTAGTAAATGACTGTTAAGCAGTACTGCTGTAGTAAATGACTGTTAAGTACTGTAGTAAATGACTGTAAGTAGTACTACTGTAGTAAATGACTGTTAGTAGTACTACTGTAGTAAATGACTGTTAAGTAGTACTACTGTAGTAAATGACTGTTAAGCAGTACTGCTGTAGTAAATGACTGTTAAGTACTGTAGTAAATGACTGTAAGTAGTACTACTGTAGTAAATGACTGTTAGTAGTACCACTGTAGTAAATGACTGGTAAGTAGTACTACTGTAGTAAATGACTGTTAGAAGTACTACTGTAGTAAATGACTGTTAAGCAGTACTACTGTAGTAAATGACTGAAAGTAGTACTACTGTTGTAAATGACTGTTAAGCAGTACTACTTTAGTAAATGACTGTTAAGCAGTACTACTGTAGTAAATGACTGTCAAGCAGTACTACTGTGGTAAATGACTGTAAGTAGTACTACTGTAGTAAATGACTGTTAAGTGGTACTACTGTAATAAATGACTGTTAAGTAGTACTACTGTAGTAAATGACTGTTAAGTAGTACTACTGTAGTAAATGACTGTTAAGTAGTACTACTGTAGTAAATGACTGTAAGCAGTACTACTGTAGTAAATGACTGTTAAGCAGTACTACTGTAGTAAATGACTGTTAAGTAGTACTACTGTAGTAAATGACTTTAAGCAGTACTACTGTAGTAAATGACTGTCAGTAGTACTACTGTAGTAAATGACTGTTAAGCAGTACTACTGTAGTAAATGACTGTTAAGTAGTACTACTGTAGTAAATGACTGTTAAGCAGTACTACTGTAGTAAATGACTGTTAAGTAGTACTACTGTAGTAAATGACTGTTAAGTAGTACTACTGTAGTAAATGAATGTAAGCAGTACTACTGTAGTAAATGACTGTTAAGTAGTACTACTGTAGTAAATGACTGTCAAGCAGTACTACTGTAGTAAATGACTGTAAGTAGTACTACTGTAGTAAATGACTGTTAAGCAGTACTACTGTAGTAAATGACTGTAAGCAGTACTACTGTAGTAAATGACTGTTAAGCAGTACTACTGTAGTAAATGACTCTTAAGTAGTACTACTGTAGTAAATGACTTTAAGCAGTACTACTGTAGTAAATGACTGTCAGTAGTACTACTGTAGTAAATGACTGTTAAGCAGTACTACTGTAGTAAATGACTGTTAAGCAGTACTACTGTAGTAAATGACTGTTAAGTAGTACTACTGTAGTAAATGACTGTTAAGTAGTACTACTGTAGTAAATGAATGTAAGCAGGACTACTTTAGTAAATGACTGTTAAGCAGTACTACTGTAGTAAATGACTGTCAAGCAGTACTACTGTAGTAAATGACTGTAAGTAGTACTACTGTAGTAAATGACTGTTAAGTAGTACTACTGTAGTAAATGACTGTTAAGTACTGTAGCAAATGACTGTTAAGTAGTACTACTGTAGTAAATGACTGTTAAGTAGTTCTACTGTAGTAAATGACTGTTAAGTAGTACTACTGTAGTAAATGACTGTAAGCAGTACTACTGTAGTAAATGACTGTAAGTAGTACTACTGTAGTAAATGACTGTTAAGTAGTACTACTGTAGTAAATGATTGTTTAGTACTACTGTAGTAAATGACTGTTAGGCAGTACTACTGTAGTAAATGACTGTTAAGTAGTACTACTGTAGTAAATGACTGTTAAGTAGTACTACTGTAGTAAATGAATGTAAGCAGGACTACTTTAGTAAATGACTGTTAAGCAGTACTACTGTAGTAAATGACTGTCAAGCAGTACTACTGTAGTAAATGACTGTAAGTAGTACTACTGTAGTAAATGACTGTTAAGTAGTACTACTGTAGTAAATGACTGTTAAGTACTGTAGCAAATGACTGTTAAGTAGTACTACTGTAGTAAATGACTGTTAAGTAGTTCTACTGTAGTAAATGACTGTTAAGTAGTACTACTGTAGTAAATGACTGTAAGCAGTACTACTGTAGTAAATGACTGTAAGTAGTACTACTGTAGTAAATGACTGTTAAGTAGTACTACTGTAGTAAATGATTGTTTAGTACTACTGTAGTAAATGACTGTTAGGCAGTACTACTGTAGTAAATGACTGTTAAGTAGTACTACTGTAGTAAATGACTGTTAAGTAGAACTACTGTAGTAAATGACTGTGTAGTACTACTGTAGCAAATGACTGTTAGGTAGTACTACTGTAGTAAATGACTGTTAAGTAGTACTACTGTAGTAAATGACTGTTAAGTAGTACTACTGTAGTAAATGACTGTAAGCAGTACTACTGTAGTAAATGACTGTAAGCAGTACTACTGTAGTAAATGACTGTTAAGTAGTACTACTGTAGTAAATGACTGTTAGGCAGTACTACTGTAGTAAATGACTGTTAAGTAGTACTACTGTAGTAAATGACTGTTAAGCAGTACTACTGTAGTAAATTACTGTTAGTAGTACAACTGTAGTAAACTACTGTTAATAGTACAACTGTAGTAAATGACTGTTAAGTGGTACTACTGTAGTAAATGACTGTTAAGTAGTACTACTGTAGTAAACGAATGTAAGCAGTACTACTTTAGTAAATGACTGTTAAGCAGTACTACTGTAGTAAAGGACTGTCAAGCAGTACTACTGTGGTAAATGACTGTAAGTAGTACTACTGTAGTAAATGACTGTTAAGTACTGTAGCAAATGACTGTTAAGTAGTACAACTGTAGTAAATGACTGTTAAGTAGTTCTACTGTAGTAAATGACTGTTAAGTAGTACTACTGTAGTAAATGACTGTAAGCAGTACTACTGTAGTAAATGACTGTAAGCAGTACTACTGTAGTAAAGGACTGTTAGGCAGTACTACTGTAGTAAATGACTGTTAAGCAGTACTACTGTAGTAAATTACTGTAAGTAGTACAACTGTAGTAAACTACTGTTAGTAGTACAACTGTAGTAAATGACTGTTAAGCAGTACTGCTGTAGAAAATGACTGTTAAGTACTGTAGTAAATGACTCTAAGTAGTACTACTGTAGTAAATGACTGTTAGTAGTACTACTGTAGTAAATGACTGTTAAGTAGTACTACTGTAGTAAATGACTGTTAAGCAGTACTGCTGTAGTAAATGACTGTTAAGTACTGTAGTAAATGACTGTAAGTAGTACTACTGTAGTAAATGACTGTTAGTAGTACCACTGTAGTAAATGACTGGTAAGTAGTACTACTGTAGTAAATGACTGTTAGTAGTACTACTGTAGTAAATGACTGTTAAGCAGTACTACTGTAGTAAATGACTGTAAGTACTACTACTGTTGTAAATGACTGTTAAGCAGTACTACTGTTGTAAATGACTGTTAGTAGTACTATTGTAGTAAATGACTGTTAAGTAGTACTACTGTAGTAAATGACTGTTAAGTACTGTAGCAAATGACTGTTAAGTAGTACTACTGTAGTAAATGACTGTTAAGTAGTACTACTGTAGTAAATGACTGTTAAGCAGTACTGCTGTAGTAAATGACTGTTAAGTAGTACTACTGTAGTAAATGAATGTAAGCAGGACTACTTTAGTAAATGACTGTTAAGCAGTACTACTGTAGTAAATGACTGTCAAGCAGTACTACTGTAGTAAATGACTGTAAGTAGTACTACTGTAGTAAATGACTGTTAAGTAGTACTACTGTAGTAAATGACTGTTAAGTACTGTAGCAAATGACTGTTAAGTAGTACTACTGTAGTAAATGACTGTTAAGTAGTTCTACTGTAGTAAATGACTGTTAAGTAGTACTACTGTAGTAAATGACTGTAAGCAGTACTACTGTAGTAAATGACTGTAAGTAGTACTACTGTAGTAAATGACTGTTAAGTAGTACTACTGTAGTAAATGATTGTTTAGTACTACTGTAGTAAATGACTGTTAGGCAGTACTACTGTAGTAAATGACTGTTAAGTAGTACTACTGTAGTAAATGACTGTTAAGTAGAACTACTGTAGTAAATGACTGTTAAGTAGTACTACTGTAGTAAATGACTGTTAAGTAGTACTACTGTAGTAAATGAATGTAAGCAGGACTACTTTAGTAAATGACTGTTAAGCAGTACTACTGTAGTAAATGACTGTCAAGCAGTACTACTGTAGTAAATGACTGTAAGTAGTACTACTGTAGTAAATGACTGTTAAGTAGTACTACTGTAGTAAATGACTGTTAAGTACTGTAGCAAATGACTGTTAAGTAGTACTACTGTAGTAAATGACTGTTAAGTAGTTCTACTGTAGTAAATGACTGTTAAGTAGTACTACTGTAGTAAATGACTGTAAGCAGTACTACTGTAGTAAATGACTGTAAGTAGTACTACTGTAGTAAATGACTGTTAAGTAGTACTACTGTAGTAAATGATTGTTTAGTACTACTGTAGTAAATGACTGTTAGGCAGTACTACTGTAGTAAATGACTGTTAAGTAGTACTACTGTAGTAAATGACTGTTAAGTAGTACTACTGTAGTAAATGAATGTAAGCAGGACTACTTTAGTAAATGACTGTTAAGCAGTACTACTGTAGTAAATGACTGTCAAGCAGTACTACTGTAGTAAATGACTGTAAGTAGTACTACTGTAGTAAATGACTGTTAAGTAGTACTACTGTAGTAAATGACTGTTAAGTACTGTAGCAAATGACTGTTAAGTAGTACTACTGTAGTAAATGACTGTTAAGTAGTTCTACTGTAGTAAATGACTGTTAAGTAGTACTACTGTAGTAAATGACTGTAAGCAGTACTACTGTAGTAAATGACTGTAAGTAGTACTACTGTAGTAAATGACTGTTAAGTAGTACTACTGTAGTAAATGATTGTTTAGTACTACTGTAGTAAATGACTGTTAGGCAGTACTACTGTAGTAAATGACTGTTAAGTAGTACTACTGTAGTAAATGACTGTTAAGTAGAACTACTGTAGTAAATGACTGTGTAGTACTACTGTAGCAAATGACTGTTAGGTAGTACTACTGTAGTAAATGACTGTTAAGTAGTACTACTGTAGTAAATGACTGTTAAGTAGTACTACTGTAGTAAATGACTGTAAGCAGTACTACTGTAGTAAATGACTGTAAGCAGTACTACTGTAGTAAATGACTGTTAAGTAGTACTACTGTAGTAAATGACTGTTAGGCAGTACTACTGTAGTAAATGACTGTTAAGTAGTACTACTGTAGTAAATGACTGTTAAGCAGTACTACTGTAGTAAATTACTGTTAGTAGTACAACTGTAGTAAACTACTGTTAATAGTACAACTGTAGTAAATGACTGTTAAGTGGTACTACTGTAGTAAATGACTGTTAAGTAGTACTACTGTAGTAAACGAATGTAAGCAGTACTACTTTAGTAAATGACTGTTAAGCAGTACTACTGTAGTAAAGGACTGTCAAGCAGTACTACTGTGGTAAATGACTGTAAGTAGTACTACTGTAGTAAATGACTGTTAAGTACTGTAGCAAATGACTGTTAAGTAGTACAACTGTAGTAAATGACTGTTAAGTAGTTCTACTGTAGTAAATGACTGTTAAGTAGTACTACTGTAGTAAATGACTGTAAGCAGTACTACTGTAGTAAATGACTGTAAGCAGTACTACTGTAGTAAAGGACTGTTAGGCAGTACTACTGTAGTAAATGACTGTTAAGCAGTACTACTGTAGTAAATTACTGTAAGTAGTACAACTGTAGTAAACTACTGTTAGTAGTACAACTGTAGTAAATGACTGTTAAGCAGTACTGCTGTAGAAAATGACTGTTAAGTACTGTAGTAAATGACTCTAAGTAGTACTACTGTAGTAAATGACTGTTAGTAGTACTACTGTAGTAAATGACTGTTAAGTAGTACTACTGTAGTAAATGACTGTTAAGCAGTACTGCTGTAGTAAATGACTGTTAAGTACTGTAGTAAATGACTGTAAGTAGTACTACTGTAGTAAATGACTGTTAGTAGTACCACTGTAGTAAATGACTGGTAAGTAGTACTACTGTAGTAAATGACTGTTAGTAGTACTACTGTAGTAAATGACTGTTAAGCAGTACTACTGTAGTAAATGACTGTAAGTACTACTACTGTTGTAAATGACTGTTAAGCAGTACTACTGTTGTAAATGACTGTTAGTAGTACTATTGTAGTAAATGACTGTTAAGTAGTACTACTGTAGTAAATGACTGTTAAGTACTGTAGCAAATGACTGTTAAGTAGTACTACTGTAGTAAATGACTGTTAAGTAGTACTACTGTAGTAAATGACTGTTAAGCAGTACTGCTGTAGTAAATGACTGTTAAGTAGTACTACTGTAGTAAATGAATGTAAGCAGGACTACTTTAGTAAATGACTGTTAAGCAGTACTACTGTAGTAAATGACTGTCAAGCAGTACTACTGTAGTAAATGACTGTAAGTAGTACTACTGTAGTAAATGACTGTTAAGTAGTACTACTGTAGTAAATGACTGTTAAGTACTGTAGCAAATGACTGTTAAGTAGTACTACTGTAGTAAATGACTGTTAAGTAGTTCTACTGTAGTAAATGACTGTTAAGTAGTACTACTGTAGTAAATGACTGTAAGCAGTACTACTGTAGTAAATGACTGTAAGTAGTACTACTGTAGTAAATGACTGTTAAGTAGTACTACTGTAGTAAATGATTGTTTAGTACTACTGTAGTAAATGACTGTTAGGCAGTACTACTGTAGTAAATGACTGTTAAGTAGTACTACTGTAGTAAATGACTGTTAAGTAGAACTACTGTAGTAAATGACTGTGTAGTACTACTGTAGCAAATGACTGTTAGGTAGTACTACTGTAGTAAATGACTGTTAAGTAGTACTACTGTAGTAAATGACTGTTAAGTAGTACTACTGTAGTAAATGACTGTAAGCAGTACTACTGTAGTAAATGACTGTAAGCAGTACTACTGTAGTAAATGACTGTTAAGTAGTACTACTGTAGTAAATGACTGTTAAGTAGTACTACTGTAGTAAATGACTGTTAGGCAGTACTACTGTAGTAAATGACTGTTAAGTAGTACTACTGTAGTAAATGACTGTTAAGCAGTACTACTGTAGTAAATTACTGTTAGTAGTACAACTGTAGTAAACTACTGTTAATAGTACAACTGTAGTAAATGACTGTTAAGTGGTACTACTGTAGTAAATGACTGTTAAGTAGTACTACTGTAGTAAACGAATGTAAGCAGTACTACTTTAGTAAATGACTGTTAAGCAGTACTACTGTAGTAAAGGACTGTCAAGCAGTACTACTTTGGTAAATGACTGTAAGTAGTACTACTGTAGTAAATGACTGTTAAGTACTGTAGCAAATGACTGTTAAGTAGTACAACTGTAGTAAATGACTGTTAAGTAGTTCTACTGTAGTAAATGACTGTTAAGTAGTACTACTGTAGTAAATGACTGTAAGCAGTACTACTGTAGTAAATGACTGTAAGCAGTACTACTGTAGTAAATGACTGTTAGGCAGTACTACTGTAGTAAATTACTGTAAGTAGTACAACTGTAGTAAACTACTGTTAGTAGTACAACTGTAGTAAATGACTGTTAAGCAGTACTGCTGTAGTAAATGACTGTTAAGTACTGTAGTAAATGACTGTAAGTAGTACTACTGTAGTAAATGACTGTTAGTAGTACTACTGTAGTAAATGACTGTTAAGTAGTACTACTGTAGTAAATGACTGTTAAGCAGTACTGCTGTAGTAAATGACTGTTAAGTACTGTAGTAAATGACTGTAAGTAGTACTACTGTAGTAAATGACTGTTAGTAGTACCACTGTAGTAAATGACTGGTAAGTAGTACTACTGTAGTAAATGACTGTTAGTAGTACTACTGTAGTAAATGACTGTTAAGCAGTACTACTGTAGTAAATGACTGTAAGTACTACTACTGTTGTAAATGACTGTTAAGCAGTACTACTGTTGTAAATGACTGTTAGTAGTACTATTGTAGTAAATGACTGTTAAGTAGTACTACTGTAGTAAATGACTGTTAAGTACTGTAGCAAATGACTGTTAAGTAGTACTACTGTAGTAAATGACTGTTAAGTAGTACTACTGTAGTAAATGACTGTTAAGCAGTACTGCTGTAGTAAATGACTGTTAAGTAGTACTACTGTAGTAAATGAATGTAAGCAGGACTACTTTAGTAAATGACTGTTAAGCAGTACTACTGTAGTAAATGACTGTCAAGCAGTACTACTGTAGTAAATGACTGTAAGTAGTACTACTGTAGTAAATGACTGTTAAGTAGTACTACTGTAGTAAATGACTGTTAAGTACTGTAGCAAATGACTGTTAAGTAGTACTACTGTAGTAAATGACTGTTAAGTAGTTCTACTGTAGTAAATGACTGTTAAGTAGTACTACTGTAGTAAATGACTGTAAGCAGTACTACTGTAGTAAATGACTGTAAGTAGTACTACTGTAGTAAATGACTGTTAAGTAGTACTACTGTAGTAAATGATTGTTTAGTACTACTGTAGTAAATGACTGTTAGGCAGTACTACTGTAGTAAATGACTGTTAAGTAGTACTACTGTAGTAAATGACTGTTAAGTAGAACTACTGTAGTAAATGACTGTGTAGTACTACTGTAGCAAATGACTGTTAGGTAGTACTACTGTAGTAAATGACTGTTAAGTAGTACTACTGTAGTAAATGACTGTTAAGTAGTACTACTGTAGTAAATGACTGTAAGCAGTACTACTGTAGTAAATGACTGTAAGCAGTACTACTGTAGTAAATGACTGTTAAGTAGTACTACTGTAGTAAATGACTGTTAAGTAGTACTACTGTAGTAAATGACTGTTAGGCAGTACTACTGTAGTAAATGACTGTTAAGTAGTACTACTGTAGTAAATGACTGTTAAGTAGTACTACTGTAGTAAATTACTGTTAGTAGTACAACTGTAGTAAACTACTGTTAATAGTACAACTGTAGTAAATGACTGTTAAGTGGTACTACTGTAGTAAATGACTGTTAAGTAGTACTACTGTAGTAAACGAATGTAAGCAGTACTACTTTAGTAAATGACTGTTAAGCAGTACTACTGTAGTAAAGGACTGTCAAGCAGTACTACTTTGGTAAATGACTGTAAGTAGTACTACTGTAGTAAATGACTGTTAAGTACTGTAGCAAATGACTGTTAAGTAGTACAACTGTAGTAAATGACTGTTAAGTAGTTCTACTGTAGTAAATGACTGTTAAGTAGTACTACTGTAGTAAATGACTGTAAGCAGTACTACTGTAGTAAATGACTGTAAGCAGTACTACTGTAGTAAATGACTGTTAGGCAGTACTACTGTAGTAAATGACTGTTAAGCAGTACTACTGTAGTAAATTACTGTAAGTAGTACAACTGTAGTAAACTACTGTTAGTAGTACAACTGTAGTAAATGACTGTTAAGCAGTACTGCTGTAGTAAATGACTGTTAAGTACTGTAGTAAATGACTGTAAGTAGTACTACTGTAGTAAATGACTGTTAGTAGTACTACTGTAGTAAATGACTGTTAAGTAGTACTACTGTAGTAAATGACTGTTAAGCAGTACTGCTGTAGTAAATGACTGTTAAGTACTGTAGTAAATGACTGTAAGTAGTACTACTGTAGTAAATGACTGTTAGTAGTACCACTGTAGTAAATGACTGGTAAGTAGTACTACTGTAGTAAATGACTGTTAGTAGTACTACTGTAGTAAATGACTGTTAAGCAGTACTACTGTAGTAAATGACTGTAAGTACTACTACTGTTGTAAATGACTGTTAAGCAGTACTACTGTTGTAAATGACTGTTAGTAGTACTATTGTAGTAAATGACTGTTAAGTAGTACTACTGTAGTAAATGACTGTTAAGCAGTACTACTGTTGTAAATGACTGTTAGTAGTACTATTGTAGTAAATGACTGTTAAGTAGTACTACTGTAGTAAATGACTGTTAAGTACTGTAGCAAATGACTGTTAAGTAGTACTACTGTAGTAAATGACTGTTAAGTAGTACTACTGTAGTAAATGACTGTTAAGCAGTACTGCTGTAGTAAATGACTGTTAAGTACTGTAGTAAATGACTGTAAGTAGTACTACTGTAGTAAATGACTGTTAAGTAGTACTACTGTAGTAAATGACTGTTAAGTAGTACTACTGTAGTAAATGACTGTTAGGCAGTACTACTGTAGTAAATGACTGTTAAGTAGTACTACTGTAGTAAATGACTGTTAAGCAGTACTACTGTAGTAAATTACTGTTAGTAGTACAACTGTAGTAAACTACTGTTAATAGTACAACTGTAGTAAATGACTGTTAAGTGGTACTACTGTAGTAAATGACTGTTAAGTAGTACTACTGTAGTAAACGAATGTAAGCAGTACTACTTTAGTAAATGACTGTTAAGCAGTACTACTGTAGTAAAGGACTGTCAAGCAGTACTACTTTGGTAAATGACTGTAAGTAGTACTACTGTAGTAAATGACTGTTAAGTACTGTAGCAAATGACTGTTAAGTAGTACAACTGTAGTAAATGACTGTTAAGTAGTTCTACTGTAGTAAATGACTGTTAAGTAGTACTACTGTAGTAAATGACTGTAAGCAGTACTACTGTAGTAAATGACTGTAAGCAGTACTACTGTAGTAAATGACTGTTAGGCAGTACTACTGTAGTAAATGACTGTTAAGCAGTACTACTGTAGTAAATTACTGTAAGTAGTACAACTGTAGTAAACTACTGTTAGTAGTACAACTGTAGTAAATGACTGTTAAGCAGTACTGCTGTAGTAAATGACTGTTAAGTACTGTAGTAAATGACTGTAAGTAGTACTACTGTAGTAAATGACTGTTAGTAGTACTACTGTAGTAAATGACTGTTAAGTAGTACTACTGTAGTAAATGACTGTTAAGCAGTACTGCTGTAGTAAATGACTGTTAAGTACTGTAGTAAATGACTGTAAGTAGTACTACTGTAGTAAATGACTGTTAGTAGTACCACTGTAGTAAATGACTGGTAAGTAGTACTACTGTAGTAAATGACTGTTAGTAGTACTACTGTAGTAAATGACTGTTAAGCAGTACTACTGTAGTAAATGACTGTAAGTACTACTACTGTTGTAAATGACTGTTAAGCAGTACTACTGTTGTAAATGACTGTTAGTAGTACTATTGTAGTAAATGACTGTTAAGCAGTACTACTGTAGTAAATGACTGTTAAGCAGTACTACTGTTGTAAATGACTGTTAGTAGTACTATTGTAGTAAATGACTGTTAAGTAGTACTACTGTAGTAAATGACTGTTAAGTACTGTAGCAAATGACTGTTAAGTAGTACTACTGTAGTAAATGACTGTTAAGTAGTACTACTGTAGTAAATGACTGTTAAGCAGTACTGCTGTAGTAAATGACTGTTAAGTACTGTAGTAAATGACTGTAAGTAGTACTACTGTAGTAAATGACTGTTAGTAGTACCACTGTAGTAAATGACTGGTAAGTAGTACTACTGTAGTAAATGACTGTTAGTAGTACTACTGTAGTAAATGACTGTTAAGCAGTACTACTGTAGTAAATGACTGTAAGTACTACTACTGTTGTAAATGACTGTTAAGCAGTACTACTGTTGTAAATGACTGTTAGTAGTACTATTGTAGTAAATGACTGTTAAGTAGTACTACTGTAGTAAATGACTGTTAAGCAGTACTACTGTTGTAAATGACTGTTAGTAGTACTACTGTAGTAAATGACTGTTAAGCAGTACTGCTGTAGTAAATGACTGTTAAGTACTGTAGTAAATGACTGTAAGTAGTACTACTGTAGTAAATGACTGTTAAGTACTGTAGCAAATGACTGTTAAGTAGTACAACTGTAGTAAATGACTGTTAAGTAGTTCTACTGTAGTAAATGACTGTTAAGTAGTACTACTGTAGTAAATGACTGTAAGCAGTACTACTGTAGTAAATGACTGTAAGCAGTACTACTGTAGTAAATGACTGTTAGGCAGTACTACTGTAGTAAATGACTGTTAAGCAGTACTACTGTAGTAAATTACTGTAAGTAGTACAACTGTAGTAAACTACTGTTAGTAGTACAACTGTAGTAAATGACTGTTAAGCAGTACTGCTGTAGTAAATGACTGTTAAGTACTGTAGTAAATGACTGTAAGTAGTACTACTGTAGTAAATGACTGTTAGTAGTACTACTGTAGTAAATGACTGTTAAGTAGTACTACTGTAGTAAATGACTGTTAAGCAGTACTGCTGTAGTAAATGACTGTTAAGTACTGTAGTAAATGACTGTAAGTAGTACTACTGTAGTAAATGACTGTTAGTAGTACCACTGTAGTAAATGACTGGTAAGTAGTACTACTGTAGTAAATGACTGTTAGTAGTACTACTGTAGTAAATGACTGTTAAGCAGTACTACTGTAGTAAATGACTGTAAGTACTACTACTGTTGTAAATGACTGTTAAGCAGTACTACTGTTGTAAATGACTGTTAGTAGTACTATTGTAGTAAATGACTGTTAAGTAGTACTACTGTAGTAAATGACTGTTAAGCAGTACTACTGTTGTAAATGACTGTTAGTAGTACTATTGTAGTAAATGACTGTTAAGTAGTACTACTGTAGTAAATGACTGTTAAGTACTGTAGCAAATGACTGTTAAGTAGTACTACTGTAGTAAATGACTGTTAAGTAGTACTACTGTAGTAAATGACTGTTAAGCAGTACTGCTGTAGTAAATGACTGTTAAGTACTGTAGTAAATGACTGTAAGTAGTACTACTGTAGTAAATGACTGTTAATAGTACTACTGTAGTAAATGACTGTAAGTAGTACTACTGTAGTAAATGACTGTTAAGTAATACTACTGTAGTAAATTACTGATAAGTAGTACTACTGTAGTAAATGACTGTTAACTAGTACTACTGTAGTAAATGACTGTAAGCAGTACTACTGTAGTAAATTACTGTGTAGTACTACTGGAGTAAATTACTGTTAGTAGTACTATTGTAGTAAATGACTGTAAGTAGTACTACTGTAGTAAATGACTGTCAGTAGTACTACTGTAGTAAATGACTGTGTAGTACTACTGTAGTAAATGACTGTTAGTAGTACTATTGTAGTAAATGACTGTAAGTAGTACTACTGTAGTAAATGACTGTCAGTAGTACTATTGTAGTAAATGACTGTAAGTAGTACTACTGTAGTAAATGACTGTCAGTAGTACTACTGTAGTAAATGACTGTTAAGTAGTACTACTGTAGTAAATGACTGTTAATAGTACAACTGTAGTAAATGACTGTTAAGTGGTACTACTGTAGTAAATGACTGTTAAGTAGTACTACTGTAGTAAATGACTGTTAAGCAGTACTACTGTAGTAAATGACTGTTAAGTAGTACTACTGTAGTAAATGACTGTAAGCAGTACTACTGTAGTAAATGACTGTTAAGCAGTACTACTGTAGTAAATGACTGTTAAGTAGTACAACTGTAGTAAATGACTTTAAGCAGTACTACTGTAGTAAATGACTGTCAGTAGTACTACTGTAGTAAATGACTGTTAAGAAATACTACTGTAGTAGATGACTGTTAAGCAGTACTACTGTAGTAAATGACTCTTAAGTAGTACTACTGTAGTAAATGACTGTTAAGTAGTAATACTGTAGTAAATGAATGTAAGCAGTACTACTTTAGTAAATGACTGTTAAGCAGTACTACTGTAGTAAATGACTGTCAAGCTGTACTACTGTAGTAAATGACTGTAAGTAGTACTACTGTAGTAAATGACTGTTAAGCAGTACTACTGTAGTAAATGACTGTAAGTAGTACTACTGTAGTAAATGACTGTTAAGCAGTACTACTGTTGTAAATGACTGTTAGTAGTACTATTGTAGTAAATGACTGTTAAGTAGTACTACTGTAGTAAATGACTGTTAAGTGGTACTACTGTAGTAAATGACTGTTAAGCAGTACTACTGTAGTAAACGAATGTAAGCAGTACTACTTTAGTAAATGACTGTTAAGCAGTACTACTGTAGTAAATTACTGTTAGTAGTACAACTGTAGTAAACTACTGTTAATAGTACAACTGTAGTAAATGACTGTTAAGTGGTACTACTGTAGTAAATGACTGTTAAGTAGTACTACTGTAGTAAACGAATGTAAGCAGTACTACTTTAGTAAATGACTGTTAAGCAGTACTACTGTAGTAAAGGACTGTCAAGCAGTACTACTGTGGTAAATGACTGTAAGTAGTACTACTGTAGTAAATGACTGTTAAGTACTGTAGCAAATGACTGTTAAGTAGTACTACTGTAGTAAATGACTGTTAAGTAGTTCTACTGTAGTAAATTACTGTTAAGTAGTACTACTGTAGTAAATGACTGTAAGCAGTACTACTGTAGTAAATGACTGTAAGCAGTACTACTGTAGTAAATGACTGTTAAGTAGTACTACTGTAGTAAATGACTGTTAAGCAGTACTGCTGTAGTAAATGACTGTTAAGTACTGTAGTAAATGACTGTAAGTAGTACTACTGTAGTAAATGACTGTTAGTAGTACTACTGTAGTAAATGACTGTTAAGTAGTACTACTGTAGTAAATGACTGTTAAGCAGTACTGCTGTAGTAAATGACTGTTAAGTACTGTAGTAAATGACTGTAAGTAGTACTACTGTAGTAAATGACTGTTAGTAGTACCACTGTAGTAAATGACTGGTAAGTAGTACTACTGTAGTAAATGACTGTTAGTAGTACTACTGTAGTAAATGACTGTTAAGCAGTACTACTGTAGTAAATGACTGTAAGTAGTACTACTGTTGTAAATGACTGTTAAGCAGTACTACTGTTGTAAATGACTGTTAGTAGTACTATTGTAGTAAATGACTGTTAAGTATTACTACTGTAGTAAGTGACTGTTAAGCAGTTCTACTGTTGTAAATGACTGTTAGTAGTACTATTGTAGTAAATGACTGTTAAGTAGTACTACTGTAGTAAATGACTGTTAAGTACTGTAGCAAATGACTGTTAAGTAGTACTACTGTAGTAAATGACTGTTAAGTAGTACTACTGTAGTAAATGACTGTTAAGCAGTACTGCTGTAGTAAATGACTGTTAAGTACTGTAGTAAATGACTGTAAGTAGTACTACTGTAGTAAATGACTGTTAATAGTACTACTGTAGTAAATGACTGTAAGCAGTACTACTGTAGTAAATTACTGTGTAGTACTACTGGAGTAAATGACTGTTAGTAATACTATTGTAGTAAATGACTGTAAGTAGTACTACTGTAGTAAATGACTGTCAGTAGTACTACTGTAGTAAATGACTGTGTAGTACTACTGTAGTAAATGACTGTTAGTAGTACTATTGTAGTAAATGACTGTAAGTAGTACTACTGTAGTAAATGACTGTCAGTAGTACTACTGTAGTAAATGACTGTTAAGTAGTACTACTGTAGTAAATGACTGTTAATAGTACAACTGTAGTAAATGACTGTTAAGTAGTACTACTGTAGTAAATGACTGTTAAGCAGTACTACTGTAGTAAATGACTGTTAAGTAGTACTACTGTAGTAAATGACTGTAAGCAGTACTACTGTAGTAAATGACTGTAAGCAGTACTACTGTAGTAAATGACTGTTAAGCAGTACTACTGTAGTAAATGACTTTTAAGTAGTACAACTGTAGTAAATGACTTTAAGCAGTACTACTGTAGTAAATGACTGTCAGTAGTACTACTGTAGTAAATGACTGTTAAGAAATACTACTGTAGTAGATGACTGTTAAGCAGTACTACTGTAGTAAATGACTCTTAAGTAGTACTACTGTAGTAAATGACTGTTAAGTAGTAATACTGTAGTAAATGAATGTAAGAAGTACTACTTTAGTAAATGACTGTTAAGCAGTACTACTGTAGTAAATGACTGTCAAGCTGTACTACTGTAGTAAATGACTGTAAGTAGTACTACTGTAGTAAATGACTGTTAAGCAGTACTACTGTAGTAAATGACTGTAAGTAGTACTACTGTAGTAAATGACTGTTAAGCAGTACTACTGTTGTAAATGACTGTTAGTAGTACTATTGTAGTAAATGACTGTTAAGTAGTACTACTGTAGTAAATGACTGTTAAGTGGTACTACTGTAGTAAATGATTGTTAAGTAGTACTACTGTAGTAAACGAATGTAAGCAGTACTACTTTAGTAAATGACTGTTAAGCAGTACTACTGTAGTAAATTACTGTTAGTAGTACAACTTTAGTAAACTACTGTTAATAGTACAACTGTAGTAAATGACTGTTAAGTGGTACTACTGTAGTAAATGACTGTTAAGTAGTACTACTGTAGTAAACGAATGTAAGCAGTACTACTTTAGTAAATGACTGTTAAGCAGTACTACTGTAGTAAATGACTGTAAGTAGTACTACTGTAGTAAATGACTGTTAAGTACTGTAGCAAATGACTGTTAAGTAGTACTACTGTAGTAAATGACTGTTAAGTAGTTCTACTGTAGTAAATTACTGTTAAGTAGTACTACTGTAGTAAATAACTGTAAGCAGTACTACTGTAGTAAATGACTGTAAGCAGTACTACTGTAGTAAATGACTGTTAAGTAGTACTACTGTAGTAAATGACTGTTAAGCAGTACTGCTGTAGTAAATGACTGTTAAGTACTGTAGTAAATGACTGTAAGTAGTACTACTGTAGTAAATGACTGTTAGTAGTACTACTGTAGTAAATGACTGTTAGTAGTACTACTGTAGTAAATGACTGTTAAGTAGTACTACTGTAGTAAATGACTGTTAAGCAGTACTGCTGTAGTAAATGACTGTTAAGTACTGTAGTAAATGACTGTAAGTAGTACTACTGTAGTAAATGACTGTTAGTAGTACCACTGTAGTAAATGACTGGTAAGTAGTACTACTGTAGTAAATGACTGTTAGTAGTACTACTGTAGTAAATGACTGTTAAGCATTACTACTGTAGTAAATGACTGTAAGTAGTACTACCGTTGTAAATGACTGTTAAGCAGTACTACTGTTGTAAATGACTGTTAGTAGTACTATTGTAGTAAATGACTGTTAAGTATTACTACTGTAGTAAGTGACTGTTAAGCAGTTCTACTGTTGTAAATGACTGTTAGTAGTACTATTGTAGTAAATGACTGTTAAGTAGTACTACTGTAGTAAATGACTGTTAAGTACTGTAGCAAATGACTGTTAAGTAGTACTACTGTAGTAAATGACTGTTAAGTAGTACTACTGTAGTAAATGACTGTTAAGCAGTACTGCTGTAGTAAATGACTGTTAAGTACTGTAGTAAATGACTGTAAGTAGTACTACTGTAGTAAATGACTGTTAATAGTACTATTGTAGTAAATGACTGTAAGTAGTACTACTGTAGTAAATGACTGTCAGTAGTACTACTGTAGTAAATGACTGTGTAGTACTACTGTAGTAAATGACTGTTAGTAGTACTATTGTAGTAAATGACTGTAAGTAGTACTACTGTAGTAAATGACTGTCAGTAGTACTACTGTAGTAAATGACTGTTAAGTAGTACTACTGTAGTAAATGACTGTTAATAGTACAACTGTAGTAAATGACTGTTAAGTAGTACTACTGTAGTAAATGACTGTTAAGCAGTACTACTGTAGTAAATGACTGTTAAGTAGTACTACTGTAGTAAATGACTGTAAGCAGTACTACTGTAGTAAATGACTGTTAAGCAGTACTACTGTAGTAAATGACTTTAAGCAGTACTACTGTAGTAAATGACTGTCAGTAGTACTACTGTAGTAAATGACTGTGTAGTACTACTGTAGTAAATGACTGTTAGTAGTACTATTGTAGTAAATGACTGTAAGTAGTACTACTGTAGTAAATGACTGTCAGTAGTACTACTGTAGTAAATGACTGTTAATAGTACAACTGTAGTAAATGACTGTTAAGTGGTACTACTGTAGTAAATGACTGTTAAGTAGTACTACTTTAGTAAATGACTGTTAAGCAGTACTACTGTAGTAAATGACTGTTAAGTAGTACTACTGTAGTAAATGACTGTAAGCAGTACTACTGTAGTAAATGACTGTTAAGCAGTACTACTGTAGTAAATGACTGTAAGTAGTACTACTGTAGTAAATGACTGTTAAGCAGTACTACTGTTTTAAATGACTGTTAGTAGTACTATTGTAGTAAATGACTGTTAAGTAGTACTACTGTAGTAAATGACTGTTAAGCAGTACTACTGTTGTAAATGACTGTTAGTAGTACTATTGTATTAAATGACTGTTAAGTAGTACTACTGTAGTAAATGACTGTTAAGTACTGTAGCAAATGACTTAAGTAGTACTACTGTAGTAAATGACTGTTAAGTAATACTACTGTAGTAAATGACTGTTAAGCAGTACTGCTGTAGTAAATGACTGTTAAGTACTGTAGCAAATGACTGTTAAGCAGTACTACTGCACTAAATGACTGTAAGTAGTACTACTGTAGTAAATGACTGTTAATAGTACTACTGTAGTAAATGACTGTAAGTAGTACTACTGTAGTAAATGACTGTTAAGCAGTACTACTGTAGTAAATGACTGTTAAGTAGTACTACTGTAGTAAATGACTGTTAACTAGTACTACTGTAGTAAATGACTGTAAGCAGTACCACTGTAGTAAATTACTGTGTAGTACTACTGGAGTAAATGACTGTTAGTAGTACTATTGTAGTAAATGACTGTGTAGTACTACTGTAGTAAATGACTGTTAGTAGTACTATTGTAGTAAATGACTGTAAGTAGTACTACTGTAGTAAATGACTGTCAGTAGTACTACTGTAGTAAATGACTGTCAGTAGTACTACTGTAGTAAATGACTGTGTAGTACTACTGTAGTAAATGACTGTTAGTAGTACTATTGTAGTAAATGACTGTAAGTAGTACTACTGTAGTAAATGACTGTCAGTAGTACTACTGTAGTAAATGACTGTTAAGTAGTACTACTGTAGTAAATGACTGTTAATAGTACAACTGTAGTAAATGACTGTTAAGTAGTACTACTGTAGTAAATGACTGTTAAGCAGTACTACTGTAGTAAATGACTGTTAAGTAGTACTACTGTAGTAAATGACTGTAAGCAGTACTACTGTAGTAAATGACTGTAAGCAGTACTACTGTAGTAAATGACTGTTAAGCAGTACTACTGTAGTAAATGACTTTTAAGTAGTACAACTGTAGTAAATGACTTTAAGCAGTACTACTGTAGTAAATGACTGTCAGTAGTACTACTGTAGTAAATGACTGTTAAGAAATACTACTGTAGTAGATGACTGTTAAGCAGTACTACTGTAGTAAATGACTCTTAAGTAGTACTACTGTAGTAAATGACTGTTAAGTAGTAATACTGTAGTAAATGAATGTAAGAAGTACTACTTTAGTAAATGACTGTTAAGCAGTACTACTGTAGTAAATGACTGTCAAGCTGTACTACTGTAGTAAATGACTGTAAGTAGTACTACTGTAGTAAATGACTGTTAAGCAGTACTACTGTAGTAAATGACTGTAAGTAGTACTACTGTAGTAAATGACTGTTAAGCAGTACTACTGTTGTAAATGACTGTTAGTAGTACTATTGTAGTAAATGACTGTTAAGTAGTACTACTGTAGTAAATGACTGTTAAGTGGTACTACTGTAGTAAATGACTGTTAAGTAGTACTACTGTAGTAAACGAATGTAAGCAGTACTACTTTAGTAAATGACTGTTAAGCAGTACTACTGTAGTAAATTACTGTTAGTAGTACAACTTTAGTAAACTACTGTTAATAGTACAACTGTAGTAAATGACTGTTAAGTGGTACTACTGTAGTAAATGACTGTTAAGTAGTACTACTGTAGTAAACGAATGTAAGCAGTACTACTTTAGTAAATGACTGTTAAGCAGTACTACTGTAGTAAATGACTGTAAGTAGTACTACTGTAGTAAATGACTGTTAAGTACTGTAGCAAATGACTGTTAAGTAGTACTACTGTAGTAAATGACTGTTAAGTAGTTCTACTGTAGTAAATTACTGTTAAGTAGTACTACTGTAGTAAATAACTGTAAGCAGTACTACTGTAGTAAATGACTGTAAGCAGTACTACTGTAGTAAATGACTGTTAAGTAGTACTACTGTAGTAAATGACTGTTAAGCAGTACTGCTGTAGTAAATGACTGTTAAGTACTGTAGTAAATGACTGTAAGTAGTACTACTGTAGTAAATGACTGTTAGTAGTACTACTGTAGTAAATGACTGTTAGTAGTACTACTGTAGTAAATGACTGTTAAGTAGTACTACTGTAGTAAATGACTGTTAAGCAGTACTGCTGTAGTAAATGACTGTTAAGTACTGTAGTAAATGACTGTAAGTAGTACTACTGTAGTAAATGACTGTTAGTAGTACCACTGTAGTAAATGACTGGTAAGTAGTACTACTGTAGTAAATGACTGTTAGTAGTACTACTGTAGTAAATGACTGTTAAGCATTACTACTGTAGTAAATGACTGTAAGTAGTACTACCGTTGTAAATGACTGTTAAGCAGTACTACTGTTGTAAATGACTGTTAGTAGTACTATTGTAGTAAATGACTGTTAAGTATTACTACTGTAGTAAGTGACTGTTAAGCAGTTCTACTGTTGTAAATGACTGTTAGTAGTACTATTGTAGTAAATGACTGTTAAGTAGTACTACTGTAGTAAATGACTGTTAAGTACTGTAGCAAATGACTGTTAAGTAGTACTACTGTAGTAAATGACTGTTAAGTAGTACTACTGTAGTAAATGACTGTTAAGCAGTACTGCTGTAGTAAATGACTGTTAAGTACTGTAGTAAATGACTGTAAGTAGTACTACTGTAGTAAATGACTGTTAATAGTACTATTGTAGTAAATGACTGTAAGTAGTACTACTGTAGTAAATGACTGTCAGTAGTACTACTGTAGTAAATGACTGTGTAGTACTACTGTAGTAAATGACTGTTAGTAGTACTATTGTAGTAAATGACTGTAAGTAGTACTACTGTAGTAAATGACTGTCAGTAGTACTACTGTAGTAAATGACTGTTAAGTAGTACTACTGTAGTAAATGACTGTTAATAGTACAACTGTAGTAAATGACTGTTAAGTAGTACTACTGTAGTAAATGACTGTTAAGCAGTACTACTGTAGTAAATGACTGTTAAGTAGTACTACTGTAGTAAATGACTGTAAGCAGTACTACTGTAGTAAATGACTGTTAAGCAGTACTACTGTAGTAAATGACTTTAAGCAGTACTACTGTAGTAAATGACTGTCAGTAGTACTACTGTAGTAAATGACTGTGTAGTACTACTGTAGTAAATGACTGTTAGTAGTACTATTGTAGTAAATGACTGTAAGTAGTACTACTGTAGTAAATGACTGTCAGTAGTACTACTGTAGTAAATGACTGTTAATAGTACAACTGTAGTAAATGACTGTTAAGTGGTACTACTGTAGTAAATGACTGTTAAGTAGTACTACTTTAGTAAATGACTGTTAAGCAGTACTACTGTAGTAAATGACTGTTAAGTAGTACTACTGTAGTAAATGACTGTAAGCAGTACTACTGTAGTAAATGACTGTTAAGCAGTACTACTGTAGTAAATGACTGTAAGTAGTACTACTGTAGTAAATGACTGTTAAGCAGTACTACTGTTTTAAATGACTGTTAGTAGTACTATTGTAGTAAATGACTGTTAAGTAGTACTACTGTAGTAAATGACTGTTAAGCAGTACTACTGTTGTAAATGACTGTTAGTAGTACTATTGTATTAAATGACTGTTAAGTAGTACTACTGTAGTAAATGACTGTTAAGTACTGTAGCAAATGACTTAAGTAGTACTACTGTAGTAAATGACTGTTAAGTAATACTACTGTAGTAAATGACTGTTAAGCAGTACTGCTGTAGTAAATGACTGTTAAGTACTGTAGCAAATGACTGTTAAGCAGTACTACTGCACTAAATGACTGTAAGTAGTACTACTGTAGTAAATGACTGTTAATAGTACTACTGTAGTAAATGACTGTAAGTAGTACTACTGTAGTAAATGACTGTTAAGCAGTACTACTGTAGTAAATGACTGTTAAGTAGTACTACTGTAGTAAATGACTGTTAACTAGTACTACTGTAGTAAATGACTGTAAGCAGTACCACTGTAGTAAATTACTGTGTAGTACTACTGGAGTAAATGACTGTTAGTAGTACTATTGTAGTAAATGACTGTGTAGTACTACTGTAGTAAATGACTGTTAGTAGTACTATTGTAGTAAATGACTGTAAGTAGTACTACTGTAGTAAATGACTGTCAGTAGTACTACTGTAGTAAATGACTGTTAAGTAGTACTACTGTAGTAAATGACTGTTAATAGTACAACTGTAGTAAATGACTGTTAAGTGGTACTACTTTAGTAAATGACTGTTAAGTAGTACTACTGTAGTAAATGACTGTTAATAGTACAACTGTAGTAAATGACTGTTAAGAGATACTACTGTAGTAAATGACTGTTAAGTAGTACTACTGTAGTAAATGACTGTTAAGCAGTACTACTGCAGTAAATCACTGTTAAGTAGTACTACTGTAGTAAATGACTGTAAGCAGTACTACTGTAGTAAATGACTGTTAAGCAGTACTACTGTAGTAAATGACTGTTAAGCAGTACTACTGTAGTAAATGACTGTTAAGTAGTACTACTGTAGTAAATGACTGTTAAGCAGTACTACTGTAGTAAATGACTGTTAAGTAGTACTACTGTAGTAAATGACTGTTAAGTAGTACTACTGTAGTAAATGAATGTAAGCAGTACTACTTTAGTAAATGACTGTTAAGCAGTACTACTGTAGTAAATGACTGTCAAGCAGTACTACTGTAGTAAATGACTGTAAGTAGTACTACTGTACTAAATGACTGTTAAGCAGTACTACTGTAGTAAATGACTGTTAAGTAGTACTACTGTAGTAAATGACTGTAAGCAGTACTACTGTAGTAAATGACTGTTAAGCAGTACTACTGTAGTAAATGACTGTTAAGTAGTACTACTGTAGTAAATGACTGTAAGCAGTACTACTGTAGTAAATGACTGTTAAGCAGTACTACTGTAGTAAATGACTGTAAGTAGTACTACTGTAGTAAATGACTGTTAAGCAGTACTACTGTTTTAAATGACTGTTAGTAGTACTATTGTAGTAAATGACTGTTAAGTAGTACTACTGTAGTAAATGACTGTTAAGCAGTACTACTGTTGTAAATGACTGTTAGTAGTACTATTGTATTAAATGACTGTTAAGTAGTACTACTGTAGTAAATGACTGTTAAGTACTGTAGCAAATGACTTAAGTAGTACTACTGTAGTAAATGACTGTTAAGTAGTACTACTGTAGTAAATGACTGTTAAGCAGTACTGCTGTAGTAAATGACTGTTAAGTACTGTAGCAAATGACTGTTAAGCAGTACTACTGTACTAAATGACTGTAAGTAGTACTACTGTAGTAAATGACTGTTAATAGTACTACTGTAGTAAATGACTGTAAGTAGTACTACTGTAGTAAATGACTGTTAAGCAGTACTACTGTAGTAAATGACTGTTAAGTAGTACTACTGTAGTAAATGACTGTTAACTAGTACTACTGTAGTAAATGACTGTAAGCAGTACCACTGTAGTAAATTACTGTGTAGTACTACTGGAGTAAATGACTGTTAGTAGTACTATTGTAGTAAATGACTGTGTAGTACTACTGTAGTAAATGACTGTTAGTAGTACTATTGTAGTAAATGACTGTAAGTAGTACTACTGTAGTAAATGACTGTCAGTAGTACTACTGTAGTAAATGACTGTTAAGTAGTACTACTGTAGTAAATGACTGTTAATAGTACAACTGTAGTAAATGACTGTTAAGTGGTACTACTGTAGTAAATGACTGTTAAGTAGTACTACTGTAGTAAATGACTGTTAATAGTACATCTGTAGTAAATGACTGTTAAGTGGTACTACTGTAGTAAATGACTGTTAAGTAGTACTACTGTAGTAAATGACTGTTAAGCAGTACTACTGCAGTAAATCACTGTTAAGTAGTACTACTGTAGTAAATGACTGTAAGCAGTACTACTGTAGTAAATGACTGTTAAGCAGTACTACTGTAGTAAATGACTGTTAAGCAGAACTACTGTAGTAAATGACTGTTAAGTAGTACTACTGTAGTAAATGACTGTTAAGCAGTACTACTGTAGTAAATGACTGTTAAGTAGTACTACTGTAGTAAATGACTGTTAAGTAGTACTACTGTAGTAAATGAATGTAAGCAGTACTACTTTAGTAAATGACTGTTAAGCAGTACTACTGTAGTAAATGACTGTCAAGCAGTACTACTGTAGTAAATGACTGTAAGTAGTACTACTGTACTAAATGACTGTTAAGCAGTACTACTGTAGTAAATGACTGTTAAGTAGTACTACTGTAGTAAATGACTGTAAGCAGTACTACTGTAGTAAATGACTGTTAAGCAGTACTACTGTAGTAAATGACTGTTAAGTAGTACTACTGTAGTAAATGACTGTTAAGTAGTACTACTGTAGTAAATGACTGTAAGCAGTACTACTGTAGTAAATGACTGTTAAGTAGTACTACTGTAGTAAATGACTGTTAAGTAGTACTACTGTAGTAAATGAATGTAAGCAGTACTACTTTAGTAAATGACTGTTAAGCAGTACTACTGTAGTAAATGACTGTAAGTAGTACTACTGTAGTAAATGACTGTTAAGTAGTACTACTGTAGTAAATGACTGTTAAGTATTGTAGCAAATTACTGTTAAGCAGTACTACTGTAGTAAATGACTGTCAAGCAGTACTACTGTAGTAAATGACTGTAAGTAGTACTACTGTAGTAAATGACTGTTAAGCAGTACTACTGTAGTAAATGACTGTTAGTAGTACTACTGTAGTAAATGACTGTAAGCAGTACTACTGTAGTAAATGACTGTTAAGCAGTACTACTGTAGTAAATGACTGTTAATTAGTACTACTGTAGTAAATGACTGTTAAGTAGTACTACTGTAGTAAATGATAGTAAGCAGTACTACTGTAGTAAATGACTGTTAAGTAGTACTACTGTAGTAAATGACTGTTAAGTAGTACTACTGTAGTAAATGAATGTAAGCAGTACTACTTTAGTAAATGACTGTTAAGCAGTACTACTGTAGTAAATGACTGTCAAGCAGTACTACTGTAGTAAATGACTGTAAGTAGTACTACTGTGGTAAATGACTGTTAAGTAGTACTACTGTAGTAAATGACTGTTAAGTACTGTAGCAAATGACTGTTAAGTAGTTCTACTGTAGTAAATGACTGTTAAGTAGTTCTACTGTAGTAAATGACTTTTAAGTAGTACTACTGTAGTAAATGACTGTTAAGTACTGTAGCAAATGACTGTTAAGTAGTACTACTGTAGTAAATGACTGTTAAGTAGTTCTACTGTAGTAAATGACTGTTAAGTAGTACTACTGTAGTAAATGACTAAGTAGTACTACTGTGGTAAATGACTGTTAAGTAGTACTACTGTAGTAAATGACTGTTAAGTACTGTAGCAAATGACAGTTAAGTAGTACTACTGTAGTAAATGACTGTTAAGTAGTACTACTGTAGTAAATGACTGTTAAGTAGTACTACTGTAGCAAATGACTGTTAAGTAGTACTACTGTAGTAAATGACTGTAAGCAGTACTACTGTAGTAAATGACTGTAAGTAGTACTACTGTAGTATATGACTGTTAAGTAGTACTACTGTAGTAAATGACTGTTTAGTACTACTGTAGTAAATGACTGTAAGCAGTACTACTGTAGTAAATGACTGTAAGCAGTACTACTGTAGTAAATGACTGTAAGCAGTACTACTGTAGTAAATTACTGTTAAGCAGTACTACTGTAGTAAATGACTGTCAAGCAGTACTACTGTAGTAAATGACTGTAAGTAGTACTACTGTAGTAAATGACTGTTAAGCAGTACTACTGTAGTAAATGACTGTTAGTAGTACTACTGTAGTAAATGACTGTAAGCAGTACTACTGTAGTAAATGACTGTTAAGCAGTACTACTGTAGTAAATGACTGTTAATTAGTACTACTGTAGTAAATGACTGTTAAGTAGTACTACTGTAGTAAATGATAGTAAGCAGTACTACTGTAGTAAATGACTGTTAAGTAGTACTACTGTAGTAAATGACTGTTAAGTAGTACTACTGTAGTAAATGAATGTAAGCAGTACTACTTTAGTAAATGACTGTTAAGCAGTACTACTGTAGTAAATGACTGTCAAGCAGTACTACTGTAGTAAATGACTGTAAGTAGTACTACTGTGGTAAATGACTGTTAAGTAGTACTACTGTAGTAAATGACTGTTAAGTACTGTAGCAAATGACTGTTAAGTAGTTCTACTGTAGTAAATGACTGTTAAGTAGTTCTACTGTAGTAAATGACTTTTAAGTAGTACTACTGTAGTAAATGACTGTTAAGTACTGTAGCAAATGACTGTTAAGTAGTACTACTGTAGTAAATGACTGTTAAGTAGTTCTACTGTAGTAAATGACTGTTAAGTAGTACTACTGTAGTAAATGACTAAGTAGTACTACTGTGGTAAATGACTGTTAAGTAGTACTACTGTAGTAAATGACTGTTAAGTACTGTAGCAAATGACAGTTAAGTAGTACTACTGTAGTAAATGACTGTTAAGTAGTACTACTGTAGTAAATGACTGTTAAGTAGTACTACTGTAGCAAATGACTGTTAAGTAGTACTACTGTAGTAAATGACTGTAAGCAGTACTACTGTAGTAAATGACTGTAAGTAGTACTACTGTAGTATATGACTGTTAAGTAGTACTACTGTAGTAAATGACTGTTTAGTACTACTGTAGTAAATGACTGTAAGCAGTACTACTGTAGTAAATGACTGTAAGCAGTACTACTGTAGTAAATGACTGTAAGCAGTACTACTGTAGTAAATGACTGTTAAGTAGTACTACTGTAGTAAATGACTGTTAGGCAGTACTACTGTAGTAAATGACTGTTAAGTAGTACTACTGTAGTAAATGACTGTTAAGCAGTACTACTGTAGTAAATGACTGTTAAGTAGTACTACTGTAGTAAATGATTGTAAGCAGTACTACTGTAGTAAATGACTGTAAGTAGTACTACTGTAGTAAATGACTGTTAGTAGTACTACTGTAGTAAATGACTGTAAGTAGTACTACTGTAGTAAATAACTGTTAAGTAGTACTACTGTAGTAAATGACTGATAAGTAGTACTACTGTAGTAAATGACTGTTAAGAGATACTACTGTAGTAAATGACTGTTAAGTAGTACTACTGTAGTAAATGACTGTTAAGCAGTACTACTGCAGTAAATCACTGTTAAGTAGTACTACTGTAGTAAATGACTGTAAGCAGTACTACTGTAGTAAATGACTGTTAAGCAGTACTACTGTAGTAAATGACTGTTAAGCAGTACTACTGTAGTAAATGACTGTTAAGTAGTACTACTGTAGTAAATGACTGTTAAGCAGTACTACTGTAGTAAATGACTGTTAAGTAGTACTACTGTAGTAAATGACTGTTAAGTAGTACTACTGTAGTAAATGAATGTAAGCAGTACTACTTTAGTAAATGACTGTTAAGCAGTACTACTGTAGTAAATGACTGTCAAGCAGTACTACTGTAGTAAATGACTGTAAGTAGTACTACTGTACTAAATGACTGTTAAGCAGTACTACTGTAGTAAATGACTGTTAAGTAGTACTACTGTAGTAAATGACTGTAAGCAGTACTACTGTAGTAAATGACTGTTAAGCAGTACTACTGTAGTAAATGACTGTTAAGTAGTACTACTGTAGTAAATGACTGTAAGCAGTACTACTGTAGTAAATGACTGTTAAGCAGTACTACTGTAGTAAATGACTGTAAGTAGTACTACTGTAGTAAATGACTGTTAAGCAGTACTACTGTTTTAAATGACTGTTAGTAGTACTATTGTAGTAAATGACTGTTAAGTAGTACTACTGTAGTAAATGACTGTTAAGCAGTACTACTGTTGTAAATGACTGTTAGTAGTACTATTGTATTAAATGACTGTTAAGTAGTACTACTGTAGTAAATGACTGTTAAGTACTGTAGCAAATGACTTAAGTAGTACTACTGTAGTAAATGACTGTTAAGTAGTACTACTGTAGTAAATGACTGTTAAGCAGTACTGCTGTAGTAAATGACTGTTAAGTACTGTAGCAAATGACTGTTAAGCAGTACTACTGTACTAAATGACTGTAAGTAGTACTACTGTAGTAAATGACTGTTAATAGTACTACTGTAGTAAATGACTGTAAGTAGTACTACTGTAGTAAATGACTGTTAAGCAGTACTACTGTAGTAAATGACTGTTAAGTAGTACTACTGTAGTAAATGACTGTTAAGTAGTACTACTGTAGTAAATGACTGTAAGCAGTACCACTGTAGTAAATTACTGTGTAGTACTACTGGAGTAAATGACTGTTAGTAGTACTATTGTAGTAAATGACTGTGTAGTACTACTGTAGTAAATGACTGTTAGTAGTACTATTGTAGTAAATGACTGTAAGTAGTACTACTGTAGTAAATGACTGTCAGTAGTACTACTGTAGTAAATGACTGTTAAGTAGTACTACTGTAGTAAATGACTGTTAATAGTACAACTGTAGTAAATGACTGTTAAGTGGTACTACTGTAGTAATTGACTGTTAAGTAGTACTACTGTAGTAAATGACTGTTAATAGTACATCTGTAGTAAATGACTGTTAAGTGGTACTACTGTAGTAAATGACTGTTAAGTAGTACTACTGTAGTAAATGACTGTTAAGCAGTACTACTGCAGTAAATCACTGTTAAGTAGTACTACTGTAGTAAATGACTGTTAGGCAGTACTACTGTAGTAAATGACTGTTAAGTAGTACTACTGTAGTAAATGACTGTTAAGCAGTACTACTGTAGTAAATGACTGTTAAGTAGTACTACTGTAGTAAATGATTGTAAGCAGTACTACTGTAGTAAATGACTGTAAGTAGTACTACTGTAGTAAATGACTGTTAGTAGTACTACTGTAGTAAATGACTGTAAGTAGTACTACTGTAGTAAATAACTGTTAAGTAGTACTACTGTAGTAAATGACTGATAAGTAGTACTACTGTAGTAAATGACTGTTAAGAGATACTACTGTAGTAAATGACTGTTAAGTAGTACTACTGTAGTAAATGACTGTTAAGCAGTACTACTGCAGTAAATCACTGTTAAGTAGTACTACTGTAGTAAATGACTGTAAGCAGTACTACTGTAGTAAATGACTGTTAAGCAGTACTACTGTAGTAAATGACTGTTAAGCAGTACTACTGTAGTAAATGACTGTTAAGTAGTACTACTGTAGTAAATGACTGTTAAGCAGTACTACTGTAGTAAATGACTGTTAAGTAGTACTACTGTAGTAAATGACTGTTAAGTAGTACTACTGTAGTAAATGAATGTAAGCAGTACTACTTTAGTAAATGACTGTTAAGCAGTACTACTGTAGTAAATGACTGTCAAGCAGTACTACTGTAGTAAATGACTGTAAGTAGTACTACTGTACTAAATGACTGTTAAGCAGTACTACTGTAGTAAATGACTGTTAAGTAGTACTACTGTAGTAAATGACTGTAAGCAGTACTACTGTAGTAAATGACTGTTAAGCAGTACTACTGTAGTAAATGACTGTTAAGTAGTACTACTGTAGTAAATGACTGTTAAGCAGTACTGCTGTAGTAAATGACTGTTAAGTACTGTAGCAAATGACTGTTAAGCAGTACTACTGTACTAAATGACTGTAAGTAGTACTACTGTAGTAAATGACTGTTAATAGTACTACTGTAGTAAATGACTGTAAGTAGTACTACTGTAGTAAATGACTGTTAAGCAGTACTACTGTAGTAAATGACTGTTAAGTAGTACTACTGTAGTAAATGACTGTTAACTAGTACTACTGTAGTAAATGACTGTAAGCAGTACCACTGTAGTAAATTACTGTGTAGTACTACTGGAGTAAATGACTGTTAGTAGTACTATTGTAGTAAATGACTGTGTAGTACTACTGTAGTAAATGACTGTTAGTAGTACTATTGTAGTAAATGACTGTAAGTAGTACTACTGTAGTAAATGACTGTCAGTAGTACTACTGTAGTAAATGACTGTTAAGTAGTACTACTGTAGTAAATGACTGTTAATAGTACAACTGTAGTAAATGACTGTTAAGTGGTACTACTGTAGTAAATGACTGTTAAGTAGTACTACTGTAGTAAATGACTGTTAATAGTACATCTGTAGTAAATGACTGTTAAGTGGTACTACTGTAGTAAATGACTGTTAAGTAGTACTACTGTAGTAAATGACTGTTAAGCAGTACTACTGCAGTAAATCACTGTTAAGTAGTACTACTGTAGTAAATGACTGTAAGCAGTACTACTGTAGTAAATGACTGTTAAGCAGTACTACTGTAGTAAATGACTGTTAAGCAGAACTACTGTAGTAAATGACTGTTAAGTAGTACTACTGTAGTAAATGACTGTTAAGCAGTACTACTGTAGTAAATGACTGTTAAGTAGTACTACTGTAGTAAATGACTGTTAAGTAGTACTACTGTAGTAAATGAATGTAAGCAGTACTACTTTAGTAAATGACTGTTAAGCAGTACTACTGTAGTAAATGACTGTCAAGCAGTACTACTGTAGTAAATGACTGTAAGTAGTACTACTGTACTAAATGACTGTTAAGCAGTACTACTGTAGTAAATGACTGTTAAGTAGTACTACTGTAGTAAATGACTGTAAGCAGTACTACTGTAGTAAATGACTGTTAAGCAGTACTACTGTAGTAAATGACTGTTAAGTAGTACTACTGTAGTAAATGACTGTTAAGTAGTACTACTGTAGTAAATGACTGTAAGCAGTACTACTGTAGTAAATGACTGTTAAGTAGTACTACTGTAGTAAATGACTGTTAAGTAGTACTACTGTAGTAAATGAATGTAAGCAGTACTACTTTAGTAAATGACTGTTAAGCAGTACTACTGTAGTAAATGACTGTAAGTAGTACTACTGTAGTAAATGACTGTTAAGTAGTACTACTGTAGTAAATGACTGTTAAGTATTGTAGCAAATTACTGTTAAGCAGTACTACTGTAGTAAATGACTGTCAAGCAGTACTACTGTAGTAAATGACTGTAAGTAGTACTACTGTAGTAAATGACTGTTAAGCAGTACTACTGTAGTAAATGACTGTTAGTAGTACTACTGTAGTAAATGACTGTAAGCAGTACTACTGTAGTAAATGACTGTTAAGCAGTACTACTGTAGTAAATGACTGTTAATTAGTACTACTGTAGTAAATGACTGTTAAGTAGTACTACTGTAGTAAATGATAGTAAGCAGTACTACTGTAGTAAATGACTGTTAAGTAGTACTACTGTAGTAAATGACTGTTAAGTAGTACTACTGTAGTAAATGAATGTAAGCAGTACTACTTTAGTAAATGACTGTTAAGCAGTACTACTGTAGTAAATGACTGTCAAGCAGTACTACTGTAGTAAATGACTGTAAGTAGTACTACTGTGGTAAATGACTGTTAAGTAGTACTACTGTAGTAAATGACTGTTAAGTACTGTAGCAAATGACTGTTAAGTAGTTCTACTGTAGTAAATGACTGTTAAGTAGTTCTACTGTAGTAAATGACTTTTAAGTAGTACTACTGTAGTAAATGACTGTTAAGTACTGTAGCAAATGACTGTTAAGTAGTACTACTGTAGTAAATGACTGTTAAGTAGTTCTACTGTAGTAAATGACTGTTAAGTAGTACTACTGTAGTAAATGACTAAGTAGTACTACTGTGGTAAATGACTGTTAAGTAGTACTACTGTAGTAAATGACTGTTAAGTACTGTAGCAAATGACAGTTAAGTAGTACTACTGTAGTAAATGACTGTTAAGTAGTACTACTGTAGTAAATGACTGTTAAGTAGTACTAATGTAGCAAATGACTGTTAAGTAGTACTACTGTAGTAAATGACTGTAAGCAGTACTACTGTAGTAAATGACTGTAAGTAGTACTACTGTAGTATATGACTGTTAAGTAGTACTACTGTAGTAAATGACTGTTTAGTACTACTGTAGTAAATGACTGTAAGCAGTACTACTGTAGTAAATGACTGTAAGCAGTACTACTGTAGTAAATGACTGTAAGCAGTACTACTGTAGTAAATTACTGTTAAGCAGTACTACTGTAGTAAATGACTGTCAAGCAGTACTACTGTAGTAAATGACTGTAAGTAGTACTACTGTAGTAAATGACTGTTAAGCAGTACTACTGTAGTAAATGACTGTTAGTAGTACTACTGTAGTAAATGACTGTAAGCAGTACTACTGTAGTAAATGACTGTTAAGCAGTACTACTGTAGTAAATGACTGTTAATTAGTACTACTGTAGTAAATGACTGTTAAGTAGTACTACTGTAGTAAATGATAGTAAGCAGTACTACTGTAGTAAATGACTGTTAAGTAGTACTACTGTAGTAAATGACTGTTAAGTAGTACTACTGTAGTAAATGAATGTAAGCAGTACTACTTTAGTAAATGACTGTTAAGCAGTACTACTGTAGTAAATGACTGTCAAGCAGTACTACTGTAGTAAATGACTGTAAGTAGTACTACTGTGGTAAATGACTGTTAAGTAGTACTACTGTAGTAAATGACTGTTAAGTACTGTAGCAAATGACTGTTAAGTAGTTCTACTGTAGTAAATGACTGTTAAGTAGTTCTACTGTAGTAAATGACTTTTAAGTAGTACTACTGTAGTAAATGACTGTTAAGTACTGTAGCAAATGACTGTTAAGTAGTACTACTGTAGTAAATGACTGTTAAGTAGTTCTACTGTAGTAAATGACTGTTAAGTAGTACTACTGTAGTAAATGACTAAGTAGTACTACTGTGGTAAATGACTGTTAAGTAGTACTACTGTAGTAAATGACTGTTAAGTACTGTAGCAAATGACAGTTAAGTAGTACTACTGTAGTAAATGACTGTTAAGTAGTACTACTGTAGTAAATGACTGTTAAGTAGTACTACTGTAGCAAATGACTGTTAAGTAGTACTACTGTAGTAAATGACTGTAAGCAGTACTACTGTAGTAAATGACTGTAAGTAGTACTACTGTAGTATATGACTGTTAAGTAGTACTACTGTAGTAAATGACTGTTTAGTACTACTGTAGTAAATGACTGTAAGCAGTACTACTGTAGTAAATGACTGTAAGCAGTACTACTGTAGTAAATGACTGTAAGCAGTACTACTGTAGTAAATGACTGTTAAGTAGTACTACTGTAGTAAATGACTGTTAGGCAGTACTACTGTAGTAAATGACTGTTAAGTAGTACTACTGTAGTAAATGACTGTTAAGCAGTACTACTGTAGTAAATGACTGATAAGTAGTACTACTGTAGTAAATGATTGTAAGCAGTACTACTGTAGTAAATGACTGTAAGTAGTACTACTGTAGTAAATGACTGTTAGTAGTACTACTGTAGTAAATGACTGTAAGTAGTACTACTGTAGTAAATAACTGTTAAGTAGTACTACTGTAGTAAATGACTGATAAGTAGTACTACTGTAGTAAATGACTGTAAGCAGTACCACTGTAGTAAATTACTGTGTAGTACTACTGGAGTAAATGACTGTTAGTAGTACTATTGTAGTAAATGACTGTAAGCAGTACTACTGTAGTAAATGACTGTCAGTAGTACTATTGTAGTAAATGACTGTTAAGTAGTACTACTGTTGTAAATGACTGTCAGTAGTACTACTGTAGTAAATGACTGTTAAGTAGTACTACTGTAGTAAATGACTGTTAAGCAGTACTACTGTAGTAAATGACTGTTAAGTAGTACTACTGTAGTAAATGACTGTAAGCAGTACTACTGTAGTAAATGACTGTTAAGCAGTACTACTGTAGTAAATGACTGTTAAGTAGTACTACTGTAGTAAATGACTTTAAGCAGTACTACTGTAGTAAATGACTGTCAGTAGTACTACTGTAGTAAATGACTGTGTAGTACTACTGTAGTAAATGACTGTTAGTAGTACTATTGTAGTAAATGACTGTAAGTAGTACTACTGTAGTAAATGACTGTCAGTAGTACTACTGTAGTAAATGACTGTTAAGTAGTACTACTGTAGTAAATGACTGTTAATAGTACAACTGTAGTAAATGACTGTTAAGTGGTATTACTGTAGTAAATGACTGTTAAGTAGTACTACTGTAGTAAATGACTGTTAAGCAGTACTACTGTAGTAAATGACTGTTAAGTAGTACTACTGTAGTAAATGACTGTAAGCAGTACTACTGTAGTAAATGACTGTTAAGCAGTACTACCGTAGTAAATGACTGTTAAGTAGTACTACTGTAGTAAATGACTTTAAGCAGTACTACTGTAGTAAATGACTGTCAGTAGTACTACTGTAGTAAATGACTATTAAGCAATACTACTGTAGTAAATGACTGTTAAGTAGTACTACTGTAGTAAATGACTGTTAAGCAGTACTACTGTAGTAAATGACTGTTAGTAGTACTATTGTAGTAAATGACTGTTAAGTAGTACTACTGTAGTAAATGACTGTTAAGCAGTACTACTTTAGTAAATGACTGTTAAGCAGTACTACTGTAGTAAATGACTGTCAAGCAGTACTACTGTGGTAAATGACTGTAAGTAGTACTACTGTAGTAAATGACTGTTAAGTGGTACTACTGTAATAAATGACTGTTAAGTAGTACTACTGTAGTAAATGACTGTTAAGTAGTACTACTGTAGTAAATGACTGTTAAGTAGTACTACTGTAGTAAATGACTGTAAGCAGTACTACTGTAGTAAATGACTGTTAAGCAGTACTACTGTAGTAAATGACTGTTAAGTAGTACTACTGTAGTAAATGACTTTAAGCAGTACTACTGTAGTAAATGACTGTCAGTAGTACTACTGTAGTAAATGACTGTTAAGCAGTACTACTGTTGTAAATGACTGTTAGTAGTACTATTGTAGTAAATGACTGTTAAGTAGTACTACTGTAGTAAATGACTGTTAAGCAGTACTACTTTAGTAAATGACTGTTAAGCAGTACTACTGCAGTAAATGACTGTCAAGCAGTACTACTGTGGTAAATGACTGTAAGTAGTACTGCTGTAGTAAATGACTGTTAAGTGGTACTACTGTAATAAATGACTGTTAAGTAGTACTACTGTAGTAAATGACTGTTAAGTAGTACTACTGTAGTAAATGACTGTTAAGTAGTACTACTGTAGTAAATGACTGTAAGCAGTACTACTGTAGTAAATGACTGTTAAGCAGTACTACTGTAGTAAATGACTGTTAAGTAGTACTACTGTAGTAAATGACTTTAAGCAGTACTACTGTAGTAAATGACTGTCAGTAGTACTACTGTAGTAAATGACTGTTAAGCAGTACTACTGTAGTAAATGACTGTTAAGTAGTACTACTGTAGTAAATGACTGTTAAGCAGTACTACTGTAGTAAATGACTGTTAAGTAGTACTACTGTAGTAAATGACTGTTAAGTAGTACTACTGTAGTAAATGAATGTAAGCAGTACTACTGTAGTAAATGACTGTTAAGCAGTACTACTGTAGTAAATGACTGTCAAGCAGTACTACTGTAGTAAATGACTGTAAGTAGTACTACTGTAGTAAATGACTGTTAAGCAGTACTACTGTAGTAAATGACTGTAAGCAGTACTACTGTAGTAAATGACTGTTAAGCAGTACTACTGTAGTAAATGACTCTTAAGTAGTACTACTGTAGTAAATGACTTTAAGCAGTACTACTGTAGTAAATGACTGTCAGTAGTACTACTGTAGTAAATGACTGTTAAGCAGTACTACTGTAGTAAATGACTGTTAAGCAGTACTACTGTAGTAAATGACTGTTAAGTAGTACTACTGTAGTAAATGACTGTTAAGTAGTACTACTGTAGTAAATGAATGTAAGCAGGACTACTTTAGTAAATGACTGTTAAGCAGTACTACTGTAGTAAATGACTGTCAAGCCGTACTACTGTAGTAAATGACTGTAAGTAGTACTACTGTAGTAAATGACTGTTAAGTAGTACTACTGTAGTAAATGACTGTTAAGTACTGTAGCAAATGACTGTTAAGTAGTACTACTGTAGTAAATGACTGTTAAGTAGTTCTACTGTAGTAAATGACTGTTAAGTAGTACTACTGTAGTAAATGACTGTAAGCAGTACTACTGTAGTAAATGACTGTAAGTAGTACTACTGTAGTAAATGACTGTTAAGTAGTACTACTGTAGTAAATGATTGTTTAGTACTACTGTAGTAAATGACTGTTAGGCAGTACTACTGTAGTAAATGACTGTTAAGTAGTACTACTGTAGTAAATGACTGTTAAGTAGAACTACTGTAGTAAATGACTGTGTAGTACTACTGTAGCAAATGACTGTTAGGTAGTACTACTGTAGTAAATGACTGTTAACTAGTACTACTGTAGTAAATGACTGTTAAGTAGTACTACTGTAGTAAATGACTGTAAGCAGTACTACTGTAGTAAATGACTGTAAGCAGTACTACTGTAGTAAATGACTGTTAAGTAGTACTACTGTAGTAAATGACTGTTAAGTAGTACTACTGTAGTAAATGACTGTTAGGCAGTACTACTGTAGTAAATGACTGTTAAGTAGTACTACTGTAGTAAATGACTGTTAAGCAGTACTACTGTAGTAAATTACTGTTAGTAGTACAACTGTAGTAAACTACTGTTAATAGTACAACTGTAGTAAATGACTGTTAAGTGGTACTACTGTAGTAAATTACTGTTAAGTAGTACTACTGTAGTAAACGAATGTAAGCAGTACTACTTTAGTAAATGACTGTTAAGCAGTACTACTGTAGTAAAGGACTGTCAAGCAGTACTACTGTGGTAAATGACTGTAAGTAGTACTACTGTAGTAAATGACTGTTAAGTACTGTAGCAAATGACTGTTAAGTAGTACAACTGTAGTAAATGACTGTTAAGTAGTTCTACTGTAGTAAATGACTGTTAAGTAGTACTACTGTAGTAAATGACTGTAAGCAGTACTACTGTAGTAAATGACTGTAAGCAGTACTACTGTAGTAAATGACTGTTAGGCAGTACTACTGTAGAAAATGACTGTTAAGCAGTACTACTGTAGTAAATTACTGTAAGTAGTACAACTGTGGTAAACTACTGTTAGTAGTACAACTGTAGTAAATGACTGTTAAGTGGTACTACTGTCGTAATTGACTGTTAATTAGCACTACTGTAGTAAATGACTGTTAAGTAGTACTACTGTAGTAAATGACTAAGCAGTACTACTGTAGTAAATGACTGTTAAGCAGTACTACTGTACTAAATGACTGTTAAGTAGTACTACTGTAGTAAATGACTGTTAAGCAGTACTGCTGTAGTAAATGACTGTTAAGTACTGTAGTAAATGACTGTAAGTAGTACTACTGTAGTAAATGACTGTTAGTAGTACTACTGTAGTAAATGACTGTTAAGTAGTACTACTGTAGTAAATGACTAAGCAGTACTACTGTAGTAAATGACTGTTAAGCAGTACTACTGTACTAAATGACTGTTAAGTAGTACTACTGTAGTAAATGACTGTTAAGCAGTACTGCTGTAGTAAATGACCGTTAAGTACTGTAGTAAATGACTGTAAGTAGTACTACTGTAGTAAATGACTGTTAGTAGTACTACTGTAGTAAATGACTGTTAAGTAGTACTACTGTAGTAAATGACTGTTAAGCAGTACTGCTGTAGTAAATGACTGTTAAGTACTGTAGTAAATGACTGTAAGTAGTACTACTGTAGTAAATGACTGTTAGTAGTACCACTGTAGTAAATGACTGGTAAGTAGTACTACTGTAGTAAATGACTGTTAGTAGTACTACTGTAGTAAATGACTGTTAAGCAGTACTACTGTAGTAAATGACTGAAAGTAGTACTACTGTTGTAAATGACTGTTAAGCAGTACTACTTTAGTAAATGACTGTTAAGCAGTACTACTGTAGTAAATGACTGTCAAGCAGTACTACTGTGGTAAATGACTGTAAGTAGTACTACTGTAGTAAATGACTGTTAAGTGGTACTACTGTAATAAATGACTGTTAAGTAGTACTACTGTAGTAAATGACTGTTAAGTAGTACTACTGTAGTAAATGACTGTTAAGTAGTACTACTGTAGTAAATGACTGTAAGCAGTACTACTGTAGTAAATGACTGTTAAGCAGTACTACTGTAGTAAATGACTGTTAAGTAGTACTACTGTAGTAAATGACTTTAAGCAGTACTACTGTAGTAAATGACTGTCAGTAGTACTACTGTAGTAAATGACTGTTAAGCAGTACTACTGTAGTAAATGACTGTTAAGTAGTACTACTGTAGTAAATGACTGTTAAGCAGTACTACTGTAGTAAATGACTGTTAAGTAGTACTACTGTAGTAAATGACTGTAAGTAGTACTACTGTAGTAAATGACTGTTAAGCAGTACTACTGTAGTAAATGACTGTAAGCAGTACTACTGTAGTAAATGACTGTTAAGCAGTACTACTGTAGTAAATGACTCTTAAGTAGTACTACTGTAGTAAATGACTTTAAGCAGTACTACTGTAGTAAATGACTGTCAGTAGTACTACTGTAGTAAATGACTGTTAAGCAGTACTACTGTAGTAAATGACTGTTAAGCAGTACTACTGTAGTAAATGACTGTCAAGCAGTACTACTGTGGTAAATGACTGTAAGTAGTACTACTGTAGTAAATGACTGTTAAGTGGTACTACTGTAATAAATGACTGTTAAGTAGTACTACTGTAGTAAATGACTGTTAAGTAGTACTACTGTAGTAAATGACTGTTAAGTAGTACTACTGTAGTAAATGACTGTAAGCAGTACTACTGTAGTAAATGACTGTTAAGCAGTACTACTGTAGTAAATGACTGTTAAGTAGTACTACTGTAGTAAATGACTTTAAGCAGTACTACTGTAGTAAATGACTGTCAGTAGTACTACTGTAGTAAATGACTGTTAAGCAGTACTACTGTAGTAAATGACTGTTAAGTAGTACTACTGTAGTAAATGACTGTTAAGCAGTACTACTGTAGTAAATGACTGTTAAGTAGTACTACTGTAGTAAATGACTGTAAGTAGTACTACTGTAGTAAATGACTGTTAAGCAGTACTACTGTAGTAAATGACTGTAAGCAGTACTACTGTAGTAAATGACTGTTAAGCAGTACTACTGTAGTAAATGACTCTTAAGTAGTACTACTGTAGTAAATGACTTTAAGCAGTACTACTGTAGTAAATGACTGTCAGTAGTACTACTGTAGTAAATGACTGTTAAGCAGTACTACTGTAGTAAATGACTGTTAAGCAGTACTACTGTAGTAAATGACTGTTAAGTAGTACTACTGTAGTAAATGACTGTTAAGTAGTACTACTGTAGTAAATGAATGTAAGCAGGACTACTTTAGTAAATGACTGTTAAGCAGTACTACTGTAGTAAATGACTGTCAAGCAGTACTACTGTAGTAAATGACTGTAAGTAGTACTACTGTAGTAAATGACTGTTAAGTAGTACTACTGTAGTAAATGACTGTTAAGTACTGTAGCAAATGACTGTTAAGTAGTACTACTGTAGTAAATGACTGTTAAGTAGTTCTACTGTAGTAAATGACTGTTAAGTAGTACTACTGTAGTAAATGACTGTAAGCAGTACTACTGTAGTAAATGACTGTAAGTAGTACTACTGTAGTAAATGACTGTTAAGTAGTACTACTGTAGTAAATGATTGTTTAGTACTACTGTAGTAAATGACTGTTAGGCAGTACTACTGTAGTAAATGACTGTTAAGTAGTACTACTGTAGTAAATGACTGTTAAGTAGAACTACTGTAGTAAATGACTGTGTAGTACTACTGTAGCAAATGACTGTTAGGTAGTACTACTGTAGTAAATGACTGTTAAGTAGTACTACTGTAGTAAATGACTGTTAAGTAGTACTACTGTAGTAAATGACTGTAAGCAGTACTACTGTAGTAAATGACTGTAAGCAGTACTACTGTAGTAAATGACTGTTAAGTAGTACTACTGTAGTAAATGACTGTTAAGTAGTACTACTGTAGTAAATGACTGTTAGGCAGTACTACTGTAGTAAATGACTGTTAAGTAGTACTACTGTAGTAAATGACTGTTAAGCAGTACTACTGTAGTAAATTACTGTTAGTAGTACAACTGTAGTAAACTACTGTTAATAGTACAACTGTAGTAAATGACTGTTAAGTGGTACTACTGTAGTAAATGACTGTTAAGTAGTACTACTGTAGTAAACGAATGTAAGCAGTACTACTTTAGTAAATGACTGTTAAGCAGTACTACTGTAGTAAAGGACTGTCAAGCAGTACTACTGTGGTAAATGACTGTAAGTAGTACTACTGTAGTAAATGACTGTTAAGTACTGTAGCAAATGACTGTTAAGTAGTACAACTGTAGTAAATGACTGTTAAGTAGTTCTACTGTAGTAAATGACTGTTAAGTAGTACTACTGTAGTGAATGACTGTAAGCAGTACTACTGTAGTAAATGACTGTAAGCAGTACTACTGTAGTAAATGACTGTTAGGCAGTACTACTGTAGTAAATGACTGTTAAGCAGTACTACTGTAGTAAATTACTGTAAG
This sequence comes from Telmatherina bonti, assembly GCF_933228915.1. Lineage (NCBI taxonomy): Eukaryota > Metazoa > Chordata > Actinopteri > Atheriniformes > Telmatherinidae > Telmatherina > Telmatherina bonti. The sequence continues at coordinate 42,555,667 of NC_136624.1, read as the reverse complement.
TAGTACAACTGTAGTAAACTACTGTTAGTAGTACAACTGTAGTAAATGACTGTTAAGCAGTACTGCTGTAGTAAATGACTGTTAAGTACTGTAGTAAATGACTGTAAGTAGTACTACTGTAGTAAATGACTGTTAGTAGTACTACTGTAGTAAATGACTGTTAAGTAGTACTACTGTAGTAAATGACTGTTAAGCAGTACTGCTGTAGTAAATGACTGTTAAGTACTGTAGTAAATGACTGTAAGTAGTACTACTGTAGTAAATGACTGTTAGTAGTACCACTGTAGTAAATGACTGGTAAGTAGTACTACTGTAGTAAATGACTGTTAGTAGTACTACTGTAGTAAATGACTGTTAAGCAGTACTACTGTAGTAAATGACTGTAAGTACTACTACTGTTGTAAATGACTGTTAAGTAGTACTACTGTAGTAAATGACTGTTAATAGTACAACTGTAGTAAATGACTGTTAAGTGGTACTACTGTAGTAAATGACTGTTAAGTAGTACTACTGTAGTAAATGACTGTTAATAGTACAACTGTAGTAAATGACTGTTAAGTGGTACTACTGTAGTAAATGACTGTTAAGTAGTACTACTGTAGTAAATGACTGTTAAGCAGTACTACTGCAGTAAATCACTGTTAAGTAGTACTACTGTAGTAAATGACTGTAAGCAGTACTACTGTAGTAAATGACTGTTAAGCAGTACTACTGTAGTAAATGACTGTTAAGCAGTACTACTGTAGTAAATGACTGTTAAGTAGTACTACTGTAGTAAATGACTGTTAAGCAGTACTACTGTAGTAAATGACTGTTAAGTAGTACTACTGTAGTAAATGACTGTTAAGTAGTACTACTGTAGTAAATGAATGTAAGCAGTACTACTTTAGTAAATGACTGTTAAGCAGTACTACTGTAGTAAATGACTGTCAAGCAGTACTACTGTAGTAAATGACTGTAAGTAGTACTACTGTACTAAATGACTGTTAATAGTACAACTGTAGTAAATGACTGTTAAGTGGTACTACTGTAGTAAATGACTGTTAAGTAGTACTACTGTAGTAAATGACTGTTAATAGTACAACTGTAGTAAATGACTGTTAAGTGGTACTACTGTAGTAAATGACTGTTAAGTAGTACTACTGTAGTAAATGACTGTTAAGCAGTACTACTGCAGTAAATCACTGTTAAGTAGTACTACTGTAGTAAATGACTGTAAGCAGTACTACTGTAGTAAATGACTGTTAAGCAGTACTACTGTAGTAAATGACTGTTAAGCAGTACTACTGTAGTAAATGACTGTTAAGTAGTACTACTGTAGTAAATGACTGTTAAGCAGTACTACTGTAGTAAATGACTGTTAAGTAGTACTACTGTAGTAAATGACTGTTAAGTAGTACTACTGTAGTAAATGAATGTAAGCAGTACTACTTTAGTAAATGACTGTTAAGCAGTACTACTGTAGTAAATGACTGTCAAGCAGTACTACTGTAGTAAATGACTGTAAGTAGTACTACTGTACTAAATGACTGTTAAGCAGTACTACTGTAGTAAATGACTGTTAAGTAGTACTACTGTAGTAAATGACTGTAAGCAGTACTACTTTAGTAAATGACTGTTAAGCAGTACTACTGTAGTAAATGACTGTTAAGTAGTACTACTGTAGTAAATGACTGTTAAGTAGTACTACTGTAGTAAATGACTGTAAGCAGTACTACTGTAGTAAATGACTGTTAAGTAGTACTACTGTAGTAAATGACTGTTAAGTAGTACTACTGTAGTAAATGAATGTAAGCAGTACTACTTTAGTAAATGACTGTTAAGCAGTACTACTGTAGTAAATGACTGTAAGTAGTACTACTGTAGTAAATGACTGTTAAGTAGTACTACTGTAGTAAATGACTGTTAAGTATTGTAGCAAATTACTGTTAAGCAGTACTACTGTAGTAAATGACTGTCAAGCAGTACTACTGTAGTAAATGACTGTAAGTAGTACTACTGTAGTAAATGACTGTTAAGCAGTACTACTGTTCTAAATGACTGTTAGTAGTACTACTGTAGTAAATGACTGTAAGCAGTACTACTGTAGTAAATGACTGTTAAGCAGTACTACTGTAGTAAATGACTGTTAATTAGTACTACTGTAGTAAATGACTGTTAAGTAGTACTACTGTAGTAAATGATAGTAAGCAGTACTACTGTAGTAAATGACTGTTAAGTAGTACTACTGTAGTAAATGACTGTTAAGTAGTACTACTGTAGTAAATGAATGTAAGCAGTACTACTTTAGTAAATGACTGTTAAGCAGTACTACTGTAGTAAATGACTGTCAAGCAGTACTACTGTAGTAAATGACTGTAAGTAGTACTACTGTGGTAAATGACTGTTAAGTAGTACTACTGTAGTAAATGACTGTTAAGTACTGTAGCAAATGACTGTTAAGTAGTTCTACTGTAGTAAATGACTGTTAAGTAGTACTACTGTAGTAAATGACTGTTAAGTACTGTAGCAAATGACTGTTAAGTAGTACTACTGTAGTAAATGACTGTTAAGTAGTTCTACTGTAGTAAATGACTGTTAAGTAGTACTACTGTAGTAAATGACTAAGTAGTACTACTGTGGTAAATGACTGTTAAGTAGTACTACTGTAGTAAATGACTGTTAAGTACTGTAGCAAATGACAGTTAAGTAGTACTACTGTAGTAAATGACTGTTAAGTAGTACTACTGTAGTAAATGACTGTTAAGTAGTACTACTGTAGCAAATGACTGTTAAGTAGTACTACTGTAGTAAATGACTGTAAGCAGTACTACTGTAGTAAATGACTGTAAGTAGTACTACTGTAGTATATGACTGTTAAGTAGTACTACTGTAGTAAATGACTGTTTAGCACTACTGTAGTAAATGACTGTAAGCAGTACTACTGTAGTAAATGACTGTAAGCAGTACTACTGTAGTAAATGACTGTAAGCAGTACTACTGTAGTAAATGACTGTTAAGTAGTACTACTGTAGTAAATGACTGTTAGGCAGTACTACTGTAGTAAATGACTGTTAAGTAGTACTACTGTAGTAAATGACTGTTAAGCAGTACTACTGTAGTAAATGACTGTTAAGTAGTACTACTGTAGTAAATGATTGTAAGCAGTACTACTGTAGTAAATGACTGTAAGTAGTACTACTGTAGTAAATGACTGTTAGTAGTACTACTGTAGTAAATGACTGTAAGTAGTACTACTGTAGTAAATAACTGTTAAGTAGTACTACTGTAGTAAATGACTGATAAGTAGTACTACTGTAGTAAATGACTGTAAGCAGTACCACTGTAGTAAATTACTGTGTAGTACTACTGGAGTAAATGACTGTTAGTAGTACTATTGTAGTAAATGACTGTAAGCAGTACTACTGTAGTAAATGACTGTCAGTAGTACTATTGTAGTAAATGACTGTTAAGTAGTACTACTGTTGTAAATGACTGTCAGTAGTACTACTGTAGTAAATGACTGTTAAGTAGTACTACTGTTGTAAATGACTGTCAGTAGTACTACTGTAGTAAATGACTGTTAAGTAGTACTACTGTAGTAAATGACTGTTAAGCAGTACTACTGTAGTAAATGACTGTTAAGTAGTACTACTGTAGTAAATGACTGTAAGCAGTACTACTGTAGTAAATGACTGTTAAGCAGTACTACTGTAGTAAATGACTGTTAAGTAGTACTACTGTAGTAAATGACTTTAAGCAGTACTACTGTAGTAAATGACTTTAAGCAGTACTACTGTAGTAAATGACTGTCAGTAGTACTACTGTAGTAAATGACTGTGTAGTACTACTGTAGTAAATGACTGTTAGTAGTACTATTGTAGTAAATGACTGTAAGTAGTACTACTGTAGTAAATGACTGTCAGTAGTACTACTGTAGTAAATGACTGTTAAGTAGTACTACTGTAGTAAATGACTGTTAATAGTACAACTGTAGTAAATGACTGTTAAGTGGTATTACTGTAGTAAATGAATGTTAAGTAGTACTACTGTAGTAAATGACTGTTAAGCAGTACTACTGTAGTAAATGACTGTTAAGTAGTACTACTGTAGTAAATGACTGTAAGCAGTACTACTGTAGTAAATGACTGTTAAGCAGTACTACCGTAGTAAATGACTGTTAAGTAGTACTACTGTAGTAAATGACTTTAAGCAGTACTACTGTAGTAAATGACTGTCAGTAGTACTACTGTAGTAAATGACTGTTAAGCAATACTACTGTAGTAAATGACTGTTAAGTAGTACTACTGTAGTAAATGACTGTTAAGCAGTACTACTGTAGTAAATGACTGTAAGTAGTACTACTGTAGTAAATGACTGTTAAGCAGTACTACTGTTGTAAATGACTGTTAGTAGTACTATTGTAGTAAATGACTGTTAAGTAGTACTACTGTAGTAAATGACTGTTAAGCAGTACTACTGTTGTAAATGACTGTTAGTAGTACTATTGTAGTAAATGACTGTTAAGTAGTACTACTGTAGTAAATGACTGTTAAGCAGTACTACTTTAGTAAATGACTGTTAAGCAGTACTACTGTAGTAAATGACTGTCAAGCAGTACTACTGTGGTAAATGACTGTAAGTAGTACTACTGTAGTAAATGACTGTTAAGTGGTACTACTGTAATAAATGACTGTTAAGTAGTACTACTGTAGTAAATGACTGTTAAGTAGTACTACTGTAGTAAATGACTGTTAAGTAGTACTACTGTAGTAAATGACTGTAAGCAGTACTACTGTAGTAAATGACTGTTAAGCAGTACTACTGTAGTAAATGACTGTTAAGTAGTACTACTGTAGTAAATGACTTTAAGCAGTACTACTGTAGTAAATGACTGTCAGTAGTACTACTGTAGTAAATGACTGTTAAGCAGTACTACTGTAGTAAATGACTGTTAAGTAGTACTACTGTAGTAAATGACTGTTAAGCAGTACTACTGTAGTAAATGACTGTTAAGTAGTACTACTGTAGTAAATGACTGTTAAGTAGTACTACTGTAGTAAATGAATGTAAGCAGTACTACTGTAGTAAATGACTGTTAAGCAGTACTACTGTAGTAAATGACTGTCAAGCAGTACTACTGTAGTAAATGACTGTAAGTAGTACTACTGTAGTAAATGACTGTTAAGCAGTACTACTGTAGTAAATGACTGTAAGCAGTACTACTGTAGTAAATGACTGTTAAGCAGTACTACTGTAGTAAATGACTCTTAAGTAGTACTACTGTAGTAAATGACTTTAAGCAGTACTACTGTAGTAAATGACTGTCAGTAGTACTACTGTAGTAAATGACTGTTAAGCAGTACTACTGTAGTAAATGACTGTTAAGCAGTACTACTGTAGTAAATGACTGTTAAGTAGTACTACTGTAGTAAATGACTGTTAAGTAGTACTACTGTAGTAAATGAATGTAAGCAGGACTACTTTAGTAAATGACTGTTAAGCAGTACTACTGTAGTAAATGACTGTCAAGCCGTACTACTGTAGTAAATGACTGTAAGTAGTACTACTGTAGTAAATGACTGTTAAGTAGTACTACTGTAGTAAATGACTGTTAAGTACTGTAGCAAATGACTGTTAAGTAGTACTACTGTAGTAAATGACTGTTAAGTAGTTCTACTGTAGTAAATGACTGTTAAGTAGTACTACTGTAGTAAATGACTGTAAGCAGTACTACTGTAGTAAATGACTGTAAGTAGTACTACTGTAGTAAATGACTGTTAAGTAGTACTACTGTAGTAAATGATTGTTTAGTACTACTGTAGTAAATGAGTGTTAGGCAGTACTACTGTAGTAAATGACTGTTAAGTAGTACTACTGTAGTAAATGACTGTTAAGTAGAACTACTGTAGTAAATGACTGTGTAGTACTACTGTAGCAAATGACTGTTAGGTAGTACTACTGTAGTAAATGACTGTTAACTAGTACTACTGTAGTAAATGACTGTTAAGTAGTACTACTGTAGTAAATGACTGTAAGCAGTACTATTGTAGTAAATGACTGTAAGCAGTACTACTGTAGTAAATGACTGTTAAGTAGTACTACTGTAGTAAATGACTGTTAAGTAGTACTACTGTAGTAAATGACTGTTAGGCAGTACTACTGTAGTAAATGACTGTTAAGCAGTACTACTGTAGTAAAGGACTGTCAAGCAGTACTACTGTGGTAAATGACTGTAAGTAGTACTACTGTAGTAAATGACTGTTAAGTACTGTAGCAAATGACTGTTAAGTAGTACAACTGTAGTAAATGACTGTTAAGTAGTTCTACTGTAGTAAATGACTGTTAAGTAGTACTACTGTAGTAAATGACTGTAAGCAGTACTACTGTAGTAAATGACTGTAAGCAGTACTACTGTAGTAAATGACTGTTAGGCAGTACTACTGTAGAAAATGACTGTTAAGCAGTACTACTGTAGTAAATTACTGTAAGTAGTACAACTGTAGTAAACTACTGTTAGTAGTACAACTGTAGTAAATGACTGTTAAGTGGTACTACTGTCGTAAATGACTGTTAATTAGCACTACTGTAGTAAATGACTGTTAGGTAGTACTACTGTAGTAAATGACTAAGCAGTACTACTGTAGTAAATGACTGTTAAGCAGTACTACTGTACTAAATGACTGTTAAGTAGTACTACTGTAGTAAATGACTGTTAAGCAGTACTGCTGTAGTAAATGACTGTTAAGTACTGTAGTAAATGACTGTAAGTAGTACTACTGTAGTAAATGACTGTTAGTAGTACTACTGTAGTAAATGACTGTTAAGTAGTACTACTGTAGTAAATGACTAAGCAGTACTACTGTAGTAAATGACTGTTAAGCAGTACTACTGTACTAAATGACTGTTAAGTAGTACTACTGTAGTAAATGACTGTTAAGCAGTACTGCTGTAGTAAATGACTGTTAAGTACTGTAGTAAATGACTGTAAGTAGTACTACTGTAGTAAATGACTGTTAGTAGTACTACTGTAGTAAATGACTGTTAAGTAGTACTACTGTAGTAAATGACTGTTAAGCAGTACTGCTGTAGTAAATGACTGTTAAGTACTGTAGTAAATGACTGTAAGTAGTACTACTGTAGTAAATGACTGTTAGTAGTACCACTGTAGTAAATGACTGGTAAGTAGTACTACTGTAGTAAATGACTGTTAGTAGTACTACTGTAGTAAATGACTGTTAAGCAGTACTACTGTAGTAAATGACTGAAAGTAGTACTACTGTTGTAAATGACTGTTAAGCAGTACTACTTTAGTAAATGACTGTTAAGCAGTACTACTGTAGTAAATGACTGTCAAGCAGTACTACTGTGGTAAATGACTGTAAGTAGTACTACTGTAGTAAATGACTGTTAAGTGGTACTACTGTAATAAATGACTGTTAAGTAGTACTACTGTAGTAAATGACTGTTAAGTAGTACTACTGTAGTAAATGACTGTTAAGTAGTACTACTGTAGTAAATGACTGTAAGCAGTACTACTGTAGTAAATGACTGTTAAGCAGTACTACTGTAGTAAATGACTGTTAAGTAGTACTACTGTAGTAAATGACTTTAAGCAGTACTACTGTAGTAAATGACTGTCAGTAGTACTACTGTAGTAAATGACTGTTAAGCAGTACTACTGTAGTAAATGACTGTTAAGTAGTACTACTGTAGTAAATGACTGTTAAGCAGTACTACTGTAGTAAATGACTGTTAAGTAGTACTACTGTAGTAAATGACTGTAAGTAGTACTACTGTAGTAAATGACTGTTAAGCAGTACTACTGTAGTAAATGACTGTAAGCAGTACTACTGTAGTAAATGACTGTTAAGCAGTACTACTGTAGTAAATGACTCTTAAGTAGTACTACTGTAGTAAATGACTTTAAGCAGTACTACTGTAGTAAATGACTGTCAGTAGTACTACTGTAGTAAATGACTGTTAAGCAGTACTACTGTAGTAAATGACTGTTAAGCAGTACTACTGTAGTAAATGACTGTCAAGCAGTACTACTGTGGTAAATGACTGTAAGTAGTACTACTGTAGTAAATGACTGTTAAGTGGTACTACTGTAATAAATGACTGTTAAGTAGTACTACTGTAGTAAATGACTGTTAAGTAGTACTACTGTAGTAAATGACTGTTAAGTAGTACTACTGTAGTAAATGACTGTAAGCAGTACTACTGTAGTAAATGACTGTTAAGCAGTACTACTGTAGTAAATGACTGTTAAGTAGTACTACTGTAGTAAATGACTTTAAGCAGTACTACTGTAGTAAATGACTGTCAGTAGTACTACTGTAGTAAATGACTGTTAAGCAGTACTACTGTAGTAAATGACTGTTAAGTAGTACTACTGTAGTAAATGACTGTTAAGCAGTACTACTGTAGTAAATGACTGTTAAGTAGTACTACTGTAGTAAATGACTGTAAGTAGTACTACTGTAGTAAATGACTGTTAAGCAGTACTACTGTAGTAAATGACTGTAAGCAGTACTACTGTAGTAAATGACTGTTAAGCAGTACTACTGTAGTAAATGACTCTTAAGTAGTACTACTGTAGTAAATGACTTTAAGCAGTACTACTGTAGTAAATGACTGTCAGTAGTACTACTGTAGTAAATGACTGTTAAGCAGTACTACTGTAGTAAATGACTGTTAAGCAGTACTACTGTAGTAAATGACTGTTAAGTAGTACTACTGTAGTAAATGACTGTTAAGTAGTACTACTGTAGTAAATGAATGTAAGCAGGACTACTTTAGTAAATGACTGTTAAGCAGTACTACTGTAGTAAATGACTGTCAAGCAGTACTACTGTAGTAAATGACTGTAAGTAGTACTACTGTAGTAAATGACTGTTAAGTAGTACTACTGTAGTAAATGACTGTTAAGTACTGTAGCAAATGACTGTTAAGTAGTACTACTGTAGTAAATGACTGTTAAGTAGTTCTACTGTAGTAAATGACTGTTAAGTAGTACTACTGTAGTAAATGACTGTAAGCAGTACTACTGTAGTAAATGACTGTAAGTAGTACTACTGTAGTAAATGACTGTTAAGTAGTACTACTGTAGTAAATGATTGTTTAGTACTACTGTAGTAAATGACTGTTAGGCAGTACTACTGTAGTAAATGACTGTTAAGTAGTACTACTGTAGTAAATGACTGTTAAGTAGAACTACTGTAGTAAATGACTGTGTAGTACTACTGTAGCAAATGACTGTTAGGTAGTACTACTGTAGTAAATGACTGTTAAGTAGTACTACTGTAGTAAATGACTGTTAAGTAGTACTACTGTAGTAAATGACTGTAAGCAGTACTACTGTAGTAAATGACTGTAAGCAGTACTACTGTAGTAAATGACTGTTAAGTAGTACTACTGTAGTAAATGACTGTTAAGTAGTACTACTGTAGTAAATGACTGTTAGGCAGTACTACTGTAGTAAATGACTGTTAAGTAGTACTACTGTAGTAAATGACTGTTAAGCAGTACTACTGTAGTAAATTACTGTTAGTAGTACAACTGTAGTAAACTACTGTTAATAGTACAACTGTAGTAAATGACTGTTAAGTGGTACTACTGTAGTAAATGACTGTTAAGTAGTACTACTGTAGTAAACGAATGTAAGCAGTACTACTTTAGTAAATGACATTTAAGCAGTACTACTGTAGTAAAGGACTGTCAAGCAGTACTACTGTGGTAAATGACTGTAAGTAGTACTACTGTAGTAAATGACTGTTAAGTACTGTAGCAAATGACTGTTAAGTAGTACAACTGTAGTAAATGACTGTTAAGTAGTTCTACTGTAGTAAATGACTGTTAAGTAGTACTACTGTAGTAAATGACTGTAAGCAGTACTACTGTAGTAAATGACTGTAAGCAGTACTACTGTAGTAAATGACTGTTAGGCAGTACTACTGTAGTAAATGACTGTTAAGCAGTACTACTGTAGTAAATTACTGTAAGTAGTACAACTGTAGTAAACTACTGTTAGTAGTACAACTGTAGTAAATGACTGTTAAGCAGTACTGCTGTAGTAAATGACTGTTAAGTACTGTAGTAAATGACTGTAAGTAGTACTACTGTAGTAAATGACTGTTAGTAGTACTACTGTAGTAAATGACTGTTAAGTAGTACTACTGTAGTAAATGACTGTTAAGCAGTACTGCTGTAGTAAATGACTGTTAAGTACTGTAGTAAATGACTGTAAGTAGTACTACTGTAGTAAATGACTGTTAGTAGTACCACTGTAGTAAATGACTGGTAAGTAGTACTACTGTAGTAAATGACTGTTAGTAGTACTACTGTAGTAAATGACTGTTAAGCAGTACTACTGTAGTAAATGACTGTAAGTACTACTACTGTTGTAAATGACTGTTAAGCAGTACTACTGTTGTAAATGACTGTTAGTAGTACTATTGTAGTAAATGACTGTTAAGTAGTACTACTGTAGTAAATGACTGTTAAGCAGTACTACTGTTGTAAATGACTGTTAGTAGTACTATTGTAGTAAATGACTGTTAAGTAGTACTACTGTAGTAAATGACTGTTAAGTACTGTAGCAAATGACTGTTAAGTAGTACTACTGTAGTAAATGACTGTTAAGTAGTACTACTGTAGTAAATGACTGTTAAGCAGTACTGCTGTAGTAAATGACTGTTAAGTAGTACTACTGTAGTAAATGAATGTAAGCAGGACTACTTTAGTAAATGACTGTTAAGCAGTACTACTGTAGTAAATGACTGTCAAGCAGTACTACTGTAGTAAATGACTGTAAGTAGTACTACTGTAGTAAATGACTGTTAAGTAGTACTACTGTAGTAAATGACTGTTAAGTACTGTAGCAAATGACTGTTAAGTAGTACTACTGTAGTAAATGACTGTTAAGTAGTTCTACTGTAGTAAATGACTGTTAAGTAGTACTACTGTAGTAAATGACTGTAAGCAGTACTACTGTAGTAAATGACTGTAAGTAGTACTACTGTAGTAAATGACTGTTAAGTAGTACTACTGTAGTAAATGATTGTTTAGTACTACTGTAGTAAATGACTGTTAGGCAGTACTACTGTAGTAAATGACTGTTAAGTAGTACTACTGTAGTAAATGACTGTTAAGTAGAACTACTGTAGTAAATGACTGTGTAGTACTACTGTAGCAAATGACTGTTAGGTAGTACTACTGTAGTAAATGACTGTTAAGTAGTACTACTGTAGTAAATGACTGTTAAGTAGTACTACTGTAGTAAATGACTGTAAGCAGTACTACTGTAGTAAATGACTGTAAGCAGTACTACTGTAGTAAATGACTGTTAAGTAGTACTACTGTAGTAAATGACTGTTAAGTAGTACTACTGTAGTAAATGACTGTTAGGCAGTACTACTGTAGTAAATGACTGTTAAGTAGTACTACTGTAGTAAATGACTGTTAAGCAGTACTACTGTAGTAAATTACTGTTAGTAGTACAACTGTAGTAAACTACTGTTAATAGTACAACTGTAGTAAATGACTGTTAAGTGGTACTACTGTAGTAAATGACTGTTAAGTAGTGCTACTGTAGTAAACGAATGTAAGCAGTACTACTTTAGTAAATGACTGTTAAGCAGTACTACTGTAGTAAAGGACTGTCAAGCAGTACTACTGTGGTAAATGACTGTAAGTAGTACTACTGTAGTAAATGACTGTTAAGTACTGTAGCAAATGACTGTTAAGTAGTACAACTGTAGTAAATGACTGTAAGCAGTACTACTGTAGTAAATGACTGTAAGCAGTACTACTGTAGTAAATGACTGTTAGGCAGTACTACTGTAGTAAATGACTGTTAAGCAGTACTACTGTAGTAAATTACTGTAAGTAGTACAACTGTAGTAAACTACTGTTAGTAGTACAACTGTAGTAAATGACTGTTAAGCAGTACTGCTGTAGTAAATGACTGTTAAGTACTGTAGTAAATGACTGTAAGTAGTACTACTGTAGTAAATGACTGTTAGTAGTACTACTGTAGTAAATGACTGTTAAGTAGTACTACTGTAGTAAATGACTGTTAAGCAGTACTGCTGTAGTAAATGACTGTTAAGTACTGTAGTAAATGACTGTAAGTAGTACTACTGTAGTAAATGACTGTTAGTAGTACCACTGTAGTAAATGACTGGTAAGTAGTACTACTGTAGTAAATGACTGTTAGTAGTACTACTGTAGTAAATGACTGTTAAGCAGTACTACTGTAGTAAATGACTGTAAGTACTACTACTGTTGTAAATGACTGTTAAGCAGTACTACTGTTGTAAATGACTGTTAGTAGTACTATTGTAGTAAATGACTGTTAAGTAGTACTACTGTAGTAAATGACTGTTAAGCAGTACTACTGTTGTAAATGACTGTTAGTAGTACTATTGTAGTAAATGACTGTTAAGTAGTACTACTGTAGTAAATGACTGTTAAGTACTGTAGCAAATGACTGTTAAGTAGTACTACTGTAGTAAATGACTGTTAAGTAGTACTACTGTAGTAAATGACTGTTAAGCAGTACTGCTGTAGTAAATGACTGTTAAGTACTGTAGTAAATGACTGTAAGTAGTACTACTGTAGTAAATGACTGTTAAGTGGTACTACTGTAGTAAATGACTGTTAAGTAGTACTACTGTAGTAAACGAATGTAAGCAGTACTACTTTAGTAAATGACTGTTAAGCAGTACTACTGTAGTAAAGGACTGTCAAGCAGTACTACTGTGGTAAATGACTGTAAGTAGTACTACTGTAGTAAATGACTGTTAAGTACTGTAGCAAATGACTGTTAAGTAGTACAACTGTAGTAAATGACTGTTAAGTAGTTCTACTGTAGTAAATGACTGTTAAGTAGTACTACTGTAGTAAATGACTGTAAGCAGTACTACTGTAGTAAATGACTGTAAGCAGTACTACTGTAGTAAATGACTGTTAGGCAGTACTACTGTAGTAAATGACTGTTAAGCAGTACTACTGTAGTAAATTACTGTAAGTAGTACAACTGTAGTAAACTACTGTTAGTAGTACAACTGTAGTAAATGACTGTTAAGCAGTACTGCTGTAGTAAATGACTGTTAAGTACTGTAGTAAATGACTGTAAGTAGTACTACTGTAGTAAATGACTGTTAGTAGTACTACTGTAGTAAATGACTGTTAAGTAGTACTACTGTAGTAAATGACTGTTAAGCAGTACTGCTGTAGTAAATGACTGTTAAGTACTGTAGTAAATGACTGTAAGTAGTACTTCTGTAGTAAATGACTGTTAGTAGTACCACTGTAGTAAATGACTGGTAAGTAGTACTACTGTAGTAAATGACTGTTAGTAGTACCACTGTAGTAAATGACTGTTAAGCAGTACTACTGTAGTAAATGACTGTAAGTACTACTACTGTTGTAAATGACTGTTAAGCAGTACTACTGTTGTAAATGACTGTTAGTAGTACTATTGTAGTAAATGACTGTTAAGTAGTACTACTGTAGTAAATGACTGTTAAGCAGTACTACTGTTGTAAATGACTGTTAGTAGTACTATTGTAGTAAATGACTGTTAAGTAGTACTACTGTAGTAAATGACTGTTAAGTACTGTAGCAAATGACTGTTAAGTAGTACTACTGTAGTAAATGACTGTTAAGTAGTACTACTGTAGTAAATGACTGTTAAGCAGTACTGCTGTAGTAAATGACTGTTAAGTACTGTAGTAAATGACTGTAAGTAGTACTACTGTAGTAAATGACTGTTAGTAGTACCACTGTAGTAAATGACTGGTAAGTAGTACTACTGTAGTAAATGACTGTTAGTAGTACTACTGTAGTAAATGACTGTTAAGCAGTACTACTGTAGTAAATGACTGTAAGTACTACTACTGTTGTAAATGACTGTTAAGCAGTACTACTGTTGTAAATGACTGTTAGTAGTACTATTGTAGTAAATGACTGTTAAGTAGTACTACTGTAGTAAATGACTGTTAAGCAGTACTACTGTTGTAAATGACTGTTAGTAGTACTACTGTAGTAAATGACTGTTAAGCAGTACTGCTGTAGTAAATGACTGTTAAGTACTGTAGTAAATGACTGTAAGTAGTACTACTGTAGTAAATGACTGTTAAGTACTGTAGCAAATGACTGTTAAGTAGTACAACTGTAGTAAATGACTGTTAAGTAGTTCTACTGTAGTAAATGACTGTTAAGTAGTACTACTGTAGTAAATGACTGTAAGCAGTACTACTGTAGTAAATGACTATAAGCAGTACTACTGTAGTAAATGACTGTTAGGCAGTACTACTGTAGTAAATGACTGTTAAGCAGTACTACTGTAGTAAATTACTGTAAGTAGTACAACTGTAGTAAACTACTGTTAGTAGTACAACTGTAGTAAATGACTGTTAAGCAGTACTGCTGTAGTAAATGACTGTTAAGTACTGTAGTAAATGACTGTAAGTAGTACTACTGTAGTAAATGACTGTTAGTAGTACTACTGTAGTAAATGACTGTTAAGTAGTACTACTGTAGTAAATGACTGTTAAGCAGTACTGCTGTAGTAAATGACTGTTAAGTACTGTAGTAAATGACTGTAAGTAGTACTACTGTAGTAAATGACTGTTAGTAGTACCACTGTAGTAAATGACTGGTAAGTAGTACTACTGTAGTAAATGACTGTTAGTAGTACTACTGTAGTAAATGACTGTTAAGCAGTACTACTGTAGTAAATGACTGTAAGTACTACTACTGTTGTAAATGACTGTTAAGCAGTACTACTGTTGTAAATGACTGTTAGTAGTACTATTGTAGTAAATGACTGTTAAGTAGTACTACTGTAGTAAATGACTGTTAAGCAGTACTACTGTTGTAAATGACTGTTAGTAGTACTATTGTAGTAAATGACTGTTAAGTAGTACTACTGTAGTAAATGACTGTTAAGTACTGTAGCAAATGACTGTTAAGTAGTACTACTGTAGTAAATGACTGTTAAGTAGTACTACTGTAGTAAATGACTGTTAAGCAGTACTGCTGTAGTAAATGACTGTTAAGTACTGTAGTAAATGACTGTAAGTAGTACTACTGTAGTAAATGACTGTTAATAGTACTACTGTAGTAAATTACTGTTAGTAGTACAACTGTAGTAAACTACTGTTAATAGTACAACTGTAGTAAATGACTGTTAAGTGGTACTACTGTAGTAAATGACTGTTAAGTAGTACTACTGTAGTAAACGAATGTAAGCAGTACTACTTTAGTAAATGACTGTTAAGCAGTACTACTGTAGTAAAGGACTGTCAAGCAGTAGTACTGTGGTAAATGACTGTAAGTAGTACTACTGTAGTAAATGACTGTTAAGTACTGTAGCAAATGACTGTTAAGTAGTACTACTGTAGTAAATGACTGTTAAGTAGTTCTACTGTAGTAAATTACTGTTAAGTAGTACTACTGTAGTAAATGACTGTAAGCAGTACTACTGTAGTAAATGACTGTAAGCAGTACTACTGTAGTAAATGACTGTTAAGTAGTACTACTGTAGTAAATGACTGTTAAGCAGTACTGCTGTAGTAAATGACTGTTAAGTACTGTAGTAAATGACTGTAAGTAGTACTACTGTAGTAAATGACTGTTAGTAGTACTACTGTAGTAAATGACTGTTAAGTAGTACTACTGTAGTAAATGACTGTTAAGCAGTACTGCTGTAGTAAATGACTGTTAAGTACTGTAGTAAATGACTGTAAGTAGTACTACTGTAGTAAATGACTGTTAGTAGTACCACTGTAGTAAATGACTGGTAAGTAGTACTACTGTAGTAAATGACTGTTAGTAGTACTACTGTAGTAAATGACTGTTAAGCAGTACTACTGTAGTAAATGACTGTAAGTAGTACTACTGTTGTAAATGACTGTTAAGCAGTACTACTGTTGTAAATGACTGTTAGTAGTACTATTGTAGTAAATGACTGTTAAGTATTACTACTGTAGTAAGTGACTGTTAAGCAGTTCTACTGTTGTAAATGACTGTTAGTAGTACTATTGTAGTAAATGACTGTTAAGTAGTACTACTGTAGTAAATGACTGTTAAGTACTGTTGCAAATGACTGTTAAGTAGTACTACTGTAGTAAATGACTGTTAAGTAGTACTACTATAGTAAATGACTGTTAAGCAGTACTGCTGTAGTAAATGACTGTTAAGTACTGTAGTAAATGACTGTAAGTAGTACTACTGTAGTAAATGACTGTTAATAGTACTACTGTAGTAAATGACTGTAAGCAGTACTACTGTAGTAAATTACTGTGTAGTACTACTGGAGTAAATGACTGTTAGTAGTACTATTGTAGTAAATGACTGTAAGTAGTACTACTGTAGTAAATGACTGTCAGTAGTACTACTGTAGTAAATGACTGTGTAGTACTACTGTAGTAAATGACTGTTAGTAGTACTATTGTAGTAAATGACTGTAAGTAGTACTACTGTAGTAAATGACTGTCAGTAGTACTACTGTAGTAAATGACTGTTAAGTAGTACTACTGTAGTAAATGACTGTTAATAGTACAACTGTAGTAAATGACTGTTAAGTAGTACTACTGTAGTAAATGACTGTTAAGCAGTACTACTGTAGTAAATGACTGTTAAGTAGTACTACTGTAGTAAATGACTGTAAGCAGTACTACTGTAGTAAATGACTGTAAGCAGTACTACTGTAGTAAATGACTGTTAAGCAGTACTACTGTAGTAAATGACTGTTAAGTAGTACAACTGTAGTAAATGACTTTAAGCAGTACTACTGTAGTAAATGACTGTCAGTAGTACTACTGTAGTAAATGACTGTTAAGAAATACTACTGTAGTAGATGACTGTTAAGCAGTACTACTGTAGTAAATGACTCTTAAGTAGGACTACTGTAGTAAATGACTGTTAAGTAGTAATACTGTAGTAAATGAATGTAAGCAGTACTACTTTAGTAAATGACTGTTAAGCAGTAGTACTGTAGTAAATGACTGTCAAGCTGTACTACTGTAGTAAATGACTGTAAGTAGTACTACTGTAGTAAATGACTGTTAAGCAGTACTACTGTAGTAAATGACTGTAAGTAGTACTACTGTAGTAAATGACTGTTAAGCAGTACTACTGTTGTAAATGACTGTTAGTAGTACTATTGTAGTAAATGACTGTTAAGTAGTACTACTGTAGTAAATGACTGTTAAGTGGTACTACTGTAGTAAATGACTGTTAAGTAGTACTACTGTAGTAAACGAATGTAAGCAGTACTACTTTAGTAAATGACTGTTAAGCAGTACTACTGTAGTAAATTACTGTTAGTAGTACAACTGTAGTAAACTACTGTTAATAGTACAACTGTAGTAAATGACTGTTAAGTGGTACTACTGTAGTAAATGACTGTTAAGTAGTACTACTGTAGTAAACGAATGTAAGCAGTACTACTTTAGTAAATGACTGTTAAGCAGTACTACTGTAGTAAAGGACTGTCAAGCAGTACTACTGTGGTAAATGACTGTAAGTAGTACTACTGTAGTAAATGACTGTTAAGTACTGTAGCAAATGACTGTTAAGTAGTACAACTGTAGTAAATGACTGTTAAGTAGTTCTACTGTAGTAAATGACTGTTAAGTAGTACTACTGTAGTAAATGACTGTAAGCAGTACTACTGTAGTAAATGACTGTAAGCAGTACTACTGTAGTAAATGACTGTAAGTAGTACTACAGTAGTAAATGACTGTTAGTAGTACTACTGTAGTAAATGACTGTTAAGTAGTACTACTGTAGTAAATGACTGTTAGTAGTACCACTGTAGTAAATGACTGGTAAGTAGTACTACTGTAGTAAATGACTGTTAGTAGTACTACTGTAGTAAATGACTGTTAAGCAGTACTACTGTAGTAAATGACTGTAAGTAGTACTACTGTTGTAAATGACTGTTAAGCAGTACTACTGTTGTAAATGACTGTTAGTAGTACTATTGTAGTAAATGACTGTTAAGTATTACTACTGTAGTAAGTGACTGTTAAGCAGTTCTACTGTTGTAAATGACTGTTAGTAGTACTATTGTAGTAAATGACTGTTAAGTAGTACTACTGTAGTAAATGACTGTTAAGTACTGTAGCAAATGACTGTTAAGTAGTACTACTGTAGTAAATGACTGTTAAGTAGTACTACTGTAGTAAATGACTGTTAAGCAGTACTGCTGTAGTAAATGACTGTTAAGTACTGTAGTAAATGACTGTAAGTAGTACTACTGTAGTAAATGACTGTTAATAGTACTACTGTAGTAAATGACTGTAAGCAGTACTACTGTAGTAAATTACTGTGTAGTACTACTGGAGTAAATGACTGTTAGTAGTACTATTGTAGTAAATGACTGTAAGTAGTACTACTGTAGTAAATGACTGTCAGTAGTACTACTGTAGTAAATGACTGTGTAGTACTACTGTAGTAAATGACTGTTAGTAGTACTATTGTAGTAAATGACTGTAAGTAGTACTACTGTAGTAAATGACTGTCAGTAGTACTACTGTAGTAAATGACTGTTAAGTAGTACTACTGTAGTAAATGACTGTTAATAGTACAACTGTAGTAAATGACTGTTAAGTAGTACTACTGTAGTAAATGACTGTTAAGCAGTACTACTGTAGTAAATGACTGTTAAGTAGTACTACTGTAGTAAATGACTGTAAGCAGTACTACTGTAGTAAATGACTGTTAAGCAGTACTACTGTAGTAAATGACTTTAAGCAGTACTACTGTAGTAAATGACTGTCAGTAGTACTACTGTAGTAAATGACTGTGTAGTACTATTGTAGTAAATGACTGTAAGTAGTACTACTGTAGTAAATGACTGTCAGTAGTACTACTGTAGTAAATGACTGTTAATAGTACAACTGTAGTAAATGACTGTTAAGTGGTACTACTGTAGTAAATGACTGTTAAGTAGTACTACTTTAGTAAATGACTGTTAAGCAGTACTACTGTAGTAAATGACTGTTAAGCAGTACTACTGTTTTAAATGACTGTTAGTAGTACTATTGTAGTAAATGACTGTTAAGTAGTACTACTGTAGTAAATGACTGTTAAGCAGTACTACTGTAGTAAATGACTGTAAGTACTACTACTGTTGTAAATGACTGTTAAGCAGTACTACTGTTGTAAATGACTGTTAGTAGTACTATTGTAGTAAATGACTGTTAAGTAGTACTACTGTAGTAAATGACTGTTAAGCAGTACTACTGTTGTAAATGACTGTTAGTAGTACTACTGTAGTAAATGACTGTTAAGCAGTACTGCTGTAGTAAATGACTGTTAAGTACTGTAGTAAATGACTGTAAGTAGTACTACTGTAGTAAATGACTGTTAAGTACTGTAGCAAATGACTGTTAAGTAGTACAACTGTAGTAAATGACTGTTAAGTAGTTCTACTGTAGTAAATGACTGTTAAGTAGTACTACTGTAGTAAATGACTGTAAGCAGTACTACTGTAGTAAATGACTATAAGCAGTACTACTGTAGTAAATGACTGTTAGGCAGTACTACTGTAGTAAATGACTGTTAAGCAGTACTACTGTAGTAAATTACTGTAAGTAGTACAACTGTAGTAAACTACTGTTAGTAGTACAACTGTAGTAAATGACTGTTAAGCAGTACTGCTGTAGTAAATGACTGTTAAGTACTGTAGTAAATGACTGTAAGTAGTACTACTGTAGTAAATGACTGTTAGTAGTACTACTGTAGTAAATGACTGTTAAGTAGTACTACTGTAGTAAATGACTGTTAAGCAGTACTGCTGTAGTAAATGACTGTTAAGTACTGTAGTAAATGACTGTAAGTAGTACTACTGTAGTAAATGACTGTTAGTAGTACCACTGTAGTAAATGACTGGTAAGTAGTACTACTGTAGTAAATGACTGTTAGTAGTACTACTGTAGTAAATGACTGTTAAGCAGTACTACTGTAGTAAATGACTGTAAGTACTACTACTGTTGTAAATGACTGTTAAGCAGTACTACTGTTGTAAATGACTGTTAGTAGTACTATTGTAGTAAATGACTGTTAAGTAGTACTACTGTAGTAAATGACTGTTAAGCAGTACTACTGTTGTAAATGACTGTTAGTAGTACTATTGTAGTAAATGACTGTTAAGTAGTACTACTGTAGTAAATGACTGTTAAGTACTGTAGCAAATGACTGTTAAGTAGTACTACTGTAGTAAATGACTGTTAAGTAGTACTACTGTAGTAAATGACTGTTAAGCAGTACTGCTGTAGTAAATGACTGTTAAGTACTGTAGTAAATGACTGTAAGTAGTACTACTGTAGTAAATGACTGTTAATAGTACTACTGTAGTAAATTACTGTTAGTAGTACAACTGTAGTAAACTACTGTTAATAGTACAACTGTAGTAAATGACTGTTAAGTGGTACTACTGTAGTAAATGACTGTTAAGTAGTACTACTGTAGTAAACGAATGTAAGCAGTACTACTTTAGTAAATGACTGTTAAGCAGTACTACTGTAGTAAAGGACTGTCAAGCAGTACTACTGTGGTAAATGACTGTAAGTAGTACTACTGTAGTAAATGACTGTTAAGTACTGTAGCAAATGACTGTTAAGTAGTACTACTGTAGTAAATGACTGTTAAGTAGTTCTACTGTAGTAAATTACTGTTAAGTAGTACTACTGTAGTAAATGACTGTAAGCAGTACTACTGTAGTAAATGACTGTAAGCAGTACTACTGTAGTAAATGACTGTTAAGTAGTACTACTGTAGTAAATGACTGTTAAGCAGTACTGCTGTAGTAAATGACTGTTAAGTACTGTAGTAAATGACTGTAAGTAGTACTACTGTAGTAAATGACTGTTAGTAGTACTACTGTAGTAAATGACTGTTAAGTAGTACTACTGTAGTAAATGACTGTTAAGCAGTACTGCTGTAGTAAATGACTGTTAAGTACTGTAGTAAATGACTGTAAGTAGTACTACTGTAGTAAATGACTGTTAGTAGTACCACTGTAGTAAATGACTGGTAAGTAGTACTACTGTAGTAAATGACTGTTAGTAGTACTACTGTAGTAAATGACTGTTAAGCAGTACTACTGTAGTAAATGACTGTAAGTAGTACTACTGTTGTAAATGACTGTTAAGCAGTACTACTGTTGTAAATGACTGTTAGTAGTACTATTGTAGTAAATGACTGTTAAGTATTACTACTGTAGTAAGTGACTGTTAAGCAGTTCTACTGTTGTAAATGACTGTTAGTAGTACTATTGTAGTAAATGACTGTTAAGTAGTACTACTGTAGTAAATGACTGTTAAGTACTGTTGCAAATGACTGTTAAGTAGTACTACTGTAGTAAATGACTGTTAAGTAGTACTACTATAGTAAATGACTGTTAAGCAGTACTGCTGTAGTAAATGACTGTTAAGTACTGTAGTAAATGACTGTAAGTAGTACTACTGTAGTAAATGACTGTTAATAGTACTACTGTAGTAAATGACTGTAAGCAGTACTACTGTAGTAAATTACTGTGTAGTACTACTGGAGTAAATGACTGTTAGTAGTACTATTGTAGTAAATGACTGTAAGTAGTACTACTGTAGTAAATGACTGTCAGTAGTACTACTGTAGTAAATGACTGTGTAGTACTACTGTAGTAAATGACTGTTAGTAGTACTATTGTAGTAAATGACTGTAAGTAGTACTACTGTAGTAAATGACTGTCAGTAGTACTACTGTAGTAAATGACTGTTAAGTAGTACTACTGTAGTAAATGACTGTTAATAGTACAACTGTAGTAAATGACTGTTAAGTAGTACTACTGTAGTAAATGACTGTTAAGCAGTACTACTGTAGTAAATGACTGTTAAGTAGTACTACTGTAGTAAATGACTGTAAGCAGTACTACTGTAGTAAATGACTGTAAGCAGTACTACTGTAGTAAATGACTGTTAAGCAGTACTACTGTAGTAAATGACTGTTAAGTAGTACAACTGTAGTAAATGACTTTAAGCAGTACTACTGTAGTAAATGACTGTCAGTAGTACTACTGTAGTAAATGACTGTTAAGAAATACTACTGTAGTAGATGACTGTTAAGCAGTACTACTGTAGTAAATGACTCTTAAGTAGGACTACTGTAGTAAATGACTGTTAAGTAGTAATACTGTAGTAAATGAATGTAAGCAGTACTACTTTAGTAAATGACTGTTAAGCAGTAGTACTGTAGTAAATGACTGTCAAGCTGTACTACTGTAGTAAATGACTGTAAGTAGTACTACTGTAGTAAATGACTGTTAAGCAGTACTACTGTAGTAAATGACTGTAAGTAGTACTACTGTAGTAAATGACTGTTAAGCAGTACTACTGTTGTAAATGACTGTTAGTAGTACTATTGTAGTAAATGACTGTTAAGTAGTACTACTGTAGTAAATGACTGTTAAGTGGTACTACTGTAGTAAATGACTGTTAAGTAGTACTACTGTAGTAAACGAATGTAAGCAGTACTACTTTAGTAAATGACTGTTAAGCAGTACTACTGTAGTAAATTACTGTTAGTAGTACAACTGTAGTAAACTACTGTTAATAGTACAACTGTAGTAAATGACTGTTAAGTGGTACTACTGTAGTAAATGACTGTTAAGTAGTACTACTGTAGTAAACGAATGTAAGCAGTACTACTTTAGTAAATGACTGTTAAGCAGTACTACTGTAGTAAAGGACTGTCAAGCAGTACTACTGTGGTAAATGACTGTAAGTAGTACTACTGTAGTAAATGACTGTTAAGTACTGTAGCAAATGACTGTTAAGTAGTACAACTGTAGTAAATGACTGTTAAGTAGTTCTACTGTAGTAAATGACTGTTAAGTAGTACTACTGTAGTAAATGACTGTAAGCAGTACTACTGTAGTAAATGACTGTAAGCAGTACTACTGTAGTAAATGACTGTAAGTAGTACTACTGTAGTAAATGACTGTTAGTAGTACTACTGTAGTAAATGACTGTTAAGTAGTACTACTGTAGTAAATGACTGTTAGTAGTACCACTGTAGTAAATGACTGGTAAGTAGTACTACTGTAGTAAATGACTGTTAGTAGTACTACTGTAGTAAATGACTGTTAAGCAGTACTACTGTAGTAAATGACTGTAAGTAGTACTACTGTTGTAAATGACTGTTAAGCAGTACTACTGTTGTAAATGACTGTTAGTAGTACTATTGTAGTAAATGACTGTTAAGTATTACTACTGTAGTAAGTGACTGTTAAGCAGTTCTACTGTTGTAAATGACTGTTAGTAGTACTATTGTAGTAAATGACTGTTAAGTAGTACTACTGTAGTAAATGACTGTTAAGTACTGTAGCAAATGACTGTTAAGTAGTACTACTGTAGTAAATGACTGTTAAGTAGTACTACTGTAGTAAATGACTGTTAAGCAGTACTGCTGTAGTAAATGACTGTTAAGTACTGTAGTAAATGACTGTAAGTAGTACTACTGTAGTAAATGACTGTTAATAGTACTACTGTAGTAAATGACTGTAAGCAGTACTACTGTAGTAAATTACTGTGTAGTACTACTGGAGTAAATGACTGTTAGTAGTACTATTGTAGTAAATGACTGTAAGTAGTACTACTGTAGTAAATGACTGTCAGTAGTACTACTGTAGTAAATGACTGTGTAGTACTACTGTAGTAAATGACTGTTAGTAGTACTATTGTAGTAAATGACTGTAAGTAGTACTACTGTAGTAAATGACTGTCAGTAGTACTACTGTAGTAAATGACTGTTAAGTAGTACTACTGTAGTAAATGACTGTTAATAGTACAACTGTAGTAAATGACTGTTAAGTAGTACTACTGTAGTAAATGACTGTTAAGCAGTACTACTGTAGTAA
This sequence comes from Telmatherina bonti, assembly GCF_933228915.1. Taxonomy (NCBI): domain Eukaryota; kingdom Metazoa; phylum Chordata; class Actinopteri; order Atheriniformes; family Telmatherinidae; genus Telmatherina; species Telmatherina bonti. Next base: position 42,531,768 of record NC_136624.1, on the reverse strand, counting down.
ATGACTGTTAAGTAGTACTACTGTAGTAAATGACTGTAAGCAGTACTACTGTAGTAAATGACTGTTAAGCAGTACTACTGTAGTAAATGACTTTAAGCAGTACTACTGTAGTAAATGACTGTCAGTAGTACTACTGTAGTAAATGACTGTGTAGTACTATTGTAGTAAATGACTGTAAGTAGTACTACTGTAGTAAATGACTGTCAGTAGTACTACTGTAGTAAATGACTGTTAATAGTACAACTGTAGTAAATGACTGTTAAGTGGTACTACTGTAGTAAATGACTGTTAAGTAGTACTACTTTAGTAAATGACTGTTAAGCAGTACTACTGTAGTAAATGACTGTTAAGCAGTACTACTGTTTTAAATGACTGTTAGTAGTACTATTGTAGTAAATGACTGTTAAGTAGTACTACTGTAGTAAATGACTGTTAAGCAGTACTACTGTTGTAAATGACTGTTAGTAGTACTATTGTATTAAATGACTGTTAAGTAGTACTACTGTAGTAAATGACTGTTAAGTACTGTAGCAAATGACTTAAGTAGTACTACTGTAGTAAATGACTGTTAAGTAGTACTACTGTAGTAAATGACTGTTAAGCAGTACTGCTGTAGTAAATGACTGTTAAGTACTGTAGCAAATGACTGTTAAGCAGTACTACTGTACTAAATGACTGTAAGTAGTACTACTGTAGTAAATGACTGTTAATAGTACTACTGTAGTAAATGACTGTAAGTAGTACTACTGTAGTAAATGACTGTTAAGCAGTACTACTGTAGTAAATGACTGTTAAGTAGTACTACTGTAGTAAATGACTGTTAACTAGTACTACTGTAGTAAATGACTGTAAGCAGTACCACTGTAGTAAATTACTGTGTAGTACTACTGGAGTAAATGACTGTTAGTAGTACTATTGTAGTAAATGACTGTGTAGTACTACTGTAGTAAATGACTGTTAGTAGTACTATTGTAGTAAATGACTGTAAGTAGTACTACTGTAGTAAATGACTGTCAGTAGTACTACTGTAGTAAATGACTGTTAAGTAGTACTACTGTAGTAAATGACTGTTAATAGTACAACTGTAGTAAATGACTGTTAAGTGGTACTACTGTAGTAAATGACTGTTAGTAGTACTACTGTAGTAAATGACTGTTAAGTAGTACTACTGTAGTAAATGACTGTTAAGCAGTACTGCTGTAGTAAATGACTGTTAAGTACTGTAGTAAATGACTGTTAAGTAGTACTACTGTAGTAAATGACTGTTAAGTAGTACTACTGTAGTAAATGACTGTTAAGTAGTACTACTGTAGTAAATGAATGTAAGCAGTACTACTTTAGTAAATGACTGTTAAGCAGTACTACTGTAGTAAATGACTGTCAAGCAGTACTACTGTAGTAAATGACTGTAAGTAGTACTACTGTACTAAATGACTGTTAAGCAGTACTACTGTAGTAAATGACTGTTAAGTAGTACTACTGTAGTAAATGACTGTAAGCAGTACTACTGTAGTAAATGACTGTTAAGCAGTACTACTGTAGTAAATGACTGTTAAGTAGTACTACTGTAGTAAATGACTGTTAAGTAGTACTACTGTAGTAAATGACTGTAAGCAGTACTACTGTAGTAAATGACTGTTAAGTAGTACTACTGTAGTAAATGACTGTTAAGTAGTACTACTGTAGTAAATGAATGTAAGCAGTACTACTTTAGTAAATGACTGTTAAGCAGTACTACTGTAGTAAATGACTGTTAAGTAGTACTACTGTAGTAAATGACTGTTAAGTATTGTAGCAAATTACTGTTAAGCAGTACTACTGTAGTAAATGACTGTCAAGCAGTACTACTGTAGTAAATGACTGTAAGTAGTACTACTGTAGTAAATGACTGTTAAGCAGTACTACTGTAGTAAATGACTGTTAGTAGTACTACTGTAGTAAATGACTGTAAGCAGTACTACTGTAGTAAATGACTGTTAAGCAGTACTACTGTAGTAAATGACTGTTAATTAGTACTACTGTAGTAAATGACTGTTAAGTAGTACTACTGTAGTAAATGATAGTAAGCAGTACTACTGTAGTAAATGACTGTTAAGTAGTACTACTGTAGTAAATGACTGTTAAGTAGTACTACTGTAGTAAATGAATGTAAGCAGTACTACTTTAGTAAATGACTGTTAAGCAGTACTACTGTAGTAAATGACTGTCAAGCAGTACTACTGTAGTAAATGACTGTAAGTAGTACTACTGTGGTAAATGACTGTTAAGTAGTACTACTGTAGTAAATGACTGTTAAGTACTGTAGCAAATGACTGTTAAGTAGTTCTACTGTAGTAAATGACTGTTAAGTAGTTCTACTGTAGTAAATGACTTTTAAGTAGTACTACTGTAGTAAATGACTGTTAAGCAGTACTACTGTTGTAAATGACTGTTAGTAGTACTATTGTATTAAATGACTGTTAAGTAGTACTACTGTAGTAAATGACTGTTAAGTACTGTAGCAAATGACTTAAGTAGTACTACTGTAGTAAATGACTGTTAAGTAGTACTACTGTAGTAAATGACTGTTAAGCAGTACTGCTGTAGTAAATGACTGTTAAGTACTGTAGCAAATGACTGTTAAGCAGTACTACTGTACTAAATGACTGTAAGTAGTACTACTGTAGTAAATGACTGTTAATAGTACTACTGTAGTAAATGACTGTAAGTAGTACTACTGTAGTAAATGACTGTTAAGCAGTACTACTGTAGTAAATGACTGTTAAGTAGTACTACTGTAGTAAATGACTGTTAACTAGTACTACTGTAGTAAATGACTGTAAGCAGTACCACTGTAGTAAATTACTGTGTAGTACTACTGGAGTAAATGACTGTTAGTAGTACTATTGTAGTAAATGACTGTGTAGTACTACTGTAGTAAATGACTGTTAGTAGTACTACTGTAGTAAATGACTGTAAGTAGTACTACTGTAGTAAATGACTGTCAGTAGTACTACTGTAGTAAATGACTGTTAAGTAGTACTACTGTAGTAAATGACTGTTAATAGTACAACTGTAGTAAATGACTGTTAAGTGGTACTACTGTAGTAAATGACTGTTAGTAGTACTACTGTAGTAAATGACTGTTAAGTAGTACTACTGTAGTAAATGACTGTTAAGCAGTACTGCTGTAGTAAATGACTGTTAAGTACTGTAGTAAATGACTGTTAAGTAGTACTACTGTAGTAAATGACTGTTAAGTAGTACTACTGTAGTAAATGACTGTTAAGTAGTACTACTGTAGTAAATGAATGTAAGCAGTACTACTTTAGTAAATGACTGTTAAGCAGTACTACTGTAGTAAATGACTGTCAAGCAGTACTACTGTAGTAAATGACTGTAAGTAGTACTACTGTACTAAATGACTGTTAAGCAGTACTACTGTAGTAAATGACTGTTAAGTAGTACTACTGTAGTAAATGACTGTAAGCAGTACTACTGTAGTAAATGACTGTTAAGCAGTACTACTGTAGTAAATGACTGTTAAGTAGTACTACTGTAGTAAATGACTGTTAAGTAGTACTACTGTAGTAAATGACTGTAAGCAGTACTACTGTAGTAAATGACTGTTAAGTAGTACTACTGTAGTAAATGACTGTTAAGTAGTACTACTGTAGTAAATGAATGTAAGCAGTACTACTTTAGTAAATGACTGTTAAGCAGTACTACTGTAGTAAATGACTGTTAAGTAGTACTACTGTAGTAAATGACTGTTAAGTATTGTAGCAAATTACTGTTAAGCAGTACTACTGTAGTAAATGACTGTCAAGCAGTACTACTGTAGTAAATGACTGTAAGTAGTACTACTGTAGTAAATGACTGTTAAGCAGTACTACTGTAGTAAATGACTGTTAGTAGTACTACTGTAGTAAATGACTGTAAGCAGTACTACTGTAGTAAATGACTGTTAAGCAGTACTACTGTAGTAAATGACTGTTAATTAGTACTACTGTAGTAAATGACTGTTAAGTAGTACTACTGTAGTAAATGATAGTAAGCAGTACTACTGTAGTAAATGACTGTTAAGTAGTACTACTGTAGTAAATGACTGTTAAGTAGTACTACTGTAGTAAATGAATGTAAGCAGTACTACTTTAGTAAATGACTGTTAAGCAGTACTACTGTAGTAAATGACTGTCAAGCAGTACTACTGTAGTAAATGACTGTAAGTAGTACTACTGTGGTAAATGACTGTTAAGTAGTACTACTGTAGTAAATGACTGTTAAGTACTGTAGCAAATGACTGTTAAGTAGTTCTACTGTAGTAAATGACTGTTAAGTAGTTCTACTGTAGTAAATGACTTTTAAGTAGTACTACTGTAGTAAATGACTGTTAAGTACTGTAGCAAATGACTGTTAAGTAGTTCTACTGTAGTAAATGACTGTTAAGTAGTACTACTGTAGTAAATGACTAAGTAGTACTACTGTGGTAAATGACTGCTAAGTAGTACTACTGTAGTAAATGACTGTTAAGTACTGTAGCAAATGACAGTTAAGTAGTACTACTGTAGTAAATGACTGTTAAGTAGTACTACTGTAGTAAATGACTGTTAAGTAGTACTACTGTAGCAAATGACTGTTAAGTAGTACTACTGTAGTACATGACTGTAAGCAGTACTACTGTAGTAAATGACTGTAAGTAGTACTACTGTAGTATATGACTGTTAAGTAGTACTACTGTAGTAAATGACTGTTTAGTACTACTGTAGTAAATGACTGTAAGCAGTACTACTTTAGTAAATGACTGTAAGCAGTACTACTGTAGTAAATGACTGTAAGCAGTACTACTGTAGTAAATGACTGTTAAGTAGTACTACTGTAGTAAATGACTGTTAGGCAGTACTACTGTAGTAAATGACTGTTAAGTAGTACTACTGTAGTAAATGACTGTTAAGCAGTACTACTGTAGTAAATGACTGTTAAGTAGTACTACTGTAGTAAATGATTGTAAGCAGTACTACTGTAGTAAATGACTGTAAGTAGTACTACTGTAGTAAATGACTGTTAGTAGTACTACTGTAGTAAATGACTGTAAGTAGTACTACTGTAGTAAATGACTGTTAAGTAGTACTACTGTAGTAAATGACTGATAAGTAGTACTACTGTAGTAAATGACTGTAAGCAGTACCACTGTAGTAAATTACTGTGTAGTACTACTGGAGTAAATGACTGTTAGTAGTACTATTGTAGTAAATGACTGTAAGCAGTACTACTGTAGTAAATGACTGTCAGTAGTACTATTGTAGTAAATGACTGTTAAGTAGTACTACTGTTGTAAATGACTGTCAGTAGTACTACTGTAGTAAATGACTGTTAAGTAGTACTACTGTAGTAAATGACTGTTAAGCAGTACTACTGTAGTAAATGACTGTTAAGTAGTACTACTGTAGTAAATGACTGTAAGCAGTACTACTGTAGTAAATGACTGTTAAGCAGTACTACTGTAGTAAATGACTGTTAAGTAGTACTACTGTAGTAAATGACTTTAAGCAGTACTACTGTAGTAAATGACTGTCAGTAGTACTACTGTAGTAAATGACTGTGTAGTACTACTGTAGTAAATGACTGTTAGTAGTACTATTGTAGTAAATGACTGTAAGTAGTACTACTGTAGTAAATGACTGTCAGTAGTACTACTGTAGTAAATGACTGTTAAGTAGTACTACTGTAGTAAATGACTGTTAATAGTACAACTGTAGTAAATGACTGTTACGTGGTATTACTGTAGTAAATGACTGTTAAGCAGTACTACTGTAGTAAATGACTGTTAAGTAGTACTACTGTAGTAAATGACTGTAAGCAGTACTACTGTAGTAAATGACTGTTAAGCAGTACTACCGTAGTAAATGACTGTTAAGTAGTACTACTGTAGTAAATGACTTTAAGCAGTACTACTGTAGTAAATGACTGTCAGTAGTACTACTGTAGTAAATGACTGTTAAGCAATACTACTGTAGTAAATGACTGTTAAGTAGTACTACTGTAGTAAATGACTGTTAAGCAGTACTACTGTAGTAAATGACTGTAAGTAGTACTACTGTAGTAAATGACTGTTAAGCAGTACTACTGTTGTAAATGACTGTTAGTAGTACTATTGTAGTAAATGACTGTTAAGTAGTACCACTGTAGTAAATGACTGTTAAGCAGTACTACTGTTGTAAATGACTGTTAGTAGTACTATTGTAGTAAATGACTGTTAAGTAGTACTACTGTAGTAAATGACTGTTAAGTACTGTAGCAAATGACTGTTAAGTGGTACTACTGTAGTAAATGACTGTTAAGTAGTACTACTGTAGTAAATGACTGTTAAGCAGTACTGCTGTAGTAAATGACTGTTAAGTACTGTAGCAAATGACTGTTAAGCAGTACTACTGTACTAAATGACTGTAAGTAGTACTACTGTAGTAAATGACTGTTAATAGTACTACTGTAGTAAATGACTGTAAGTAGTACTACTGTAGTAAATGACTGTCAGTAGTACTACTGTAGTAAATGACTGTGTAGTACTACTGTAGTAAATGACTGTTAGTAGTACTATTGTAGTAAATGACTGTAAGTAGTACTACTGTAGTAAATGACTGTCAGTAGTACTACTGTAGTAAATGACTGTTAAGTAGTACTACTGTAGTAAATGACTGTTAATAGTACAACTGTAGTAAATGACTGTTAAGTAGTACTACTGTAGTAAATGACTGTTAAGCAGTACTACTGTAGTAAATGACTGTTAAGTAGTACTACTGTAGTAAATGACTGTAAGCAGTACTACTGTAGTAAATGACTGTTAAGCAGTACTACTGTAGTAAATGACTTTAAGCAGTACTACTGTAGTAAATGACTGTCAGTAGTACTACTGTAGTAAATGACTGTGTAGTACTATTGTAGTAAATGACTGTAAGTAGTACTACTGTAGTAAATGACTGTCAGTAGTACTACTGTAGTAAATGACTGTTAATAGTACAACTGTAGTAAATGACTGTTAAGTGGTACTACTGTAGTAAATGACTGTTAAGTAGTACTACTTTAGTAAATGACTGTTAAGCAGTACTACTGTAGTAAATGACTGTTAAGCAGTACTACTGTTTTAAATGACTGTTAGTAGTACTATTGTAGTAAATGACTGTTAAGTAGTACTACTGTAGTAAATGACTGTTAAGCAGTACTACTGTTGTAAATGACTGTTAGTAGTACTATTGTATTAAATGACTGTTAAGTAGTACTACTGTAGTAAATGACTGTTAAGTACTGTAGCAAATGACTTAAGTAGTACTACTGTAGTAAATGACTGTTAAGTAGTACTACTGTAGTAAATGACTGTTAAGCAGTACTGCTGTAGTAAATGACTGTTAAGTACTGTAGCAAATGACTGTTAAGCAGTACTACTGTACTAAATGACTGTAAGTAGTACTACTGTAGTAAATGACTGTTAATAGTACTACTGTAGTAAATGACTGTAAGTAGTACTACTGTAGTAAATGACTGTTAAGCAGTACTACTGTAGTAAATGACTGTTAAGTAGTACTACTGTAGTAAATGACTGTTAACTAGTACTACTGTAGTAAATGACTGTAAGCAGTACCACTGTAGTAAATTACTGTGTAGTACTACTGGAGTAAATGACTGTTAGTAGTACTATTGTAGTAAATGACTGTGTAGTACTACTGTAGTAAATGACTGTTAGTAGTACTATTGTAGTAAATGACTGTAAGTAGTACTACTGTAGTAAATGACTGTCAGTAGTACTACTGTAGTAAATGACTGTTAAGTAGTACTACTGTAGTAAATGACTGTTAATAGTACAACTGTAGTAAATGACTGTTAAGTGGTACTACTGTAGTAAATGACTGTTAGTAGTACTACTGTAGTAAATGACTGTTAAGTAGTACTACTGTAGTAAATGACTGTTAAGCAGTACTGCTGTAGTAAATGACTGTTAAGTACTGTAGTAAATGACTGTTAAGTAGTACTACTGTAGTAAATGACTGTTAAGTAGTACTACTGTAGTAAATGACTGTTAAGTAGTACTACTGTAGTAAATGAATGTAAGCAGTACTACTTTAGTAAATGACTGTTAAGCAGTACTACTGTAGTAAATGACTGTCAAGCAGTACTACTGTAGTAAATGACTGTAAGTAGTACTACTGTACTAAATGACTGTTAAGCAGTACTACTGTAGTAAATGACTGTTAAGTAGTACTACTGTAGTAAATGACTGTAAGCAGTACTACTGTAGTAAATGACTGTTAAGCAGTACTACTGTAGTAAATGACTGTTAAGTAGTACTACTGTAGTAAATGACTGTTAAGTAGTACTACTGTAGTAAATGACTGTAAGCAGTACTACTGTAGTAAATGACTGTTAAGTAGTACTACTGTAGTAAATGACTGTTAAGTAGTACTACTGTAGTAAATGAATGTAAGCAGTACTACTTTAGTAAATGACTGTTAAGCAGTACTACTGTAGTAAATGACTGTTAAGTAGTACTACTGTAGTAAATGACTGTTAAGTATTGTAGCAAATTACTGTTAAGCAGTACTACTGTAGTAAATGACTGTCAAGCAGTACTACTGTAGTAAATGACTGTAAGTAGTACTACTGTAGTAAATGACTGTTAAGCAGTACTACTGTAGTAAATGACTGTTAGTAGTACTACTGTAGTAAATGACTGTAAGCAGTACTACTGTAGTAAATGACTGTTAAGCAGTACTACTGTAGTAAATGACTGTTAATTAGTACTACTGTAGTAAATGACTGTTAAGTAGTACTACTGTAGTAAATGATAGTAAGCAGTACTACTGTAGTAAATGACTGTTAAGTAGTACTACTGTAGTAAATGACTGTTAAGTAGTACTACTGTAGTAAATGAATGTAAGCAGTACTACTTTAGTAAATGACTGTTAAGCAGTACTACTGTAGTAAATGACTGTCAAGCAGTACTACTGTAGTAAATGACTGTAAGTAGTACTACTGTGGTAAATGACTGTTAAGTAGTACTACTGTAGTAAATGACTGTTAAGTACTGTAGCAAATGACTGTTAAGTAGTTCTACTGTAGTAAATGACTGTTAAGTAGTTCTACTGTAGTAAATGACTTTTAAGTAGTACTACTGTAGTAAATGACTGTTAAGTACTGTAGCAAATGACTGTTAAGTAGTTCTACTGTAGTAAATGACTGTTAAGTAGTACTACTGTAGTAAATGACTAAGTAGTACTACTGTGGTAAATGACTGCTAAGTAGTACTACTGTAGTAAATGACTGTTAAGTACTGTAGCAAATGACAGTTAAGTAGTACTACTGTAGTAAATGACTGTTAAGTAGTACTACTGTAGTAAATGACTGTTAAGTAGTACTACTGTAGCAAATGACTGTTAAGTAGTACTACTGTAGTACATGACTGTAAGCAGTACTACTGTAGTAAATGACTGTAAGTAGTACTACTGTAGTATATGACTGTTAAGTAGTACTACTGTAGTAAATGACTGTTTAGTACTACTGTAGTAAATGACTGTAAGCAGTACTACTTTAGTAAATGACTGTAAGCAGTACTACTGTAGTAAATGACTGTAAGCAGTACTACTGTAGTAAATGACTGTTAAGTAGTACTACTGTAGTAAATGACTGTTAGGCAGTACTACTGTAGTAAATGACTGTTAAGTAGTACTACTGTAGTAAATGACTGTTAAGCAGTACTACTGTAGTAAATGACTGTTAAGTAGTACTACTGTAGTAAATGATTGTAAGCAGTACTACTGTAGTAAATGACTGTAAGTAGTACTACTGTAGTAAATGACTGTTAGTAGTACTACTGTAGTAAATGACTGTAAGTAGTACTACTGTAGTAAATGACTGTTAAGTAGTACTACTGTAGTAAATGACTGATAAGTAGTACTACTGTAGTAAATGACTGTAAGCAGTACCACTGTAGTAAATTACTGTGTAGTACTACTGGAGTAAATGACTGTTAGTAGTACTATTGTAGTAAATGACTGTAAGCAGTACTACTGTAGTAAATGACTGTCAGTAGTACTATTGTAGTAAATGACTGTTAAGTAGTACTACTGTTGTAAATGACTGTCAGTAGTACTACTGTAGTAAATGACTGTTAAGTAGTACTACTGTAGTAAATGACTGTTAAGCAGTACTACTGTAGTAAATGACTGTTAAGTAGTACTACGGTAGTAAATGACTGTAAGCAGTACTACTGTAGTAAATGACTGTTAAGCAGTACTACTGTAGTAAATGACTGTTAAGTAGTACTACTGTAGTAAATGACTTTAAGCAGTACTACTGTAGTAAATGACTGTCAGTAGTACTACTGTAGTAAATGACTGTGTAGTACTACTGTAGTAAATGACTGTTAGTAGTACTATTGTAGTAAATGACTGTAAGTAGTACTACTGTAGTAAATGACTGTCAGTAGTACTACTGTAGTAAATGACTGTTAAGTAGTACTACTGTAGTAAATGACTGTTAATAGTACAACTGTAGTAAATGACTGTTACGTGGTATTACTGTAGTAAATGACTGTTAAGCAGTACTACTGTAGTAAATGACTGTTAAGTAGTACTACTGTAGTAAATGACTGTAAGCAGTACTACTGTAGTAAATGACTGTTAAGCAGTACTACCGTAGTAAATGACTGTTAAGTAGTACTACTGTAGTAAATGACTTTAAGCAGTACTACTGTAGTAAATGACTGTCAGTAGTACTACTGTAGTAAATGACTGTTAAGCAATACTACTGTAGTAAATGACTGTTAAGTAGTACTACTGTAGTAAATGACTGTTAAGCAGTACTACTGTAGTAAATGACTGTAAGTAGTACTACTGTAGTAAATGACTGTTAAGCAGTACTACTGTTGTAAATGACTGTTAGTAGTACTATTGTAGTAAATGACTGTTAAGTAGTACCACTGTAGTAAATGACTGTTAAGCAGTACTACTGTTGTAAATGACTGTTAGTAGTACTATTGTAGTAAATGACTGTTAAGTAGTACTACTGTAGTAAATGACTGTTAAGTACTGTAGCAAATGACTGTTAAGTGGTACTACTGTAGTAAATGACTGTTAAGTAGTACTACTGTAGTAAATGACTGTTAAGCAGTACTGCTGTAGTAAATGACTGTTAAGTACTGTAGCAAATGACTGTTAAGCAGTACTACTGTACTAAATGACTGTAAGTAGTACTACTGTAGTAAATGACTGTTAATAGTACTACTGTAGTAAATGACTGTAAGTAGTACTACTGTAGTAAATGACTGTTAAGCAGTACTACTGTAGTAAATGACTGTTAAGTAGTACTACTGTAGTAAATGACTGTTAACTAGTACTACTGTAGTAAATGACTGTAAGCAGTACCACTGTAGTAAATTACTGTGTAGTACTACTGGAGTAAATGACTGTTAGTAGTACTATTGTAGTAAATGACTGTAAGTAGTACTACTGTAGTAAATGACTGTCAGTAGTACTACTGTAGTAAATGACTGTGTAGTACTACTGTAGTAAATGACTGTTAGTAGTACTATTGTAGTAAATGACTGTAAGTAGTACTACTGTAGTAAATGACTGTCAGTAGTACTACTGTAGTAAATGACTGTTAAGTAGTACTACTGTAGTAAATGACTGTTAATAGTACAACTGTAGTAAATGACTGTTAAGTGGTACTACTGTAGTAAATGACTGTTAAGTAGTACTACTGTAGTAAATGACTGTTAATAGTACAACTGTAGTAAATGACTGTTAAGTGGTACTACTGTAGTAAATGACTGTTAAGTAGTACTACTGTAGTAAATGACTGTTAAGCAGTACTACTGTAGTAAATCACTGTTAAGTAGTACTACTGTAGTAAATGACTGTAAGCAGTACTACTGTAGTAAATGACTGTTAAGCAGTACTACTGTAGTAAATGACTGTTAAGCAGTACTACTGTAGTAAATGACTGTTAAGTAGTACTACTGTAGTAAATGACTGTTAAGTAGTACTACTGTAGTAAATGACTGTTAAGTAGTACTACTGTAGTAAATGACTGTAAGCAGTACTACTGTAGTAAATGACTGTTAAGTAGTACTACTGTAGTAAATGACTGTTAAGTAGTACTACTGTAGTAAATGAATGTAAGCAGTACTACTTTAGTAAATGACTGTTAAGCAGTACTACTGTAGTAAATGACTGTAAGTAGTACTACTGTAGTAAATGACTGTTAAGTAGTACTACTGTAGTAAATGACTGTTAAGTACTGTAGCAAATGACTGTTAAGCAGTACTACTGTAGTAAATGACTGTCAAGCAGTACTACTGTAGTAAATGACTGTAAGTAGTACTACTGTAGTAAATGACTGTTAAGCAGTACTACTGTAGTAAATGACTGTTAGTAGTACTACTGTAGTAAATGACTGTAAGCAGTACTACTGTAGTAAATGACTGTTAAGCAGTACTACTGTAGTAAATGACTGTTAATTAGTACTACTGTAGTAAATGACTGTTAAGTAGTACTACTGTAGTAAATGACTGTAAGCAGTACTACTGTAGTAAATGACTGTTAAGTAGTACTACTGTAGTAAATGACTGTTAAGTAGTACTACTGTAGTAAATGAATGTAAGCAGTACTACTGTAGTAAATGACTGTTAAGCAGTACTACTGTAGTAAATGACTGTCAAGCAGTACTACTGTAGTAAATGACTGTAAGTAGTACTACTGTGGTAAATGACTGTTAAGTAGTACTACTGTAGTAAATGACTGTTAAGTACTGTAGCAAATGACTGTTAAGTAGTTCTACTGTAGTAAATGACTGTTAAGTAGTTCTACTGTAGTAAATGACTGTGAAGTAGTTCTACTGTAGTAAATGACTGTTAAGTAGTTCTACTGTAGTAAATGACTGTTAAGTAGTACTACTGTAGTAAATGACTTTTAAGTAGTACTACTGTAGTAAATGACTGTTAAGTACTGTAGCAAATGACTGTTAAGTAGTACTACTGTAGTAAATGACTGTTAAGTAGTTCTACTTTAGTAAATGACTGTTAAGTAGTACTACTGTAGTAAATGACTAAGTAGTACTACTGTGGTAAATGACTGTTAAGTAGTACTACTGTAGTAAATGACTGTTAAGTACTGTAGCAAATGACTTAAGTAGTACTACTGTAGTAAATGACTGTTAAGTAGTACTACTGTAGTAAATGACTGTTAAGCAGTACTGCTGTAGTAAATGACTGTTAAGTACTGTAGCAAATGACTGTTAAGCAGTACTACTGTACTAAATGACTGTAAGTAGTACTACTGTAGTAAATGACTGTTAATAGTACTACTGTAGTAAATGACTGTAAGTAGTACTACTGTAGTAAATGACTGTTAAGCAGTACTACTGTAGTAAATGACTGTTAAGTAGTACTACTGTAGTAAATGACTGTTAACTAGTACTACTGTAGTAAATGACTGTAAGCAGTACCACTGTAGTAAATTACTGTGTAGTACTACTGGAGTAAATGACTGTTAGTAGTACTATTGTAGTAAATGACTGTGTAGTACTACTGTAGTAAATGACTGTTAGTAGTACTATTGTAGTAAATGACTGTAAGTAGTACTACTGTAGTAAATGACTGTCAGTAGTACTACTGTAGTAAATGACTGTTAAGTAGTACTACTGTAGTAAATGACTGTTAATAGTACAACTGTAGTAAATGACTGTTAAGTGGTACTACTGTAGTAAATGACTGTTAAGTAGTACTACTGTAGTAAATGACTGTTAATAGTACAACTGTAGTAAATGACTGTTAAGTGGTACTACTGTAGTAAATGACTGTTAAGTAGTACTACTGTAGTAAATGACTGTTAAGCAGTACTACTGCAGTAAATCACTGTTAAGTAGTACTACTGTAGTAAATGACTGTAAGCAGTACTACTGTAGTAAATGACTGTTAAGCAGTACTACTGTAGTAAATGACTGTTAAGCAGTACTACTGTAGTAAATGACTGTTAAGTAGTACTACTGTAGTAAATGACTGTTAAGCAGTACTACTGTAGTAAATGACTGTTAAGTAGTACTACTGTAGTAAATGACTGTTAAGTAGTACTACTGTAGTAAATGAATGTAAGCAGTACTACTTTAGTAAATGACTGTTAAGCAGTACTACTGTAGTAAATGACTGTCAAGCAGTACTACTGTAGTAAATGACTGTAAGTAGTACTACTGTACTAAATGACTGTTAAGCAGTACTACTGTAGTAAATGACTGTTAAGTAGTACTACTGTAGTAAATGACTGTAAGCAGTACTACTGTAGTAAATGACTGTTAAGCAGTACTACTGTAGTAAATGACTGTTAAGTAGTACTACTGTAGTAAATGACTGTTAAGTAGTACTACTGTAGTAAATGACTGTAAGCAGTACTACTGTAGTAAATGACTGTTAAGTAGTACTACTGTAGTAAATGACTGTTAAGTAGTACTACTGTAGTAAATGAATGTAAGCAGTACTACTTTAGTAAATGACTGTTAAGCAGTACTACTGTAGTAAATGACTGTTAAGTAGTACTACTGTAGTAAATGACTGTTAAGTATTGTAGCAAATTACTGTTAAGCAGTACTACTGTAGTAAATGACTGTCAAGCAGTACTACTGTAGTAAATGACTGTAAGTAGTACTACTGTAGTAAATGACTGTTAAGCAGTACTACTGTAGTAAATGACTGTTAGTAGTACTACTGTAGTAAATGACTGTAAGCAGTACTACTGTAGTAAATGACTGTTAAGCAGTACTACTGTAGTAAATGACTGTTAATTAGTACTACTGTAGTAAATGACTGTTAAGTAGTACTACTGTAGTAAATGATAGTAAGCAGTACTACTGTAGTAAATGACTGTTAAGTAGTACTACTGTAGTAAATGACTGTTAAGTAGTACTACTGTAGTAAATGAATGTAAGCAGTACTACTTTAGTAAATGACTGTTAAGCAGTACTACTGTAGTAAATGACTGTCAAGCAGTACTACTGTAGTAAATGACTGTAAGTAGTACTACTGTGGTAAATGACTGTTAAGTAGTACTACTGTAGTAAATGACTGTTAAGTACTGTAGCAAATGACTGTTAAGTAGTTCTACTGTAGTAAATGACTGTTAAGTAGTTCTACTGTAGTAAATGACTTTTAAGTAGTACTACTGTAGTAAATGACTGTTAAGTACTGTAGCAAATGACTGTTAAGTAGTTCTACTGTAGTAAATGACTGTTAAGTAGTACTACTGTAGTAAATGACTAAGTAGTACTACTGTGGTAAATGACTGTTAAGTAGTACTACTGTAGTAAATGACTGTTAAGTACTGTAGCAAATGACAGTTAAGTAGTACTACTGTAGTAAATGACTGTTAAGTAGTACTACTGTAGTAAATGACTGTTAAGTAGTACTACTGTAGCAAATGACTGTTAAGTAGTACTACTGTAGTAAATGACTGTAAGCAGTACTACTGTAGTAAATGACTGTAAGTAGTACTACTGTAGTATATGACTGTTAAGTAGTACTACTGTAGTAAATGACTGTTTAGTACTACTGTAGTAAATGACTGTAAGCAGTACTACTGTAGTAAATGACTGTAAGCAGTACTACTGTAGTAAATGACTGTAAGCAGTACTACTGTAGTAAATGACTGTTAAGTAGTACTACTGTAGTAAATGACTGTTAGGCAGTACTGCTGTAGTAAATGACTGTTAAGTAGTACTACTGTAGTAAATGACTGTTAAGCAGTACTACTGTAGTAAATGACTGTTAAGTAGTACTACTGTAGTAAATGATTGTAAGCAGTACTACTGTAGTAAATGACTGTAAGTAGTACTACTGTAGTAAATGACTGTTAGTAGTACTACTGTAGTAAATGACTGTAAGTAGTACTACTGTAGTAAATGACTGTTAAGTAGTACTACTGTAGTAAATGACTGATAAGTAGTACTACTGTAGTAAATGACTGTAAGCAGTACCACTGTAGTAAATTACTGTGTAGTACTACTGGAGTAAATGACTGTTAGTAGTACTATTGTAGTAAATGACTGTAAGCAGTACTACTGTAGTAAATGACTGTCAGTAGTACTATTGTAGTAAATGACTGTTAAGTAGTACTACTGTTGTAAATGACTGTCAGTAGTACTACTGTAGTAAATGACTGTTAAGTAGTACTACTGTAGTAAATGACTGTTAAGCAGTACTACTGTAGTAAATGACTGTTAGTAGTACTACTGTAGTAAATGACTGTAAGCAGTACTACTGTAGTAAATGACTGTTAAGCAGTACTACTGTAGTAAATGACTGTTAATTAGTACTACTGTAGTAAATGACTGTTAAGTAGTACTACTGTAGTAAATGACTGTAAGCAGTACTACTGTAGTAAATGACTGTTAAGTAGTACTACTGTAGTAAATGACTGTTAAGTAGTACTACTGTAGTAAATGAATGTAAGCAGTACTACTGTAGTAAATGACTGTTAAGCAGTACTACTGTAGTAAATGACTGTCAAGCAGTACTACTGTAGTAAATGACTGTAAGTAGTACTACTGTGGTAAATGACTGTTAAGTAGTACTACTGTAGTAAATGACTGTTAAGTACTGTAGCAAATGACTGTTAAGTGGTTCTACTGTAGTAAATGACTGTTAAGTAGTTCTACTGTAGTAAATGACTGTGAAGTAGTTCTACTGTAGTAAATGACTGTTAAGTAGTTCTACTGTAGTAAATGACTGTTAAGTAGTACTACTGTAGTAAATGACTTATAAGTAGTACTACTGTAGTAAATGACTGTTAAGTACTGTAGCAAATGACTGTTAAGTAGTACTACTGTAGTAAATGACTGTTAAGTAGTTCTACTTTAGTAAATGACTGTTAAGTAGTACTACTGTAGTAAATGACTAAGTAGTACTACTGTGGTAAATGACTGTTAAGTAGTACTACTGTAGTAAATGACTGTTAAGTACTGTAGCAAATGACTTAAGTAGTACTACTGTAGTAAATGACTGTTAAGTAGTACTACTGTAGTAAATGACTGTTAAGCAGTACTGCTGTAGTAAATGACTGTTAAGTACTGTAGCAAATGACTGTTAAGCAGTACTACTGTACTAAATGACTGTAAGTAGTACTACTGTAGTAAATGACTGTTAATAGTACTACTGTAGTAAATGACTGTAAGTAGTACTACTGTAGTAAATGACTGTTAAGCAGTACTACTGTAGTAAATGACTGTTAAGTAGTACTACTGTAGTAAATGACTGTTAACTAGTACTACTGTAGTAAATGACTGTAAGCAGTACCACTGTAGTAAATTACTGTGTAGTACTACTGGAGTAAATGACTGTTAGTAGTACTATTGTAGTAAATGACTGTGTAGTACTACTGTAGTAAATGACTGTTAGTAGTACTATTGTAGTAAATGACTGTAAGTAGTACTACTGTAGTAAATGACTGTCAGTAGTACTACTGTAGTAAATGACTGTTAAGTAGTACTACTGTAGTAAATGACTGTTAATAGTACAACTGTAGTAAATGACTGTTAAGTGGTACTACTGTAGTAAATGACTGTTAAGTAGTACTACTGTAGTAAATGACTGTTAATAGTACAACTGTAGTAAATGACTGTTAAGTGGTACTACTGTAGTAAATGACTGTTAAGTAGTACTACTGTAGTAAATGACTGTTAAGCAGTACTACTGCAGTAAATCACTGTTAAGTAGTACTACTGTAGTAAATGACTGTAAGCAGTACTACTGTAGTAAATGACTGTTAAGCAGTACTACTGTAGTAAATGACTGTTAAGCAGTACTACTGTAGTAAATGACTGTTAAGTAGTACTACTGTAGTAAATGACTGTTAAGCAGTACTACTGTAGTAAATGACTGTTAAGTAGTACTACTGTAGTAAATGACTGTTAAGTAGTACTACTGTAGTAAATGAATGTAAGCAGTACTACTTTAGTAAATGACTGTTAAGCAGTACTACTGTAGTAAATGACTGTCAAGCAGTACTACTGTAGTAAATGACTGTAAGTAGTACTACTGTACTAAATGACTGTTAAGCAGTACTACTGTAGTAAATGACTGTTAAGTATTGTAGCAAATTACTGTTAAGCAGTACTACTGTAGTAAATGACTGTCAAGCAGTACTACTGTAGTAAATGACTGTAAGTAGTACTACTGTAGTAAATGACTGTTAAGCAGTACTACTGTAGTAAATGACTGTTAGTAGTACTACTGTAGTAAATGACTGTAAGCAGTACTACTGTAGTAAATGACTGTTAAGCAGTACTACTGTAGTAAATGACTGTTAATTAGTACTACTGTAGTAAATGACTGTTAAGTAGTACTACTGTAGTAAATGATAGTAAGCAGTACTACTGTAGTAAATGACTGTTAAGTAGTACTACTGTAGTAAATGACTGTTAAGTAGTACTACTGTAGTAAATGAATGTAAGCAGTACTACTTTAGTAAATGACTGTTAAGCAGTACTACTGTAGTAAATGACTGTCAAGCAGTACTACTGTAATAAATGACTGTAAGTAGTACTACTGTGGTAAATGACTGTTAAGTAGTACTACTGTAGTAAATGACTGTTAAGTACTGTAGCAAATGACTGTTAAGTAGTTCTACTGTAGTAAATGACTGTTAAGTAGTTCTACTGTAGTAAATGACTTTTAAGTAGTACTACTGTAGTAAATGACTGTTAAGTACTGTAGCAAATGACTGTTAAGTAGTTCTACTGTAGTAAATGACTGTTAAGTAGTACTACTGTAGTAAATGACTAAGTAGTACTACTGTGGTAAATGACTGTTAAGTAGTACTACTGTAGTAAATGACTGTTAAGTACTGTAGCAAATGACAGTTAAGTAGTACTACTGTAGTAAATGACTGTTAAGTAGTACTACTGTAGTAAATGACTGTTAAGTAGTACTACTGTAGCAAATGACTGTTAAGTAGTACTACTGTAGTAAATGACTGTAAGCAGTACTACTGTAGTAAATGACTGTAAGTAGTACTACTGTAGTATATGACTGTTAAGTAGTACTACTGTAGTAAATGACTGTTTAGTACTACTGTAGTAAATGACTGTAAGCAGTACTACTGTAGTAAATGACTGTAAGCAGTACTACTGTAGTAAATGACTGTAAGCAGTACTACTGTAGTAAATGACTGTTAAGTAGTACTACTGTAGTAAATGACTGTTAGGCAGTACTACTGTAGTAAATGACTGTTAAGTAGTACTACTGTAGTAAATGACTGTTAAGCAGTACTACTGTAGTAAATGACTGTTAAGTAGTACTACTGTAGTAAATGATTGTAAGCAGTACTACTGTAGTAAATGACTGTAAGTAGTACTACTGTAGTAAATGACTGTTAGTAGTACTACTGTAGTAAATGACTGTAAGTAGTACTACTGTAGTAAATGACTGTTAAGTAGTACTACTGTAGTAAATGACTGATAAGTAGTACTACTGTAGTAAATGACTGTAAGCAGTACTACTGTAGTAAATGACTGTTAAGTAGTACTACTGTAGTAAATGACTGTTAAGTAGTACTACTGTAGTAAATGAATGTAAGCAGTACTACTGTAGTAAATGACTGTAAGCAGTACTACTGTAGTAAATGACTGTTAAGCAGTACTACTGTAGTAAATGACTGTTAATTAGTACTACTGTAGTAAATGACTGTTAAGTAGTACTACTGTAGTAAATGATAGTAAGCAGTACTACTGTAGTAAATGACTGTTAAGTAGTACTACTGTAGTAAATGACTGTTAAGTAGTACTACTGTAGTAAATGAATGTAAGCAGTACTACTTTAGTAAATGACTGTTAAGCAGTACTACTGTAGTAAATGACTGTCAAGCAGTACTACTGTAATAAATGACTGTAAGTAGTACTACTGTGGTAAATGACTGTTAAGTAGTACTACTGTAGTAAATGACTGTTAAGTACTGTAGCAAATGACTGTTAAGTAGTTCTACTGTAGTAAATGACTTTTAAGTAGTACTACTGTAGTAAATGACTGTTAAGTACTGTAGCAAATGACTGTTAAGTAGTTCTACTGTAGTAAATGACTGTTAAGTAGTACTACTGTAGTAAATGACTAAGTAGTACTACTGTGGTAAATGACTGTTAAGTAGTACTACTGTAGTAAATGACTGTTAAGTACTGTAGCAAATGACAGTTAAGTAGTACTACTGTAGTAAATGACTGTTAAGTAGTACTACTGTAGTAAATGACTGTTAAGTAGTACTACTGTAGCAAATGACTGTTAAGTAGTACTACTGTAGTAAATGACTGTAAGCAGTACTACTGTAGTAAATGACTGTAAGTAGTACTACTGTAGTATATGACTGTTAAGTAGTACTACTGTAGTAAATGACTGTTTAGTACTACTGTAGTAAATGACTGTAAGCAGTACTACTGTAGTAAATGACTGTAAGCAGTACTACTGTAGTAAATGACTGTAAGCAGTACTACTGTAGTAAATGACTGTTAAGTAGTACTACTGTAGTAAATGACTGTTAGGCAGTACTACTGTAGTAAATGACTGTTAAGTAGTACTACTGTAGTAAATGACTGTTAAGCAGTACTACTGTAGTAAATGACTGTTAAGTAGTACTACTGTAGTAAATGATTGTAAGCAGTACTACTGTAGTAAATGACTGTAAGTAGTACTACTGTAGTAAATGACTGTTAGTAGTACTACTGTAGTAAATGACTGTAAGTAGTACTACTGTAGTAAATGACTGTTAAGTAGTACTACTGTAGTAAATGACTGATAAGTAGTACTACTGTAGTAAATGACTGTAAGCAGTACTACTGTAGTAAATGACTGTTAAGTAGTACTACTGTAGTAAATGACTGTTAAGTAGTACTACTGTAGTAAATGAATGTAAGCAGTACTACTGTAGTAAATGACTGTTAAGCAGTACTACTGTAGTAAATGACTGTCAAGCAGTACTACTGTAGTAAATGACTGTAAGTAGTACTACTGTGGTAAATGACTGTTAAGTAGTACTACTGTAGTAAATGACTGTTAAGTACTGTAGCAAATGACTGTTAAGTAGTTCTACTGTAGTAAATGACTGTTAAGTAGTTCTACTGTAGTAAATGACTGTGAAGTAGTTCTACTGTAGTAAATGACTGTTAAGTAGTTCTACTGTAGTAAATGACTGTTAAGTAGTACTACTGTAGTAAATGACTTTTAAGTAGTACTACTGTAGTAAATGACTGTTAAGTACTGTAGCAAATGACTGTTAAGTAGTACTACTGTAGTAAATGACTGTTAAGTAGTTCTACTTTAGTAAATGACTGTTAAGTAGTACTACTGTAGTAAATGACTAAGTAGTACTACTGTGGTAAATGACTGTTAAGTAGTACTACTGTAGTAAATGACTGTTAAGTACTGTAGCAAATGACTTAAGTAGTACTACTGTAGTAAATGACTGTTAAGTAGTACTACTGTAGTAAATGACTGTTAAGCAGTACTGCTGTAGTAAATGACTGTTAAGTACTGTAGCAAATGACTGTTAAGCAGTACTACTGTACTAAATGACTGTAAGTAGTACTACTGTAGTAAATGACTGTTAATAGTACTACTGTAGTAAATGACTGTAAGTAGTACTACTGTAGTAAATGACTGTTAAGCAGTACTACTGTAGTAAATGACTGTTAAGTAGTACTACTGTAGTAAATGACTGTTAACTAGTACTACTGTAGTAAATGACTGTAAGCAGTACCACTGTAGTAAATTACTGTGTAGTACTACTGGAGTAAATGACTGTTAGTAGTACTATTGTAGTAAATGACTGTGTAGTACTACTGTAGTAAATGACTGTTAGTAGTACTATTGTAGTAAATGACTGTAAGTAGTACTACTGTAGTAAATGACTGTCAGTAGTACTACTGTAGTAAATGACTGTTAAGTAGTACTACTGTAGTAAATGACTGTTAATAGTACAACTGTAGTAAATGACTGTTAAGTGGTACTACTGTAGTAAATGACTGTTAAGTAGTACTACTGTAGTAAATGACTGTTAATAGTACAACTGTAGTAAATGACTGTTAAGTGGTACTACTGTAGTAAATGACTGTTAAGTAGTACTACTGTAGTAAATGACTGTTAAGCAGTACTACTGCAGTAAATCACTGTTAAGTAGTACTACTGTAGTAAATGACTGTAAGCAGTACTACTGTAGTAAATGACTGTTAAGCAGTACTACTGTAGTAAATGACTGTTAAGCAGTACTACTGTAGTAAATGACTGTTAAGTAGTACTACTGTAGTAAATGACTGTTAAGCAGTACTACTGTAGTAAATGACTGTTAAGTAGTACTACTGTAGTAAATGACTGTTAAGTAGTACTACTGTAGTAAATGAATGTAAGCAGTACTACTTTAGTAAATGACTGTTAAGCAGTACTACTGTAGTAAATGACTGTCAAGCAGTACTACTGTAGTAAATGACTGTAAGTAGTACTACTGTACTAAATGACTGTTAAGCAGTACTACTGTAGTAAATGACTGTTAAGTAGTACTACTGTAGTAAATGACTGTAAGCAGTACTACTGTAGTAAATGACTGTTAAGCAGTACTACTGTAGTAAATGACTGTTAAGCAGTACTACTGTAGTAAATGACTGTTAAGTAGTACTACTGTAGTAAATGACTGTTAAGTAGTACTACTGTAGTAAATGACTGTAAGCAGTACTACTGTAGTAAATGACTGTTAAGTAGTACTACTGTAGTAAATGACTGTTAAGTAGTACTACTGTAGTAAATGAATGTAAGCAGTACTACTTTAGTAAATGACTGTTAAGCAGTACTACTGTAGTAAATGACTGTTAAGTAGTACTACTGTAGTAAATGACTGTTAAGTATTGTAGCAAATTACTGTTAAGCAGTACTACTGTAGTAAATGACTGTCAAGCAGTACTACTGTAGTAAATGACTGTAAGTAGTACTACTGTAGTAAATGACTGTTAAGCAGTACTACTGTAGTAAATGACTGTTAGTAATACTACTGTAGTAAATGACTGTAAGCAGTACTACTGTAGTAAATGACTGTTAAGCAGTACTACTGTAGTAAATGACTGTTAATTAGTACTACTGTAGTAAATGACTGTTAAGTAGTACTACTGTAGTAAATGATAGTAAGCAGTACTACTGTAGTAAATGACTGTTAAGTAGTACTACTGTAGTAAATGACTGTTAAGTAGTACTACTGTAGTAAATGAATGTAAGCAGTACTACTTTAGTAAATGACTGTTAAGCAGTACTACTGTAGTAAATGACTGTCAAGCAGTACTACTGTAATAAATGACTGTAAGTAGTACTACTGTGGTAAATGACTGTTAAGTAGTACTACTGTAGTAAATGACTGTTAAGTACTGTAGCAAATGACTGTTAAGTAGTTCTACTGTAGTAAATGACTGTTAAGTAGTTCTACTGTAGTAAATGACTTTTAAGTAGTACTACTGTAGTAAATGACTGTTAAGTACTGTAGCAAATGACTGTTAAGTAGTTCTACTGTAGTAAATGACTGTTAAGTAGTACTACTGTAGTAAATGACTAAGTAGTACTACTGTGGTAAATGACTGTTAAGTAGTACTACTGTAGTAAATGACTGTTAAGTACTGTAGCAAATGACAGTTAAGTAGTACTACTGTAGTAAATGACTGTTAAGTAGTACTACTGTAGTAAATGACTGTTAAGTAGTACTACTGTAGCAAATGACTGTTAAGTAGTACTACTGTAGTAAATGACTGTAAGCAGTACTACTGTAGTAAATGACTGTAAGTAGTACTACTGTAGTATATGACTGTTAAGTAGTACTACTGTAGTAAATGACTGTTTAGTACTACTGTAGTAAATGACTGTAAGCAGTACTACTGTAGTAAATGACTGTAAGCAGTACTACTGTAGTAAATGACTGTAAGCAGTACTACTGTAGTAAATGACTGTTAAGTAGTACTACTGTAGTAAATGACTGTTAGGCAGTACTACTGTAGTAAATGACTGTTAAGTAGTACTACTGTAGTAAATGACTGTTAAGCAGTACTACTGTAGTAAATGACTGTTAAGTAGTACTACTGTAGTAAATGATTGTAAGCAGTACTACTGTAGTAAATGACTGTAAGTAGTACTACTGTAGTAAATGACTGTTAGTAGTACTACTGTAGTAAATGACTGTAAGTAGTACTACTGTAGTAAATGACTGTTAAGTAGTACTACTGTAGTAAATGACTGATAAGTAGTACTACTGTAGTAAATGACTGTAAGCAGTACTACTGTAGTAAATGACTGTTAAGTAGTACTACTGTAGTAAATGACTGTTAAGTAGTACTACTGTAGTAAATGAATGTAAGCAGTACTACTGTAGTAAATGACTGTTAAGCAGTACTACTGTAGTAAATGACTGTCAAGCAGTACTACTGTAGTAAATGACTGTAAGTAGTACTACTGTGGTAAATGACTGTTAAGTAGTACTACTGTAGTAAATGACTGTTAAGTACTGTAGCAAATGACTGTTAAGTAGTTCTACTGTAGTAAATGACTGTTAAGTAGTTCTACTGTAGTAAATGACTGTGAAGTAGTTCTACTGTAGTAAATGACTGTTAAGTAGTTCTACTGTAGTAAATGACTGTTAAGTAGTACTACTGTAGTAAATGACTTTTAAGTAGTACTACTGTAGTAAATGACTGTTAAGTACTGTAGCAAATGACTGTTAAGTAGTACTACTGTAGTAAATGACTGTTAAGTAGTTCTACTTTAGTAAATGACTGTTAAGTAGTACTACTGTAGTAAATGACTAAGTAGTACTACTGTGGTAAATGACTGTTAAGTAGTACTACTGTAGTAAATGACTGTTAAGTACTGTAGCAAATGACTTAAGTAGTACTACTGTAGTAAATGACTGTTAAGTAGTACTACTGTAGTAAATGACTGTTAAGCAGTACTGCTGTAGTAAATGACTGTTAAGTACTGTAGCAAATGACTGTTAAGCAGTACTACTGTACTAAATGACTGTAAGTAGTACTACTGTAGTAAATGACTGTTAATAGTACTACTGTAGTAAATGACTGTAAGTAGTACTACTGTAGTAAATGACTGTTAAGCAGTACTACTGTAGTAAATGACTGTTAAGTAGTACTACTGTAGTAAATGACTGTTAACTAGTACTACTGTAGTAAATGACTGTAAGCAGTACCACTGTAGTAAATTACTGTGTAGTACTACTGGAGTAAATGACTGTTAGTAGTACTATTGTAGTAAATGACTGTGTAGTACTACTGTAGTAAATGACTGTTAGTAGTACTATTGTAGTAAATGACTGTAAGTAGTACTACTGTAGTAAATGACTGTCAGTAGTACTACTGTAGTAAATGACTGTTAAGTAGTACTACTGTAGTAAATGACTGTTAATAGTACAACTGTAGTAAATGACTGTTAAGTGGTACTACTGTAGTAAATGACTGTTAAGTAGTACTACTGTAGTAAATGACTGTTAATAGTACAACTGTAGTAAATGACTGTTAAGTGGTACTACTGTAGTAAATGACTGTTAAGTAGTACTACTGTAGTAAATGACTGTCAAGCAGTACTACTGTAGTAAATGACTGTAAGTAGTACTACTGTACTAAATGACTGTTAAGCAGTACTACTGTAGTAAATGACTGTTAAGTAGTACTACTGTAGTAAATGACTGTAAGCAGTACTACTGTAGTAAATGACTGTTAAGCAGTACTACTGTAGTAAATGACTGTTAAGTAGTACTACTGTAGTAAATGACTGTTAAGTAATTCTACTTTAGTAAATGACTGTTAAGTAGTACTACTGTAGTAAATGACTAAGTAGTACTACTGTGGTAAATGACTGTTAAGTAGTACTACTGTAGTAAATGACTGTTAAGTACTGTAGCAAATGACTTAAGTAGTACTACTGTAGTAAATGACTGTTAAGTAGTACTACTGTAGTAAATGACTGTTAAGCAGTACTGCTGTAGTAAATGACTGTTAAGTACTGTAGCAAATGACTGTTAAGCAGTACTACTGTACTAAATGACTGTAAGTAGTACTACTGTAGTAAATGACTGTTAATAGTACTACTGTAGTAAATGACTGTAAGTAGTACTACTGTAGTAAATGACTGTTAAGCAGTACTACTGTAGTAAATGACTGTTAAGTAGTACTACTGTAGTAAATGACTGTTAACTAGTACTACTGTAGTAAATGACTGTAAGCAGTACCACTGTAGTAAATTACTGTGTAGTACTACTGGAGTAAATGACTGTTAGTAGTACTATTGTAGTAAATGACTGTGTAGTACTACTGTAGTAAATGACTGTTAGTAGTACTATTGTAGTAAATGACTGTAAGTAGTACTACTGTAGTAAATGACTGTCAGTAGTACTACTGTAGTAAATGACTGTTAAGTAGTACTACTGTAGTAAATGACTGTTAATAGTACAACTGTAGTAAATGACTGTTAAGTGGTACTACTGTAGTAAATGACTGTTAAGTAGTACTACTGTAGTAAATGACTGTTAATAGTACAACTGTAGTAAATGACTGTTAAGTGGTACTACTGTAGTAAATGACTGTTAAGTAGTACTACTGTAGTAAATGACTGTTAAGCAGTACTACTGCAGTAAATCACTGTTAAGTAGTACTACTGTAGTAAATGACTGTAAGCAGTACTACTGTAGTAAATGACTGTTAAGCAGTACTACTGTAGTAAATGACTGTTAAGCAGTACTACTGTAGTAAATGACTGTTAAGTAGTACTACTGTAGTAAATGACTGTTAAGCAGTACTACTGTAGTAAATGACTGTTAAGTAGTACTACTGTAGTAAATGACTGTTAAGTAGTACTACTGTAGTAAATGAATGTAAGCAGTACTACTTTAGTAAATGACTGTTAAGCAGTACTACTGTAGTAAATGACTGTCAAGCAGTACTACTGTAGTAAATGACTGTAAGTAGTACTACTGTACTAAATGACTGTTAAGCAGTACTACTGTAGTAAATGACTGTTAAGTAGTACTACTGTAGTAAATGACTGTAAGCAGTACTACTGTAGTAAATGACTGTTAAGCAGTACTACTGTAGTAAATGACTGTTAAGTAGTACTACTGTAGTAAATGACTGTTAAGTAGTACTACTGTAGTAAATGATTGTAAGCAGTACTACTGTAGTAAATGACTGTTAAGTAGTACTACTGTAGTAAATGACTGTTAAGTAGTACTACTGTAGTAAATGAATGTAAGCAGTACTACTTTAGTAAATGACTGTTAAGCAGTACTACTGTAGTAAATGACTGTTAAGTAGTACTACTGTAGTAAATGACTGTTAAGTATTGTAGCAAATTACTGTTAAGCAGTACTACTGTAGTAAATGACTGTCAAGCAGTATTACTGTAGTAAATGACTGTAAGTAGTACTACTGTAGTAAATGACTGTTAAGCAGTACTACTGTAGTAAATGACTGTTAGTAGTACTACTGTAGTAAATGACTGTAAGCAGTACTACTATAGTAAATGACTGTTAAGCAGTACTACTGTAGTAAATGACTGTTAATTAGTACTACTGTAGTAAATGACTGTTAAGTAGTACTACTGTAGTAAATGATAGTAAGCAGTACTACTGTAGTAAATGACTGTTAAGTAGTACTACTGTAGTAAATGACTGTTAAGTAGTACTACTGTAGTAAATGAATGTAAGCAGTACTACTTTAGTAAATGACTGTTAAGCAGTACTACTGTAGTAAATGACTGTCAAGCAGTACTACTGTAGTAAATGACTGTAAGTAGTACTACTGTGGTAAATGACTGTTAAGTAGTACTACTGTAGTAAATGACTGTTAAGTACTGTAGCAAATGACTGTTAAGTAGTTCTACTGTAGTAAATGACTGTTAAGTAGTTCTACTGTAGTAAATGACTTTTAAGTAGTACTACTGTAGTAAATGACTGTTAAGTACTGTAGCAAATGACTGTTAAGTAGTTCTACTGTAGTAAATGACTGTTAAGTAGTACTACTGTAGTAAATGACTAAGTAGTACTACTGTGGTAAATGACTGTTAAGTAGTACTACTGTAGTAAATGACTGTTAAGTACTGTAGCAAATGACAGTTAAGTAGTACTACTGTAGTAAATGACTGTTAAGTAGTACTACTGTAGTAAATGAGTGTTAAGTAGTACTACTGTAGCAAATGACTGTTAAGTAGTACTACTGTAGTAAATGACTGTAAGCAGTACTACTGTAGTAAATGACTGTAAGTAGTACTACTGTAGTATATGACTGTTAAGTAGTACTACTGTAGTAAATGACTGTTTAGTACTACTGTAGTAAATGACTGTAAGCAGTACTACTGTAGTAAATGACTGTAAGCAGTACTACTGTAGTAAATGACTGTAAGCAGTACTACTGTAGTAAATGACTGTTAAGTAGTACTACTGTAGTAAATGACTGTTAGGCAGTACTACTGTAGTAAATGACTGTTAAGTAGTACTACTGTAGTAAATGACTGTTAAGCAGTACTACTGTAGTAAATGACTGTTAAGTAGTACTACTGTAGTAAATGATTGTAAGCAGTACTACTGTAGTAAATGACTGTAAGTAGTACTACTGTAGTAAATGACTGTTAGTAGTACTACTGTAGTAAATGACTGTAAGTAGTACTACTGTAGTAAATGACTGTTAAGTAGTACTACTGTAGTAAATGACTGATAAGTAGTACTACTGTAGTAAATGACTGTAAGCAGTACCACTGTAGTAAATTACTGTGTAGTACTACTGGAGTAAATGACTGTTAGTAGTACTATTGTAGTAAATGACTGTAAGCAGTACTACTGTAGTAAATGACTGTCAGTAGTACTATTGTAGTAAATGACTGTTAAGTAGTACTACTGTTGTAAATGACTGTCAGTAGTACTACTGTAGTAAATGACTGTTAAGTAGTACTACTGTAGTAAATGACTGTTAAGCAGTACTACTGTAGTAAATGACTGTTAAGTAGTACTACTGTAGTAAATGACTGTAAGCAGTACTACTGTAGTAAATGACTGTTAAGCAGTACTACTGTAGTAAATGACTGTTAAGTAGTACTACTGTAGTAAATGACTTTAAGCAGTACTACTGTAGTAAATGACTGTCAGTAGTACTACTGTAGTAAATGACTGTGTAGTACTACTGTAGTAAATGACTGTTAGTAGTACTATTGTAGTAAATGACTGTAAGTAGTACTACTGTAGTAAATGACTGTCAGTAGTACTACTGTAGTAAATGACTGTTAAGTAGTACTACTGTAGTAAATGACTGTTAATAGTACAACTGTAGTAAATGACTGTTAAGTGGTATTACTGTAGTAAATGACTGTTAAGTAGTACTACTGTAGTAAATGACTGTTAAGTAGTACTACTGTAGTAAATGACTGTAAGCAGTACTACTGTAGTAAATGACTGTTAAGCAGTACTACCGTAGTAAATGACTGTTAAGTAGTACTACTGTAGTAAATGACTTTAAGCAGTACTACTGTAGTAAATGACTGTCAGTAGTACTACTGTAGTAAATGACTGTTAAGCAATACTACTGTAGTAAATGACTGTTAAGTAGTACTACTGTAGTAAATGACTGTTAAGCAGTACTACTGTTGTAAATGACTGTTAGTAGTACTATTGTAGTAAATGACTGTTAAGTAGTACTACTGTAGTAAATGACTGTTAAGTACTGTAGCAAATGACTGTTAAGTAGTACTACTGTAGTAAATGACTGTTAAGTAGTACTACTGTAGTAAATGACTGTTAAGCAGTACTGCTGTAGTAAATGACTGTTAAGTACTGTAGCAAATGACTGTTAAGCAGTACTACTGTACTAAATGACTGTAAGTAGTACTACTGTAGTAAATGACTGTTAATAGTACTACTGTAGTAAATGACTGTAAGTAGTACTACTGTAGTAAATGACTGTTAAGCAGTACTACTGTAGTAAATGACTGTTAAGTAGTACTACTGTAGTAAATGACTGTTAACTAGTACTACTGTAGTAAATGACTGTAAGCAGTACCACTGTAGTAAATTACTGTGTAGTACTACTGGAGTAAATTACTGTTAGTAGTACTATTGTAGTAAATGACTGTAAGTAGTACTACTGTAGTAAATGACTGTCAGTAGTACTACTGTAGTAAATGACTGTGTAGTACTACTGTAGTAAATGACTGTTAGTAGTACTATTGTAGTAAATGACTGTAAGTAGTACTACTGTAGTAAATGACCGTCAGTAGTACTACTGTAGTAAATGACTGTTAAGTAGTACTACTGTAGTAAATGACTGTTAATAGTACAACTGTAGTAAATGACTGTTAAGTGGTACTACTGTAGTAAATGACTGTTAAGTAGTACTACTGTAGTAAATGACTGTTAATAGTACAACTGTAGTAAATGACTGTTAAGTGGTACTACTGTAGTAAATGACTGTTAAGTAGTACTACTGTAGTAAATGACTGTTAAGCAGTACTACTGTAGTAAATCACTGTTAAGTAGTACTACTGTAGTAAATGACTGTAAGCAGTACTACTGTAGTAAATGACTGTTAAGCAGTACTACTGTAGTAAATGACTGTTAAGCAGTACTACTGTAGTAAATGACTGTTAAGTAGTACTACTGTAGTAAATGACTGTTAAGTAGTACTACTGTAGTAAATGACTGTAAGCAGTACTACTGTAGTAAATGACTGTTAAGTAGTACTACTGTAGTAAATG
The DNA here is from genome assembly GCF_933228915.1 of Telmatherina bonti. NCBI lineage: Eukaryota > Metazoa > Chordata > Actinopteri > Atheriniformes > Telmatherinidae > Telmatherina > Telmatherina bonti. The sequence goes on along the minus strand of NC_136624.1, from coordinate 42,500,996 downwards.
ACTGTTAAGTAGTACTACTGTAGTAAATGAATGTAAGCAGTACTACTTTAGTAAATGACTGTTAAGCAGTACTACTGTAGTAAATGACTGTAAGTAGTACTACTGTAGTAAATGACTGTTAAGTAGTACTACTGTAGTAAATGACTGTTAAGTACTGTAGCAAATGACTGTTAAGCAGTACTACTGTAGTAAATGACTGTCAAGCAGTACTACTGTAGTAAATGACTGTAAGTAGTACTACTGTAGTAAATGACTGTTAAGCAGTACTACTGTAGTAAATGACTGTTAGTAGTACTACTGTAGTAAATGACTGTAAGCAGTACTACTGTAGTAAATGACTGTTAAGCAGTACTACTGTAGTAAATGACTGTTAATTAGTACTACTGTAGTAAATGACTGTTAAGTAGTACTACTGTAGTAAATGACTGTAAGCAGTACTACTGTAGTAAATGACTGTTAAGTAGTACTACTGTAGTAAATGACTGTTAAGTAGTACTACTGTAGTAAATGAATGTAAGCAGTACTACTGTAGTAAATGACTGTTAAGCAGTACTACTGTAGTAAATGACTGTCAAGCAGTACTACTGTAGTAAATGACTGTAAGTAGTACTACTGTGGTAAATGACTGTTAAGTAGTACTACTGTAGTAAATGACTGTTAAGTACTGTAGCAAATGACTGTTAAGTAGTTCTACTGTAGTAAATGACTGTTAAGTAGTTCTACTGTAGTAAATGACTGTGAAGTAGTTCTACTGTAGTAAATGACTGTTAAGTAGTTCTACTGTAGTAAATGACTGTTAAGTAGTACTACTGTAGTAAATGACTGTTAAGTACTGTAGCAAATGACTGTTAAGTAGTACTACTGTAGTAAATGACTGTTAAGTAGTTCTACTTTAGTAAATGACTGTTAAGTAGTACTACTGTAGTAAATGACTAAGTAGTACTACTGTGGTAAATGACTGTTAAGTAGTACTACTGTAGTAAATGACTGTTAAGTACTGTAGCAAATGACAGTTAAGTAGTACTACTGTAGTAAATGACTGTTAAGTAGTACTACTGTAGTAAATGACTGTTAAGTAGTACTACTGTAGCAAATGACTGTTAAGTAGTACTACTGTAGTAAATGACTGTAAGCAGTACTACTGTAGTAAATGACTGTAAGTAGTACTACTGTAGTATATGACTGTTAAGTAGTACTACTGTAGTAAATGACTGTTTAGTACTACTGTAGTAAATGACTGTAAGCAGTACTACTGTAGTAAATGACTGTAAGCAGTACTACTGTAGTAAATGACTGTAAGCAGTACTACTGTAGTAAATGACTGTTAAGTAGTACTACTGTAGTAAATGACTGTTAGGCAGTACTACTGTAGTAAATGACTGTTAAGTAGTACTACTGTAGTAAATGACTGTTAAGCAGTACTACTGTAGTAAATGACTGTTAAGTAGTACTACTGTAGTAAATGATTGTAAGCAGTACTACTGTAGTAAATGACTGTAAGTAGTACTACTGTAGTAAATGACTGTTAGTAGTACTACTGTAGTAAATGACTGTAAGTAGTACTACTGTAGTAAATGACTGTTAAGTAGTACTACTGTAGTAAATGACTGATAAGTAGTACTACTGTAGTAAATGACTGTAAGCAGTACCACTGTAGTAAATTACTGTGTAGTACTACTGGAGTAAATGACTGTTAGTAGTACTATTGTAGTAAATGACTGTAAGCAGTACTACTGTAGTAAATGACTGTCAGTAGTACTATTGTAGTAAATGACTGTTAAGTAGTACTACTGTTGTAAATGACTGTCAGTAGTACTACTGTAGTAAATGACTGTTAAGTAGTACTACTGTAGTAAATGACTGTTAAGCAGTACTACTGTAGTAAATGACTGTTAAGTAGTACTACTGTAGTAAATGACTGTAAGCAGTACTACTGTAGTAAATGACTGTTAAGCAGTACTACTGTAGTAAATGACTGTTAAGTAGTACTACTGTAGTAAATGACTTTAAGCAGTACTACTGTAGTAAATGACTGTCAGTAGTACTACTGTAGTAAATGACTGTGTAGTACTACTGTAGTAAATGACTGTTAGTAGTACTATTGTAGTAAATGACTGTAAGTAGTACTACTGTAGTAAATGACTGTCAGTAGTACTACTGTAGTAAATGACTGTTAAGTAGTACTACTGTAGTAAATGACTGTTAATAGTACAACTGTAGTAAACGACTGTTAAGTGGTATTACTGTAGTAAATGACTGTTAAGTAGTACTACTGTAGTAAATGACTGTTAAGCAGTACTACTGTAGTAAATGACTGTTAAGTAGTACTACTGTAGTAAATGACTGTAAGCAGTACTACTGTAGTAAATGACTGTTAAGCAGTACTACCGTAGTAAATGACTGTTAAGTAGTACTACTGTAGTAAATGACTTTAAGCAGTACTACTGTAGTAAATGACTGTCAGTAGTACTACTGTAGTAAATGACTGTTAAGCAATACTACTGTAGTAAATGACTGTTAAGTAGTACTACTGTAGTAAATGACTGTTAAGCAGTACTACTGTAGTAAATGACTGTAAGTAGTACTACTGTAGTAAATGACTGTTAAGCAGTACTACTGTTGTAAATGACTGTTAGTAGTACTATTGTAGTAAATGACTGTTAAGTAGTACTACTGTAGTAAATGACTGTTAAGCAGTACTACTGTTGTAAATGACTGTTAGTAGTACTATTGTAGTAAATGACTGTTAAGTAGTACTACTGTAGTAAATGACTGTTAAGTACTGTAGCAAATGACTGTTAAGTAGTACTACTGTAGTAAATGACTGTTAAGTAGTACTACTGTACTAAATGACTGTTAAGCAGTACTGCTGTAGTAAATGACTGTTAAGTACTGTAGCAAATGACTGTTAAGCAGTACTACTGTACTAAATGACTGTAAGTAGTACTACTGTAGTAAATGACTGTTAATAGTACTACTGTAGTAAATGACTGTAAGTAGTACTACTGTAGTAAATGACTGTTAAGCAGTACTACTGTAGTAAATGACTGTTAAGTAGTACTACTGTAGTAAATGACTGTTAACTAGTACTACTGTAGTAAATGACTGTAAGCAGTACCACTGTAGTAAATTACTGTGTAGTACTACTGGAGTAAATGACTGTTAGTAGTACTATTGTAGTAAATGACTGTAAGTAGTACTACTGTAGTAAATGACTGTCAGTAGTACTACTGTAGTAAATGACTGTGTAGTACTACTGTAGTAAATGACTGTAAGTAGTACTATTGTAGTAAATGACTGTAAGTAGTACTACTGTAGTAAATGACTGTCAGTAGTACTACTGTAGTAAATGACTGTTAAGTAGTACTACTGTAGTAAATGACTGTTAATAGTACAACTGTAGTAAATGACTGTTAAGTGGTACTACTGTAGTAAATGACTGTTAAGTAGTACTACTGTAGTAAATGACTGTTAATAGTACAACTGTAGTAAATGACTGTTAAGTGGTACTACTGTAGTAAATGACTGTTAAGTAGTACTACTGTAGTAAATGACTGTTAAGCAGTACTACTGTAGTAAATGACTGTTAAGTACTGTAGCAAATGACTGTTAAGCAGTACTACTGTAGTAAATGACTGTCAAGCAGTACTACTGTAGTAAATGACTGTTAAGTAGTACTACTGTAGTAAATGACTGTTAAGTACTGTAGCAAATGACTGTTAAGCAGTACTACTGTAGTAAATGACTGTCAAGCAGTACTACTGTAGTAAATGACTGTAAGTAGTACTACTGTAGTAAATGACTGTTAAGCAGTACTACTGTAGTAAATGACTGTTAGTAGTACTACTGTAGTAAATGACTGTAAGCAGTACTACTGTAGTAAATGACTGTTAAGCAGTACTACTGTAGTAAATGACTGTTAATTAGTACTACTGTAGTAAATGACTGTTAAGTAGTACTACTGTAGTAAATGACTGTAAGCAGTACTACTGTAGTAAATGACTGTTAAGTAGTACTACTGTAGTAAATGACTGTTAAGTAGTACTACTGTAGTAAATGAATGTAAGCAGTACTACTGTAGTAAATGACTGTTAAGCAGTACTACTGTAGTAAATGACTGTCAAGCAGTACTACTGTAGTAAATGACTGTAAGTAGTACTACTGTGGTAAATGACTGTTAAGTAGTACTACTGTAGTAAATGACTGTTAAGTACTGTAGCAAATGACTGTTAAGTAGTTCTACTGTAGTAAATGACTGTTAAGTAGTTCTACTGTAGTAAATGACTGTTAAGTAGTACTACTGTAGTAAATGACTGTTAAGTACTGTAGCAAATGACTGTTAAGTAGTACTACTGTAGTAAATGACTGTTAAGTAGTTCTACTGTAGTAAATGACTGTTAAGTAGTACTACTGTAGTAAATGACTGTAAGTAGTACTACTGTGGTAAATGACTGTTAAGTAGTACTACTGTAGTAAATGACTGTTAAGTACTGTAGCAAATGACAGTTAAGTAGTACTACTGTAGTAAATGACTGTTAAGTAGTTCTACTGTAGTAAATGACTGTTAAGTAGTACTACTGTAGTAAATGACTGTTAAGTAGTACTACTGTAGCAAATGACTGTTAAGTACTACTACTGTAGTAAATGACTGTAAGCAGTACTACTGTAGTAAATGACTGTAAGTAGTACTACTGTAGTATATGACTGTTAAGTAGTACTACTGTAGTAAATGACTGTAAGCAGTACTACTGTAGTAAATGACTGTAAGCAGTACTACTGTAGTAAATGACTGTAAGCAGTACTACTGTAGTAAATGACTGTTAAGTAGTACTACTGTAGTAAATGACTGTTAGGCAGTACTACTGTAGTAAATGACTGTTAAGTAGTACTACTGTAGTAAATGAAGGTTAAGCAGTACTACTGTAGTAAATGACTGTTAAGTAGTACTACTGTAGTAAATGATTGTAAGCAGTACTACTGTAGTAAATGACTGTAAGTAGTACTACTGTAGTAAATGACTGTTAGTAGTACTATTGTAGTAAATGACTGTAAGCAGTACTACTGTAGTAAATGACTGTCAGTAGTACTATTGTAGTAAATGACTGTAAGTAGTACTACTGTTGTAAATGACTGTCAGTAGTACTACTGTAGTAAATGACTGTTAAGTAGTACTACTGTAGTAAATGACTGTTAAGTACTGTAGCAAATGACTGTTAAGTAGTACTACTGTAGTAAATGACTGTTAAGTAGTACTATTGTAGTAAATGACTGTTAAGTAGTACTACTGTAGTAAATGACTGTTAAGTACTGTAGCAAATGACTGTTAAGTAGTACTACTGTAGTAAATGACTGTTAAGTAGTACTACTGTAGTAAATGACTGTTAAGCAGTACTGCTGTAGTAAATGACTGTTAAGTACTGTAGCAAATGACTGTTAAGCAGTACTACTGTACTAAATGACTGTAAGTAGTACTACTGTAGTAAATGACTGTTAATAGTACTACTGTAGTAAATGACTGTAAGTAGTACTACTGTAGTAAATGACTGTTAAGCAGTACTACTGTAGTAAATGACTGTTAAGTAGTACTACTGTAGTAAATGACTGTTAACTAGTACTACTGTAGTAAATGACTGTAAGCAGTACAACTGTAGTAAATTACTGGGTAGTACTACTGGAGTAAATGACTGTTAGTAGTACTATTGTAGTAAATGACTGTAAGTAGTACTACTGTAGTAAATGACTGTCAGTAGTACTACTGTAGTAAATGACTGTGTAGTACTACTGTAGTAAATGACTGTTAGTAGTACTATTGTAGTAAATGACTGTAAGTAGTACTACTGTAGTAAATGACTGTCAGTAGTTCTACTGTAGTAAATGACTGTTAAGTAGTACTACTGTAGTAAATGACTGTTAATAGTACAACTGTAGTAAATGACTGTTAAGTGGTACTACTGTTGTAAATGACTGTTAAGTAGTACTACTGTAGTAAATGACTGTTAATAGTACAACTGTAGTAAATGACTGTTAAGTGGTACTACTGTAGTAAATGACTGTTAAGTAGTACTACTGTAGTAAATGACTGTTAAGCAGTACTACTGTAGTAAATCACTGTTAAGTAGTACTACTGTAGTAAATGACTGTAAGCAGTACTACTGTAGTAAATGACTGTTAAGCAGTACTACTGTAGTAAATGACTGTTAAGCAGTACTACTGTAGTAAATGACTGTTAAGTAGTACTACTGTAGTAAATGACTGTTAAGTAGTACTACTGTAGTAAATGACTGTTAAGTAGTACTACTGTAGTAAATGACTGTAAGCAGTACTACTGTAGTAAATGACTGTTAAGTAGTACTACTGTAGTAAATGACTGTTAAGTAGTACTACTGTAGTAAATGAATGTAAGCAGTACTACTTTAGTAAATGACTGTTAAGCAGTACTACTGTAGTAAATGACTGTAAGTAGTACTACTGTAGTAAATGACTGTTAAGTAGTACTACTGTAGTAAATGACTGTTAAGTACTGTAGCAAATGACTGTTAAGCAGTACTACTGTAGTAAATGACTGTCAAGCAGTACTACTGTAGTAAATGACTGTAAGTAGTACTACTGTAGTAAATGACTGTTAAGCAGTACTACTGTAGTAAATGACTGTTAGTAGTACTACTGTAGTAAATGACTGTAAGCAGTACTACTGTAGTAAATGACTGTTAAGCAGTACTACTGTAGTAAATGACTGTTAATTAGTACTACTGTAGTAAATGACTGTTAAGTAGTACTACTGTAGTAAATGACTGTAAGCAGTACTACTGTAGTAAATGACTGTTAAGTAGTACTACTGTAGTAAATGACTGTTAAGTAGTACTACTGTAGTAAATGAATGTAAGCAGTACTACTGTAGTAAATGACTGTTAAGTACTGTAGCAAATGACTGTTAAGTAGTTCTACTGTAGTAAATGACTGTTAAGTAGTTCTACTGTAGTAAATGACTGTTAAGTAGTACTACTGTAGTAAATGACTGTTAAGTACTGTAGCAAATGACTGTTAAGTAGTACTACTGTAGTAAATGACTGTTAAGTAGTTCTACTGTAGTAAATGACTGTTAAGTAGTACTACTGTAGTAAATGACTGTAAGTAGTACTACTGTGGTAAATGACTGTTAAGTAGTACTACTGTAGTAAATGACTGTTAAGTACTGTAGCAAATGACAGTTAAGTAGTACTACTGTAGTAAATGACTGTAAGCAGTACTACTGTAGTAAATGACTGTTAAGTAGTACTACTGTAGTAAATGACTGTTAAGTAGTACTACTGTAGTAAATGAATGTAAGCAGTACTACTGTAGTAAATGACTGTTAAGTACTGTAGCAAATGACTGTTAAGTAGTTCTACTGTAGTAAATGACTGTTAAGTAGTTCTACTGTAGTAAATGACTGTTAAGTAGTACTACTGTAGTAAATGACTGTTAAGTACTGTAGCAAATGACTGTTAAGTAGTACTACTGTAGTAAATGACTGTTAAGTAGTTCTACTGTAGTAAATGACTGTTAAGTAGTACTACTGTAGTAAATGACTGTAAGTAGTACTACTGTGGTAAATGACTGTTAAGTAGTACTACTGTAGTAAATGACTGTTAAGTACTGTAGCAAATGACAGTTAAGTAGTACTACTGTAGTAAATGACTGTTAAGTAGTTCTACTGTAGTAAATGACTGTTAAGTAGTACTACTGTAGTAAATGACTGTTAAGTAGTACTACTGTAGCAAATGACTGTTAAGAACTACTACTGTAGTAAATGACTGTAAGCAGTACTACTGTAGTAAATGACTGTAAGTAGTACTACTGTAGTATATGACTGTTAAGTAGTACTACTGTAGTAAATGACTGTTTAGTACTACTGTAGTAAATGACTGTAAGCAGTACTACTGTAGTAAATGACTGTAAGCAGTACTACTGTAGTAAATGACTGTAAGCAGTACTACTGTAGTAAATGACTGTTAAGTAGTACTACTGTAGTAAATGACTGTTAGGCAGTACTACTGTAGTAAATGACTGTTAAGTAGTACTACTGTAGTAAATGACTGTTAAGCAGTACTACTGTAGTAAATGACTGTTAAGTAGTACTACTGTAGTAAATGATTGTAAGCAGTACTACTGTAGTAAATGACTGTAAGTAGTACTACTGTAGTAAATGACTGTTAGTAGTACTATTGTAGTAAATGACTGTAAGCAGTACTACTGTAGTAAATGACTGTCAGTAGTACTATTGTAGTAAATGACTGTAAGTAGTACTACTGTTGTAAATGACTGTCAGTAGTACTACTGTAGTAAATGACTGTTAAGTAGTACTACTGTAGTAAATGACTGTTAAGTACTGTAGCAAATGACTGTTAAGTAGTACTACTGTAGTAAATGACTGTTAAGTAGTACTATTGTAGTAAATGACTGTTAAGTAGTACTACTGTAGTAAATGACTGTTAAGTACTGTAGCAAATGACTGTTAAGTAGTACTACTGTAGTAAATGACTGTTAAGTAGTACTACTGTAGTAAATGACTGTTAAGCAGTACTGCTGTAGTAAATGACTGTTAAGTACTGTAGCAAATGACTGTTAAGCAGTACTACTGTACTAAATGACTGTAAGTAGTACTACTGTAGTAAATGACTGTTAATAGTACTACTGTAGTAAATGACTGTAAGTAGTACTACTGTAGTAAATGACTGTTAAGCAGTACTACTGTAGTAAATGACTGTTAAGTAGTACTACTGTAGTAAATGACTGTTAACTAGTACTACTGTAGTAAATGACTGTAAGCAGTACAACTGTAGTAAATTACTGTGTAGTACTACTGTAGTAAATGACTGTTAGTAGTACTATTGTAGTAAATGACTGTAAGTAGTACTACTGTAGTAAATGACTGTCAGTAGTACTACTGTAGTAAATGACTGTGTAGTACTACTGTAGTAAATGACTGTTAGTAGTACTATTGTAGTAAATGACTGTAAGTAGTACTACTGTAGTAAATGACTGTCAGTAGTACTACTGTAGTAAATGACTGTTAAGTAGTACTACTGTAGTAAATGACTGTTAATAGTACAACTGTAGTAAATGACTGTTAAGTGGTACTACTGTTGTAAATGACTGTTAAGTAGTACTACTGTAGTAAATGACTGTTAATAGTACAACTGTAGTAAATGACTGTTAAGTGGTACTACTGTAGTAAATGACTGTAAGCAGTACTACTGTAGTAAATGACTGTTAAGCAGTACTACTGTAGTAAATGACTCTTAAGTAGTACTACTGTAGTAAATGACTTTAAGCAGTACTACTGTAGTAAATGACTGTCAGTAGTACTACTGTAGTAAATGACTGTTAAGCAGTACTACTGTAGTAAATGACTGTTAAGCAGTACTACTGTAGTAAATGACTGTTAAGTAGTACTACTGTAGTAAATGACTGTTAAGTAGTACTACTGTAGTAAATGAATGTAAGCAGGACTACTTTAGTAAATGACTGTTAAGCAGTACTACTGTAGTAAATGACTGTCAAGCAGTACTACTGTAGTAAATGACTGTAAGTAGTACTACTGTAGTAAATGACTGTTAAGTAGTACTACTGTAGTAAATGACTGTTAAGTACTGTAGCAAATGACTGTTAAGTAGTACTACTGTAGTAAATGACTGTTAAGTAGTTCTACTGTAGTAAATGACTGTTAAGTAGTACTACTGTAGTAAATGACTGTAAGCAGTACTACTGTAGTAAATGACTGTAAGTAGTACTACTGTAGTAAATGACTGTTAAGTAGTACTACTGTAGTAAATGATTGTTTAGTACTACTGTAGTAAATGACTGTTAGGCAGTACTACTGTAGTAAATGACTGTTAAGTAGTACTACTGTAGTAAATGACTGTTAAGTAGAACTACTGTAGTAAATGACTGTGTAGTACTACTGTAGCAAATGACTGTTAGGTAGTACTACTGTAGTAAATGACTGTTAAGTAGTACTACTGTAGTAAATGACTGTTAAGTAGTACTACTGTAGTAAATGACTGTAAGCAGTACTACTGTAGTAAATGACTGTAAGCAGTACTACTGTAGTAAATGACTGTTAAGTAGTACTACTGTAGTAAATGACTGTTAAGTAGTACTACTGTAGTAAATGACTGTTAGGCAGTACTACTGTAGTAAATGACTGTTAAGTAGTACTACTGTAGTAAATGACTGTTAAGCAGTACTACTGTAGTAAATTACTGTTAGTAGTACAACTGTAGTAAACTACTGTTAATAGTACAACTGTAGTAAATGACTGTTAAGTGGTACTACTGTAGTAAATGACTGTTAAGTAGTACTACTGTAGTAAACGAATGTAAGCAGTACTACTTTAGTAAATGACTGTTAAGCAGTACTACTGTAGTAAAGGACTGTCAAGCAGTACTACTGTGGTAAATGACTGTAAGTAGTACTACTGTAGTAAATGACTGTTAAGTACTGTATCAAATGACTGTTAAGTAGTACAACTGTAGTAAATGACTGTTAAGTAGTTCTACTGTAGTAAATGACTGTTAAGTAGTACTACTGTAGTAAATGACTGTAAGCAGTACTACTGTAGTAAATGACTGTAAGCAGTACTACTGTAGTAAATGACTGTTAGGCAGTACTACTGTAGTAAATAACTATTAAGCAGTACTACTGTAGTAAATTACTGTAAGTAGTACAACTGTAGTAAACTACTGTTAGTAGTACAACTGTAGTAAATGACTGTTAAGCAGTACTGCTGTAGTAAATGACTGTTAAGTACTGTAGTAAATGACTGTAAGTAGTACTACTGTAGTAAATGACTGTTAGTAGTACTACTGTAGTAAATGACTGTTAAGCAGTACTGCTGTAGTAAATGACTGTTAAGTACTGTAGTAAATGACTGTAAGTAGTACTACTGTAGTAAATGACTGTTAGTAGTACCACTGTAGTAAATGACTGGTAAGTAGTACTACTGTAGTAAATGACTGTTAGTAGTACTACTGTAGTAAATGACTGTTAAGCAGTACTACTGTAGTAAATGACTGTAAGTACTACTACTGTTGTAAATGACTGTTAAGCAGTACTACTGTTGTAAATGACTGTTAGTAGTACTATTGTAGTAAATGACTGTTAAGTAGTACTACTGTAGTAAATGACTGTTAAGCAGTACTACTGTTGTAAATGACTGTTAGTAGTACTATTGTAGTAAATGACTGTTAAGTAGTACTACTGTAGTAAATGACTGTTAAGTACTGTAGCAAATGACTGTTAAGTAGTACTACTGTAGTAAATGACTGTTAAGTAGTACTACTGTGGTAAATGACTGTTAAGCAGTACTGCTGTAGTAAATGACTGTTAAGTACTGTAGTAAATGACTGTAAGTAGTACTACTGTAGTAAATGACTGTTAATAGTACTACTGTAGTAAATGACTGTAAGTAGTACTACTGTAGTAAATGACTGTTAAGTAATACTACTGTAGTAAATGACTGATAAGTAGTACTACTGTAGTAAATGACTGTTAACTAGTACTACTGTAGTAAATGACTGTAAGCAGTACTACTGTAGTAAATTACTGTGTAGTACTACTGGAGTAAATTACTGTTAGTAGTACTATTGTAGTAAATGACTGTAAGTAGTACTACTGTAGTAAATGACTGTCAGTAGTACTACTGTAGTAAATGACTGTGTAGTACTACTGTAGTAAATGACTGTTAGTAGTACTATTGTAGTAAATGACTGTAAGTAGTACTACTGTAGTAAATGACTGTCAGTAGTACTATTGTAGTAAATGACTGTAAGTAGTACTACTGTAGTAAATGACTGTCAGTAGTACTACTGTAGTAAATGACTGTTAAGTAGTACTACTGTAGTAAATGACTGTTAAGTAGTACTACTGTAGTAAATGACTGTAAGCAGTACTACTGTAGTAAATGACTGTTAAGCAGTACTACTGTAGTAAATGACTGTTAAGTAGTACAACTGTAGTAAATGACTTTAAGCAGTACTACTGTAGTAAATGACTGTCAGTAGTACTACTGTAGTAAATGACTGTTAAGAAATACTACTGTAGTAGATGACTGTTAAGCAGTACTACTGTAGTAAATGACTCTTAAGTAGTACTACTGTAGTAAATGACTGTTAAGTAGTAATACTGTAGTAAATGAATGTAAGCAGTACTACTTTAGTAAATGACTGTTAAGCAGTACTACTGTAGTAAATGACTGTCAAGCTGTACTACTGTAGTAAATGACTGTAAGTAGTACTACTGTAGTAAATGACTGTTAAGTAGTACTACTGTAGTAAATGACTGTTAGGCAGTACTACTGTAGTAAATGACTGTTAAGTAGTACTACTGTAGTAAATGACTGTTAAGCAGTACTACTGTAGTAAATTACTGTTAGTAGTACAACTGTAGTAAACTACTGTTAATAGTACAACTGTAGTAAATGACTGTTAAGTGGTACTACTGTAGTAAATGACTGTTAAGTAGTACTACTGTAGTAAACGAATGTAAGCAGTACTACTTTAGTAAATGACTGTTAAGCAGTACTACTGTAGTAAAGGACTGTCAAGCAGTACTACTGTGGTAAATGACTGTAAGTAGTACTACTGTAGTAAATGACTGTTAAGTACTGTATCAAATGACTGTTAAGTAGTACAACTGTAGTAAATGACTGTTAAGTAGTTCTACTGTAGTAAATGACTGTTAAGTAGTACTACTGTAGTAAATGACTGTAAGCAGTACTACTGTAGTAAATGACTGTAAGCAGTACTACTGTAGTAAATGACTGTTAGGCAGTACTACTGTAGTAAATAACTATTAAGCAGTACTACTGTAGTAAATTACTGTAAGTAGTACAACTGTAGTAAACTACTGTTAGTAGTACAACTGTAGTAAATGACTGTTAAGCAGTACTGCTGTAGTAAATGACTGTTAAGTACTGTAGTAAATGACTGTAAGTAGTACTACTGTAGTAAATGACTGTTAGTAGTACTACTGTAGTAAATGACTGTTAAGCAGTACTGCTGTAGTAAATGACTGTTAAGTACTGTAGTAAATGACTGTAAGTAGTACTACTGTAGTAAATGACTGTTAGTAGTACCACTGTAGTAAATGACTGGTAAGTAGTACTACTGTAGTAAATGACTGTTAGTAGTACTACTGTAGTAAATGACTGTTAAGCAGTACTACTGTAGTAAATGACTGTAAGTACTACTACTGTTGTAAATGACTGTTAAGCAGTACTACTGTTGTAAATGACTGTTAGTAGTACTATTGTAGTAAATGACTGTTAAGTAGTACTACTGTAGTAAATGACTGTTAAGCAGTACTACTGTTGTAAATGACTGTTAGTAGTACTATTGTAGTAAATGACTGTTAAGTAGTACTACTGTAGTAAATGACTGTTAAGTACTGTAGCAAATGACTGTTAAGTAGTACTACTGTAGTAAATGACTGTTAAGTAGTACTACTGTGGTAAATGACTGTTAAGCAGTACTGCTGTAGTAAATGACTGTTAAGTACTGTAGTAAATGACTGTAAGTAGTACTACTGTAGTAAATGACTGTTAATAGTACTACTGTAGTAAATGACTGTAAGTAGTACTACTGTAGTAAATGACTGTTAAGTAATACTACTGTAGTAAATGACTGATAAGTAGTACTACTGTAGTAAATGACTGTTAACTAGTACTACTGTAGTAAATGACTGTAAGCAGTACTACTGTAGTAAATTACTGTGTAGTACTACTGGAGTAAATTACTGTTAGTAGTACTATTGTAGTAAATGACTGTAAGTAGTACTACTGTAGTAAATGACTGTCAGTAGTACTACTGTAGTAAATGACTGTGTAGTACTACTGTAGTAAATGACTGTTAGTAGTACTATTGTAGTAAATGACTGTAAGTAGTACTACTGTAGTAAATGACTGTCAGTAGTACTATTGTAGTAAATGACTGTAAGTAGTACTACTGTAGTAAATGACTGTCAGTAGTACTACTGTAGTAAATGACTGTTAAGTAGTACTACTGTAGTAAATGACTGTTAAGTAGTACTACTGTAGTAAATGACTGTAAGCAGTACTACTGTAGTAAATGACTGTTAAGCAGTACTACTGTAGTAAATGACTGTTAAGTAGTACAACTGTAGTAAATGACTTTAAGCAGTACTACTGTAGTAAATGACTGTCAGTAGTACTACTGTAGTAAATGACTGTTAAGAAATACTACTGTAGTAGATGACTGTTAAGCAGTACTACTGTAGTAAATGACTCTTAAGTAGTACTACTGTAGTAAATGACTGTTAAGTAGTAATACTGTAGTAAATGAATGTAAGCAGTACTACTTTAGTAAATGACTGTTAAGCAGTACTACTGTAGTAAATGACTGTCAAGCTGTACTACTGTAGTAAATGACTGTAAGTAGTACTACTGTAGTAAATGACTGTTAAGCAGTACTACTGTAGTAAATGACTGTAAGTAGTACTACTGTAGTAAATGACTGTTAAGCAGTACTACTGTTGTAAATGACTGTTAGTAGTACTATTGTAGTAAATGACTGTTAAGTAGTACTACTGTAGTAAATGACTGTTAAGTGGTACTACTGTAGTAAATGACTGTTAAGTAGTACTACTGTAGTAAACGAATGTAAGCAGTACTACTTTAGTAAATGACTGTTAAGCAGTACTACTGTAGTAAATTACTGTTAGTAGTACAACTGTAGTAAACTACTGTTAATAGTACAACTGTAGTAAATGACTGTTAAGTGGTACTACTGTAGTAAATGACTGTTAAGTAGTACTACTGTAGTAAACGAATGTAAGCAGTACTACTTTAGTAAATGACTGTTAAGCAGTACTACTGTAGTAAAGGACTGTCAAGCAGTACTACTGTGGTAAATGACTGTAAGTAGTACTACTGTAGTAAATGACTGTTAAGTACTGTAGCAAATGACTGTTAAGTAGTACTACTGTAGTAAATGACTGTTAAGTAGTTCTACTGTAATAAATTACTGTTAAGTAGTACTACTGTAGTAAATGACTGTAAGCAGTACTACTGTAGTAAATGACTGTAAGCAGTACTACTGTAGTAAATGACTGTTAAGTAGTACTACTGTAGTAAATGACTGTTAAGCAGTACTGCTGTAGTAAATGACTGTTAAGTACTGTAGTAAATGACTGTAAGTAGTACTACTGTAGTAAATGACTGTTAGTAGTACTACTGTAGTAAATGACTGTTAAGTAGTACTACTGTAGTAAATGACTGTTAAGCAGTACTGCTGTAGTAAATGACTGTTAAGTACTGTAGTAAATGACTGTAAGTAGTACTACTGTAGTAAATGACTGTTAGTAGTACCACTGTAGTAAATGACTGGTAAGTAGTACTACTGTAGTAAATGACTGTTAGTAGTACTACTGTAGTAAATGACTGTTAAGCAGTACTACTGTAGTAAATGACTGTAAGTAGTACTACTGTTGTAAATGACTGTTAAGCAGTACTACTGTTGTAAATGACTGTTAGTAGTACTATTGTAGTAAATGACTGTTAAGTATTACTACTGTAGTAAGTGACTGTTAAGCAGTTCTACTGTTGTAAATGACTGTTAGTAGTACTATTGTAGTAAATGACTGTTAAGTAGTACTACTGTAGTAAATGACTGTTAAGTACTGTAGCAAATGACTGTTAAGTAGTACTACTGTAGTAAATGACTGTTAAGTAGTACTACTGTAGTAAATGACTGTTAAGTACTGTAGTAAATGACTGTAAGTAGTACTACTGTAGTAAATGACTGTTAATAGTACTACTGTAGTAAATGACTGTAAGCAGTACTACTGTAGTAAATTACTGTGTAGTACTACTGGAGTAAATGACTGTTAGTAGTACTATTGTAGTAAATGACTGTAAGTAGTACTACTGTAGTAAATGACTGTCAGTAGTACTACTGTAGTAAATGACTGTGTAGTACTACTGTAGTAAATGACTGTTAGTAGTACTATTGTAGTAAATGACTGTAAGTAGTACTACTGTAGTAAATGACTGTCAGTAGTACTACTGTAGTAAATGACTGTTAAGTAGTACTACTGTAGTAAATGACTGTTAATAGTACAACTGTAGTAAATGACTGTTAAGTAGTACTACTGTAGTAAATGACTGTTAAGCAGTACTACTGTAGTAAATGACTGTTAAGTAGTACTACTGTAGTAAATGACTGTAAGCAGTACTACTGTAGTAAATGACTGTTAAGCAGTACTACTGTAGTAAATGACTGTTAAGTAGTACTACTGTAGTAAATGACTTTAAGCAGTACTACTGTAGTAAATGACTGTCAGTAGTACTACTGTAGTAAATGACTGTGTAGTACTACTGTAGTAAATGACTGATAGTAGTACTATTGTAGTAAATGACTGTAAGTAGTACTACTGTAGTAAATGACTGTCAGTAGTACTACTGTAGTAAATGACTGTTAATAGTACAACTGTAGTAAATGACTGTTAAGTGGTACTACTGTAGTAAATGACTGTTAAGTAGTACTACTTTAGTAAATGACTGTTAAGCAGTACTACTGTAGTAAATGACTGTTAAGTAGTACTACTGTAGTAAATGACTGTAAGCAGTACTACTGTAGTAAATGACTGTTAAGCAGTACTACTGTAGTAAATGACTGTAAGTAGTACTACTGTAGTAAATGACTGTTAAGCAGTACTACTGTTTTAAATGACTGTTAGTAGTACTATTGTAGTAAATGACTGTTAAGTAGTACTACTGTAGTAAATGACTGTTAAGCAGTACTACTGTTGTAAATGACTGTTAGTAGTACTATTGTATTAAATGACTGTTAAGTAGTACTACTGTAGTAAATGACTGTTAAGTACTGTAGCAAATGACTTAAGTAGTACTACTGTAGTAAATTACTGTTAAGTAGTACTACTGTAGTAAATGACTGTTAAGCAGTACTGCTGTAGTAAATGACTGTTAAGTACTGTAGCAAATGACTGTTAAGCAGTACTACTGTACTAAATGACTGTAAGTAGTACTACTGTAGTAAATGACTGTTAATAGTACTACTGTAGTAAATGACTGTAAGTAGTACTACTGTAGTAAATGACTGTTAAGCAGTACTACTGTAGTAAATGACTGTTAAGTAGTACTACTGTAGTAAATGACTGTTAACTAGTACTACTGTAGTAAATGACTGTAAGCAGTACCACTGTAGTAAATTACTGTGTAGTACTACTGGAGTAAATGACTGTTAGTAGTACTATTGTAGTAAATGACTGTGTAGTACTACTGTAGTAAATGACTGTTAGTAGTACTATTGTAGTAAATGACTGTAAGTAGTACTACTGTAGTAAATGACTGTCAGTAGTACTACTGTAGTAAATGACTGTTAAGTAGTACTACTGTAGTAAATGACTGTTAATAGTACAACTGTAGTAAATGACTGTTAAGTGGTACTACTGTAGTAAATGACTGTTAAGTAGTACTACTGTAGTAAATGACTGTTAATAGTACAACTGTAGTAAATGACTGTTAAGTGGTACTACTGTAGTAAATGACTGTTAAGTAGTACTACTGTAGTAAATGACTGTTAAGCAGTACTACTGCAGTAAATCACTGTTAAGTAGTACTACTGTAGTAAATGACTGTAAGCAGTACTACTGTAGTAAATGACTGTTAAGCAGTACTACTGTAGTAAATGACTGTTAAGCAGTACTACTGTAGTAAATGACTGTTAAGTAGTACTACTGTAGTAAATGACTGTTAAGCAGTACTACTGTAGTAAATGACTGTTAAGTAGTACTACTGTAGTAAATGACTGTTAAGTAGTACTACTGTAGTAAATGAATGTAAGCAGTACTACTTTAGTAAATGACTGTTAAGCAGTACTACTGTAGTAAATGACTGTCAAGCAGTACTACTGTAGTAAATGACTGTAAGTAGTACTACTGTACTAAATGACTGTTAAGCAGTACTACTGTAGTAAATGACTGTTAAGTAGTACTACTGTAGTAAATGACTGTAAGCAGTACTACTGTAGTAAATGACTGTTAAGCAGTACTACTGTAGTAAATGACTGTTAAGTAGTACTACTGTAGTAAATGACTGTTAAGTAGTACTACTGTAGTAAATGACTGTAAGCAGTACTACTGTAGTAAATGACTGTTAAGTAGTACTACTGTAGTAAATGACTGTTAAGTAGTACTACTGTAGTAAATGAATGTAAGCAGTACTACTTTAGTAAATGACTGTTAAGCAGTACTACTGTAGTAAATGACTGTAAGTAGTACTACTGTAGTAAATGACTGTTAAGTAGTACTACTGTAGTAAATGACTGTTAAGTATTGTAGCAAATTACTGTTAAGCAGTACTACTGTAGTAAATGACTGTCAAGCAGTACTACTGTAGTAAATGACTGTAAGTAGTACTACTGTAGTAAATGACTGTTAAGCAGTACTACTGTAGTAAATGACTGTTAGTAGTACTACTGTAGTAAATGACTGTAAGCAGTACTACTGTAGTAAATGACTGTTAAGCAGTACTACTGTAGTAAATGACTGTTAATTAGTACTACTGTAGTAAATGACTGTTAAGTAGTACTACTGTAGTAAATGATAGTAAGCAGTACTACTGTAGTAAATGACTGTTAAGTAGTACTACTGTAGTAAATGACTGTTAAGTAGTACTACTGTAGTAAATGAATGTAAGCAGTACTACTTTAGTAAATGACTGTTAAGCAGTACTACTGTAGTAAATGACTGTCAAGCAGTACTACTGTAGTAAATGACTGTAAGTAGTACTACTGTGGTAAATGACTGTTAAGTAGTTCTACTGTAGTAAATGACTGTTAAGTAGTACTACTGTAGTAAATGACTGTTAAGTACTGTAGCAAATGACTGTTAAGTAGTACTACTGTAGTAAATGACTGTTAAGTAGTTCTACTGTAGTAAATGACTGTTAAGTAGTACTACTGTAGTAAATGACTGTTAAGTACTGTAGCAAATGAAAGTTAAGTAGTACTACTGTAGTAAATGACTGTTAAGTAGTACTACTGTAGTAAATGACTGTTAAGTAGTACTACTGTAGCAAATGACTGTTAAGTAGTACTACTGTAGTAAATGACTGTAAACAGTACTACTGTAGTAAATGACTGTAAGTAGTACTACTGTAGTATATGACTGTTAAGTAGTACTACTGTAGTAAATGACTGTTTAGTACTACTGTAGTAAATGACTGTAAGCAGTACTACTGTAGTAAATGACTGTAAGCAGTACTACTGTAGTAAATGACTGTAAGCAGTACTACTGTAGTAAATGACTGTTAAGTAGTACTACTGTAGTAAATGACTGTTAGGCAGTACTACTGTAGTAAATGACTGTTAAGTAGTACTACTGTAGTAAATGACTGTTAAGCAGTACTACTGTAGTAAATGACTGTTAAGTAGTACTACTGTAGTAAATGATTGTAAGCAGTACTACTGTAGTAAATGACTGTAAGTAGTACTACTGTAGTAAATGACTGTTAGTAGTACTACTGTAGTAAATGACTGTAAGTAGTACTACTGTAGTAAATGACTGTTAAGTAGTACTACTGTAGTAAATGACTGATAAGTAGTACTACTGTAGTAAATGACTGTAAGCAGTACCACTGTAGTAAATTACTGTGTAGTACTACTGGAGTAAATGACTGTTAGTAGTACTATTGTAATAAATGACTGTAAGCAGTACTACTGTAGTAAATGACTGTCAGTAGTACTATTGTAGTAAATGACTAAGTAGTACTACTGTTGTAAATGACTGTCAGTAGTACTACTGTAGTAAATGACTGTTAAGTAGTACTACTGTAGTAAATGACTGTTAAGCAGTACTACTGTAGTAAATGACTGTTAAGCAGTACTACTGTAGTAAATGACTGTTAAGTAGTACTACTGTAGTAAATGACTTTAAGCAGTACTACTGTAGTAAATGACTGTCAGTAGTACTACTGTAGTAAATGACTGTGTAGTACTACTGTAGTAAATGACTGTTAGTAGTACTATTGTAGTAAATGACTGTAAGTAGTACTACTGTAGTAAATGACTGTTAAGCAGTACTACTGTAGTAAATGACTGTTAGTAGTACTACTGTAGTAAATGACTGTTAAGTAGTACTACTGTAGTAAATGACTGTTAAGCAGTACTACTGTAGTAAATGACTGTTAGTAGTACTACTGTAGTAAGTGACTGTTAAGTAGTACTACTGTAGTAAATGACTGTAAAGCAGTACTACTGTAGTAAATGACTGTTAGTAGTACTATTGTAGTAAATGACTGTAAGTAGTACTACTGTAGTAAATGACTGTCAGTAGTACTACTGTAGTAAATGACTGTTAAGTAGTACTACTGTAGTAAATGACTGTTAATAGTACAACTGTAGTAAATGACTGTTAAGTAGTACTACTGTAGTCAATGACTGTTAAGCAGTACTACTGTAGTAAATGACTGTTAAGTAGTACTACTGTAGTAAATGACTGTAAGCAGTACTACTGTAGTAAATGACTGTTAAGCAGTACTACTGTAGTAAATGACTGTTAAGTAGTACTACTGTAGTAAATGACTTTAAGCAGTACTACTGTAGTAAATGACTGTCAGTAGTACTACTGTAGTAAATGACTGTGTAGTACTACTGTAGTAAATGACTGTTAGTAGTACTATTGTAGTAAATGACTGTAAGTAGTACTACTGTAGTAAATGACTGTTAAGCAGTACTACTGTTTTAAATGACTGTTAGTAGTACTATTGTAGTAAATGACTGTTAAGTAGTACTACTGTAGTAAATGACTGTTAAGCAGTACTACTGTTGTAAATGACTGTTAGTAGTACTATTGTATTAAATGACTGTTAAGTAGTACTCTGTAGTAAATGACTGTTAAGTACTGTAGCAAATGACTTAAGTAGTACTACTGTAGTAAATGACTGTTAAGTAGTACTACTGTAGTAAATGACTGTTAAGCAGTACTGCTGTAGTAAATGACTGTTAAGTACTGTAGCAAATGACTGTTAAGCAGTACTACTGTACTAAATGACTGTAAGTAGTACTACTGTAGTAAATGACTGTTAATAGTACTACTGTAGTAAATGACTGTAAGTAGTACTACTGTAGTAAATGACTGTTAAGCAGTACTACTGTAGTAAATGACTGTTAAGTAGTACTACTGTAGTAAATGACTGTTAACTAGTACTACTGTAGTAAATGACTGTAAGCAGTACCACTGTAGTAAATTACTGTGTAGTACTACTGGAGTAAATGACTGTTAGTAGTACTATTGTAGTAAATGACTGTGTAGTACTACTGTAGTAAATGACTGTTAGTGGTACTATTGTAGTAAATGACTGTAAGTAGTACTACTGTAGTAAATGACTGTCAGTAGTACTACTGTAGTAAATGACTGTTAAGTAGTACTACTGTAGTAAATGACTGTTAATAGTACAACTGTAGTAAATGACTGTTAAGTGGTACTACTGTAGTAAATGACTGTTAAGTAGTACTACTGTAGTAAATGACTGTTAATAGTACAACTGTAGTAAATGACTGTTAAGTGGTACTACTGTAGTAAATGACTGTTAAGTAGTACTACTGTAGTAAATGACTGTTAAGCAGTACTACTGCAGTAAATCACTGTTAAGTAGTACTACTGTAGTAAATGACTGTAAGCAGTACTACTGTAGTAAATGACTGTTAAGCAGTACTACTATAGTAAATGACTGTTAAGCAGTACTACTGTAGTAAATGACTGTTAAGTAGTACTACTGTAGTAAATGACTGTTAAGCAGTACTACTGTAGTAAATGACTGTTAAGTAGTACTACTGTAGTAAATGACTGTTAAGTAGTACTACTGTAGTAAATGAATGTAAGCAGTACTACTTTAGTAAATGACTGTTAAGCAGTACTACTGTAGTAAATGACTGTCAAGCAGTACTACTGTAGTAAATGACTGTAAGTAGTACTACTGTACTAAATGACTGTTAAGCAGTACTACTGTAGTAAATGACTGTTAAGTAGTACTACTGTAGTAAATGACTGTAAGCAGTACTACTGTAGTAAATGACTGTTAAGCAGTACTACTGTAGTAAATGACTGTTAAGTAGTACTACTGTAGTAAATGACTGTTAAGTAGTACTACTGTAGTAAATGACTGTAAGCAGTACTACTGTAGTAAATGACTGTTAAGTAGTACTACTGTAGTAAATGACTGTTAAGTAGTACTACTGTAGTAAATGAATGTAAGCAGTACTACTTTAGTAAATGACTGTTAAGCAGTACTACTGTAGTAAATGACTGTAAGTAGTACTACTGTAGTAAATGACTGTTAAGTAGTACTACTGTAGTAAATGACTGTTAAGTATTGTAGCAAATTACTGTTAAGCAGTACTACTGTAGTAAATGACTGTCAAGCAGTACTACTGTAGTAAATGACTGTAAGTAGTACTACTGTAGTAAATGACTGTTAAGCAGTACTACTGTAGTAAATGACTGTTAGTAGTACTACTGTAGTAAATGACTGTAAGCAGTACTACTGTAGTAAATGACTGTTAAGCAGTACTACTGTAGTAAATGACTGTTAATTAGTACTACTGTAGTAAATGACTGTTAAGTAGTACTACTGTAGTAAATGATAGTAAGCAGTACTACTGTAGTAAATGACTGTTAAGTAGTACTACTGTAGTAAATGACTGTTAAGTAGTACTACTGTAGTAAATGAATGTAAGCAGTACTACTTTAGTAAATGACTGTTAAGCAGTACTACTGTAGTAAATGACTGTCAAGCAGTACTACTGTAGTAAATGACTGTAAGTAGTACTACTGTGGTAAATGACTGTTAAGTAGTTCTACTGTAGTAAATGACTGTTAAGTAGTACTACTGTAGTAAATGACTGTTAAGTACTGTAGCAAATGACTGTTAAGTAGTACTACTGTAGTAAATGACTGTTAAGTAGTTCTACTGTAGTAAATGACTGTTAAGTAGTACTACTGTAGTAAATGACTAAGTAGTACTACTGTGGTAAATGACTGTTAAGTAGTACTACTGTAGTAAATGACTGTTAAGTACTGTAGCAAATGAAAGTTAAGTAGTACTACTGTAGTAAATGACTGTTAAGTAGTACTACTGTAGTAAATGACTGTTAAGTAGTACTACTGTAGCAAATGACTGTTAAGTAGTACTACTGTAGTAAATGACTGTAAGCAGTACTACTGTAGTAAATGACTGTAAGTAGTACTACTGTAGTATATGACTGTTAAGTAGTACTACTGTAGTAAATGACTGTTTAGTACTACTGTAGTAAATGACTGTAAGCAGTACTACTGTAGTAAATGACTGTAAGCAGTACTACTGTAGTAAATGACTGTAAGCAGTACTACTGTAGTAAATGACTGTTAAGTAGTACTACTGTAGTAAATGACTGTTAGGCAGTACTACTGTAGTAAATGACTGTTAAGTAGTACTACTGTAGTAAATGACTGTTAAGCAGTACTACTGTAGTAAATGACTGTTAAGTAGTACTACTGTAGTAAATGATTGTAAGCAGTACTACTGTAGTAAATGACTGTAAGTAGTACTACTGTAGTAAATGACTGTTAGTAGTACTACTGTAGTAAATGACTGTAAGTAGTACTACTGTAGTAAATGACTGTTAAGTAGTACTACTGTAGTAAATGACTGATAAGTAGTACTACTGTAGTAAATGACTGTAAGCAGTACCACTGTAGTAAATTACTGTGTAGTACTACTGGAGTAAATGACTGTTAGTAGTACTATTGTAGTAAATGACTGTAAGCAGTACTACTGTAGTAAATGACTGTCAGTAGTACTATTGTAGTAAATGACTAAGTAGTACTACTGTTGTAAATGACTGTCAGTAGTACTACTGTAGTAAATGACTGTTAAGTAGTACTACTGTAGTAAATGACTGTTAAGCAGTACTACTGTAGTAAATGACTGTTAAGTAGTACTACTGTAGTAAATGACTGTAAGCAGTACTACTGTAGTAAATGACTGTTAAGCAGTACTACTGTAGTAAATGACTGTTAAGTAGTACTACTGTAGTAAATGACTTTAAGCAGTACTACTGTAGTAAATGACTGTCAGTAGTACTACTGTAGTAAATGACTGTGTAGTACTACTGTAGTAAATGACTGTTAGTAGTACTATTGTAGTAAATGACTGTAAGTAGTACTACTGTAGTAAATGACTGTCAGTAGTACTACTGTAGTAAATGACTGTTAAGTAGTACTACTGTAGTAAATGACTGTTAATAGTACAACTGTAGTAAATGACTGTTAAGTGGTATTACTGTAGTAAATGACTGTTAAGTAGGACTACTGTAGTAAATGACTGTTAAGCAGTACTACTGTAGTAAATGACTGTTAAGTAGTACTACTGTAGTAAATGACTGTAAGCAGTACTACTGTAGTAAATGACTGTTAAGCAGTACTACCGTAGTAAATGACTGTTAAGTAGTACTACTGTAGTAAATGACTTTAAGCAGTACTACTGTAGTAAATGACTGTCAGTAGTACTACTGTAGTAAATGACTGTTAAGCAATACTACTGTAGTAAATGACTGTTAAGTAGTACTACTGTAGTAAATGACTGTTAAGCAGTACTACTGTAGTAAATGACTGTAAGTAGTACTACTGTAGTAAATGACTGTTAAGCAGTACTACTGTTGTAAATGACTGTTAGTAGTACTATTGTAGTAAATGACTGTTAAGTAGTACTACTGTAGTAAATGACTGTTAAGCAGTACTACTGTTGTAAATGACTGTTAGTAGTACTATTGTAGTAAATGACTGTTAAGTAGTACTACTGTAGTAAATGACTGTTAAGTACTGTAGCAAATGACTGTTAAGTAGTACTACTGTAGTAAATGACTGTTAAGTAGTACTACTGTAGTCAATGACTGTTAAGCAGTACTGCTGTAGTAAATGACTGTTAAGTACTGTAGCAAATGACTGTTAAGCAGTACTACTGTACTAAATGACTGTAAGTAGTACTACTGTAGTAAATGACTGTTAATAGTACTACTGTAGTAAATGACTGTAAGTAGTACTACTGTAGTAAATGACTGTTAAGCAGTACTACTGTAGTAAATGACTGTTAAGTAGTACTACTGTAGTAAATGACTGTTAACTAGTACTACTGTAGTAAATGACTGTAAGCAGTACCACTGTAGTAAATTACTGTGTAGTACTACTGGAGTAAATGACTGTTAGTAGTACTATTGTAGTAAATGACTGTAAGTAGTACTACTGTAGTAAATGACTGTCAGTAGTACTACTGTAGTAAATGACTGTGTAGTACTACTGTAGTAAATGACTGTTAGTAGTACTATTGTAGTAAATGACTGTAAGTAGTACTACTGTAGTAAATGACTGTCAGTAGTACTACTGTAGTAAATGACTGTTAAGTAGTACTACTGTAGTAAATGACTGTTAATAGTACAACTGTAGTAAATGACTGTTAAGTGGTACTACTGTAGTAAATGACTGTTAAGTAGTACAACTGTAGTAAATGACTGTTAAGTGGTACTACTGTAGTAAATGACTGTTAAGTAGTACTACTGTAGTAAATGACTGTTAAGCAGTACTACTGTAGTAAATCACTGTTAAGTAGTACTACTGTAGTAAATGACTGTAAGCAGTACTACTGTAGTAAATGACTGTTAAGCAGTACTACTGTAGTAAATGACTGTTAAGCAGTACTACTGTAGTAAATGACTGTTAAGTAGTACTACTGTAGTAAATGACTGTTAAGTAGTACTACTGTAGTAAATGAATGTAAGCAGTACTACTTTAGTAAATGACTGTTAAGCAGTACTACTGTAGTAAATGACTGTCAAGCAGTACTACTGTAGTAAATGACTGTAAGTAGTACTACTGTACTAAATGACTGTTAAGCAGTACTACTGTAGTAAATGACTGTTAAGTAGTACTACTGTAGTAAATGACTGTTAAGTAGTACTACTGTAGTAAATGACTGTTAAGTAGTACTACTGTAGTAAATGACTGTAAGCAGTACTACTGTAGTAAATGACTGTTAAGTAGTACTACTGTAGTAAATGACTGTTAAGTAGTACTACTGTAGTAAATGAATGTAAGCAGTACTACTTTAGTTAATGACTGTTAAGCAGTACTACTGTAGTAAATGACTGTAAGTAGTACTACTGTAGTAAATGACTGTTAAGTAGTACTACTGTAGTAAATGACTGTTAAGTACTGTAGCAAATGACTGTTAAGCAGTACTACTGTAGTAAATGACTGTCAAGCAGTACTACTGTAGTAAATGACTGTAAGTAGTACTACTGTAGTAAATGACTGTTAAGCAGTACTACTGTAGTAAATGACTGTTAGTAGTACTACTGTAGTAAATGACTGTAAGCAGTACTACTGTAGTAAATGACTGTTAAGCAGTACTACTGTAGTAAATGACTGTTAATTAGTACTACTGTAGTAAATGACTGTTAAGTAGTAGTACTGTAGTAAATGACTGTAAGCAGTACTACTGTAGTAAATGACTGTTAAGTAGTACTACTGTAGTAAATGACTGTTAAGTAGTACTACTGTAGTAAATGAATGTAAGCAGTACTACTTTAGTAAATGACTGTTAAGCAGTACTACTGTAGTAAATGACTGTCAAGCAGTACTACTGTAGTAAATGACTGTAAGTAGTACTACTGTGGTAAATGACTGTTAAGTAGTACTACTGTAGTAAATGACTGTTAAGTACTGTAGCAAATGACTGTTAAGTAGTTCTACTGTAGTAAATGACTGTTAAGTAGTTCTACTGTAGTAAATGACTGTTAAGTAGTACTACTGTAGTAAATGACTGTTAAGTATTGTAGCAAATGACTGTTAAGTAGTACTACTGTAGTAAATGACTGTTAAGTAGTTCTACTGTAGTAAATGACTGTTAAGTAGTACTACTGTAGTAAATGACTAAGTAGTACTACTGTGGTAAATGACTGTTAAGTAGTACTACTGTAGTAAATGACTGTTAAGTACTGTAGCAAATGACAGTTAAGTAGTACTACTGTAGTAAATGACTGTTAAGTAGTACTACTGTAGTAAATGACTGTTAAGTAGTACTACTGTAGCAAATGACTGTTAAGTAGTACTACTGTAGTAAATGACTGTAAGCAGTACTACTGTAGTAAATGACTGTAAGTAGTACTACTGTAGTATATGACTGTTAAGTAGTACTACTGTAGTAAATGACTGTTTAGTACTACTGTAGTAAATGACTGTAAGCAGTACTACTGTAGTAAATGACTGTAAGCAGTACTACTGTAGTAAATGACTGTAAGCAGTACTACTGTAGTAAATGACTGTTAAGTAGTACTACTGTAGTAAATGACTGTTAGGCAGTACTACTGTAGTAAATGACTGTTAAGTAGTACTACTGTAGTAAATGACGGTTAAGCAGTACTACTGTAGTAAATGACTGTTAAGTAGTACTACTGTAGTAAATGATTGTAAGCAGTACTACTGTAGTAAATGACTGTAAGTAGTACTACTGTAGTAAATGACTGTTAGTAGTACTACTGTAGTAAATGACTGTAAGTAGTACTACTGTAGTAAATGACTGTTAAGTAGTACTACTGTAGTAAATGACTGATAAGTAGTACTACTGTAGTAAATGACTGTAAGCAGTACCACTGTAGTAAATTACTGTGTAGTACTACTGGAGTAAATGACTGTTAGTAGTACTATTGTAGTAAATGACTGTAAGCAGTACTACTGTAGTAAATGACTGTCAGTAGTACTATTGTTGTAAATGACTGTAAGTAGTACTACTGTTGTACTGTAGTACTACTGTAGTACTACAGTAGTACTACTGTAGTAAATGACTGATAAGTAGTACTACTGTAGTAAATGACTGTAAGCAGTACCACTGTAGTAAATTACTGTGTAGTACTACTGGAGTAAATGACTGTTAGTAGTACTATTGTAGTAAATGACTGTAAGCAGTACTACTGTAGTAAATGACTGTCAGTAGTACTACTGTAGTAAATGACTGTGTAGTACTACTGTAGTAAATGACTGTTAGTAGTACTATTGTAGTAAATGACTGTAAGTAGTACTACTGTAGTAAATGACTGTCAGTAGTACTACTGTAGTAAATGACTGTTAAGTAGTACTACTGTAGTAAATGACTGTTAAGCAGTACTACTGTTGTAAATGACTGTTAGTAGTACTATTGTAGTAAATGACTGTTAAGTAGTACTACTGTAGTAAATGACTGTTAAGTACTGTAGCAAATGACTGTTAAGTAGTACTACTGTAGTAAATGACTGTTAAGTAGTACTACTGTAGTAAATGACTGTTAAGCAGTACTGCTGTAGTAAATGACTGTTAAGTACTGTAGCAAATGACTGTTAAGCAGTACTACTGTACTAAATGACTGTAAGTAGTACTACTGTAGTAAATGACTGTTAATAGTACTACTGTAGTAAATGACTGTAAGTAGTACTACTGTAGTAAATGACTGTTAGGCAGTACTACTGTAGTAAATGACTGTTAAGTAGTACTACTGTAGTAAATGACTGTTAACTAGTACTACTGTAGTAAATGACTGTAAGCAGTACCACTGTAGTAAATTACTGTGTAGTACTACTGGAGTAAATGACTGTTAGTAGTACTATTGTAGTAAATGACTGTAAGTAGTACTACTGTAGTAAATGACTGTCAGTAGTACTACTGTAGTAAATGACTGTGTAGTACTACTGTAGTAAATGACTGTTAGTAGTACTATTGTAGTAAATGACTGTAAGTAGTACTACTGTAGTAAATGACTGTCAGTAGTACTACTGTAGTAAATGACTGTTAAGTAGTACTACTGTAGTAAATGACTGTTAATAGTACAACTGTAGTAAATGACTGTTAAGTGGTACTACTGTAGTAAATGACTGTAAGTAGTACTACTGTAGTAAATGACTGTAAGCAGTACTACTGTAGTAAATGACTGTTAAGTAGTACTACTGTAGTAAATGACTGTTAGGTAGTACTACTGTAGTAAATGACTGTTAAGTAGTACTACTGTAGTAAATGACTGTTAAGCAGTACTACTGTAGTAAATGACTGTTAAGTAGTACTACTGTAGTAAATGATTGTAAGCAGTACTACTGTAGTAAATGACTGTAAGTAGTACTACTGTAGTAAATGACTGTTAGTAGTACTACTGTAGTAAATGACTGTAAGTAGTACTACTGTAGTAAATGACTGTTAAGTAGTACTACTGTAGTAAATGACTGATAAGTAGTACTACTGTAGTAAATGACTGTAAGCAGTACCACTGTAGTAAATTACTGTGTAGTACTACTGGAGTAAATGACTGTTAGTAGTACTATTGTAGTAAATGACTGTAAGCAGTACTACTGTAGTAAATGACTGTCAGTAGTACTATTGTTGTAAATGACTGTAAGTAGTACTACTGTTGTACTGTAGTACTACTGTAGTACTACAGTAGTACTACTGTAGTAAATGACTGATAAGTAGTACTACTGTAGTAAATGACTGTAAGCAGTACCACTGTAGTAAATTACTGTGTAGTACTACTGGAGTAAATGACTGTTAGTAGTACTATTGTAGTAAATGACTGTAAGCAGTACTACTGTAGTAAATGACTGTCAGTAGTACTACTGTAGTAAATGACTGTGTAGTACTACTGTAGTAAATGACTGTTAGTAGTACTATTGTAGTAAATGACTGTAAGTAGTACTACTGTAGTAAATGACTGTCAGTAGTACTACTGTAGTAAATGACTGTTAAGTAGTACTACTGTAGTAAATGACTGTTAATAGTACAACTGTAGTAAATGACTGTTAAGTGGTATTACTGTAGTAAATGACTGTTAAGTAGTACTACTGTAGTAAATGACTGTTAAGCAGTACTACTGTAGTAAATGACTGTTAAGTAGTACTACTGTAGTAAATGACTGTAAGCAGTACTACTGTAGTAAATGACTGTTAAGCAGTACTACCGTAGTAAATGACTGTTAAGTAGTACTACTGTAGTAAATGACTTTAAGCAGTACTACTGTAGTAAATGACTGTCAGTAGTACTACTGTAGTAAATGACTGTTAAGCAATACTACTGTAGTAAATGACTGTTAAGTAGTACTACTGTAGTAAATGACTATTAAGCAGTACTACTGTAGTAAATGACTGTAAGTAGTACTACTGTAGTAAATGACTGTTAAGCAGTACTACTGTTGTAAATAACTGTTAGTAGTACTATTGTAGTAAATGACTGTTAAGTAGTACTACTGTAGTAAATGACTGTTAAGCAGTACTACTGTTGTAAATGACTGTTAGTAGTACTATTGTAGTAAATGACTGTTAAGTAGTACTACTGTAGTAAATGACTGTTAAGTACTGTAGCAAATGACTGTTAAGTAGTACTACTGTAGTAAATGACTGTTAAGTAGTACTACTGTAGTAAATGACTGTTAAGCAGTACTGCTGTAGTAAATGACTGTTAAGTACTGTAGCAAATGACTGTTAAGCAGTACTACTG
Organism: Telmatherina bonti; assembly: GCF_933228915.1. Classification (NCBI taxonomy): domain Eukaryota; kingdom Metazoa; phylum Chordata; class Actinopteri; order Atheriniformes; family Telmatherinidae; genus Telmatherina; species Telmatherina bonti. Next base: position 42,470,432 of record NC_136624.1, on the reverse strand, counting down.
TACTAAATGACTGTAAGTAGTACTACTGTAGTAAATGACTGTTAATAGTACTACTGTAGTAAATGACTGTAAGTAGTACTACTGTAGTAAATGACTGTTAGGCAGTACTACTGTAGTAAATGACTGTTAAGTAGTACTACTGTAGTAAATGACTGTTAACTAGTACTACTGTAGTAAATGACTGTAAGCAGTACCACTGTAGTAAATTACTGTGTAGTACTACTGGAGTAAATGACTGTTAGTAGTACTATTGTAGTAAATGACTGTAAGTAGTACTACTGTAGTAAATGACTGTCAGTAGTACTACTGTAGTAAATGACTGTGTAGTACTACTGTAGTAAATGACTGTTAGTAGTACTATTGTAGTAAATGACTGTAAGTAGTACTACTGTAGTAAATGACTGTCAGTAGTACTACTGTAGTAAATGACTGTTAAGTAGTACTACTGTACTAAATGACTGTTAATAGTACAACTGTAGTAAATGACTGTTAAGTGGTACTACTGTAGTAAATGACTGTTAAGTAGTACTACTGTAGTAAATGACTGTTAATAGTACAACTGTAGTAAATGACTGTTAAGTGGTACTACTGTAGTAAATGACTGTTAAGTAGTACTACTGTAGTAAATGACTGTTAAGCAGTACTACTCTAGTAAATCACTGTTAAGTAGTACTATTGTAGTAAATGACTGTAAGCAGTACTACTGTAGTAAATGACTGTTAAGTAGTACTACTGTAGTAAATGACTGTTAAGCAGTACTACTGTAGTAAATGACTGTTAAGTAGTACTACTGTAGTAAATGACTGTTAAGTAGTACTACTGTAGTAAATGAATGTAAGCAGTACTACTTTAGTAAATGACTGTTAAGCAGTACTACTGTAGTAAATGACTGTCAAGCAGTACTACTGTAGTAAATGACTGTAAGTAGTACTACTGTACTAAATGACTGTTAAGCAGTACTACTGTAGTAAATGACTGTTAAGTAGTACTACTGTAGTAAATGACTGTAAGCAGTACTACTTTAGTAAATGACTGTTAAGCAGTACTACTGTAGTAAATGACTGTTAAGTAGTACTACTGTAGTAAATGACTGTTAAGTAGTACTACTGTAGTAAATGACTGTAAGCAGTACTACTGTAGTAAATGACTGTTAAGTAGTACTACTGTAGTAAATGACTGTTAAGTAGTACTACTGTAGTAAATGAATGTAAGCAGTACTACTTTAGTAAATGACTGTTAAGCAGTACTACTGTAGTAAATGACTGTAAGTAGTACTACTGTAGTAAATGACTGTTAAGTAGTACTACTGTAGTAAATGACTGTTAAGTACTGTAGCAAATGACTGTTAAGCAGTACTACTGTAGTAAATGACTGTCAAGCAGTACTACTGTAGTAAATGACTGTAAGTAGTACTACTGTAGTAAATGACTGTTAAGCAGTACTACTGTAGTAAATGACTGTTAGTAGTACTACTGTAGTAAATGACTGTAAGCAGTACTACTGTAGTAAATGACTGTTAAGCAGTACTACTGTAGTAAATGACTGTTAATTAGTACTACTGTAGTAAATGACTGTTAAGTAGTACTACTGTAGTAAATGACTGTAAGCAGTACTACTGTAGTAAATGACTGTTAAGTAGTACTACTGTAGTAAATGACTGTTAAGTAGTACTACTGTAGTAAATGAATGTAAGCAGTACTACTGTAGTAAATGACTGTTAAGCAGTACTACTGTAGTAAATGACTGTCAAGCAGTACTACTGTAGTAAATGACTGTAAGTAGTACTACTGTGGTAAATGACTGTTAAGTAGTCCTACTGTAGTAAATGACTGTTAAGTACTGTAGCAAATGACTGTTAAGTAGTTCTACTGTAGTAAATGACTGTTAAGTATTTCTACTGTAGTAAATGACTGTTAAGTAGTACTACTGTAGTAAATGACTGTTAAGTACTGTAGCAAATGACTGTTAAGTAGTACTACTGTAGTAAATGACTGTTAAGTAGTTCTACTGTAGTAAATGACTGTTAAGTAGTACTACTGTAGTAAATGACTGTAAGTAGTACAACTGTGGTAAATGACTGTTAAGTAGTACTACTGTAGTAAATGACTGTTAAGTACTGTAGCAAACGACAGTTAAGTATTACTACTGTAGTAAATGACTGTTAAGTAGTTCTACTGTAGTAAATGACTGTTAAGTAGTACTACTGTAGTAAATGACTGTTAAGTAGTACTACTGTAGCAAATGACTGTTAAGTACTACTACTGTAGTAAATGACTGTAAGCAGTACTACTGTAGTAAAAGACTGTAAGTAGTACTACTGTAGTATATGACTGTTAAGTAGTACTACTGTAGTAAATGACTGTTTAGTACTACTGTAGTAAATGACTGTAAGCAGTACTACTGTAGTAAATGACTGTAAGCAGTACTACTGTAGTAAATGACTGTAAGCAGTACTACTGTAGTAAATGACTGTTAAGTAGTACTACTGTAGTAAATGACTGTTAGGCAGTACTACTGTAGTAAATGACTGTTAAGTAGTACTACTGTAGTAAATGACTGTTAAGCAGTACTACTGTAGTAAATGACTGTTAAGTAGTACTACTGTAGTAAATGATTGTAAGCAGTACTACTGTAGTAAATGACTGTAAGTAGTACTACTGTAGTAAATGACTGTAAGTAGTACTACTGTAGTAAATGACTGTTAGTAGTACTACTGTAGTAAATGACTGTAAGTAGTACTACTGTAGTAAATGACTGTTAAGTAGTACTACTGTAGTAAATGACTGATAAGTAGTACTACTGTAGTAAATGACTGTAAGCAGTACCACTGTAGTAAATTACTGTGTAGTACTACTGGAGTAAATGACTGTTAGTAGTACTATTGTAGTAAATGACTGTAAGCAGTACTACTGTAGTAAATGACTGTCAGTAGTACTATTGTAGTAAATGACTGTTAAGTAGTACTACTGTAGTAAATGACTGTAAGTAGTACTACTGTGGTAAATGACTGTTAAGTAGTACTACTGTAGTAAATGACTGTTAAGTACTGTAGCAAATGACAGTTAAGTAGTACTACTGTAGTAAATGACTGTTAAGTAGTTCTACTGTAGTAAATGACTGTTAAGTAGTACTACTGTAGTAAATGACTGTTAAGTAGTACTACTGTAGCAAATGACTGTTAAGTACTACTACTGTAGTAAATGACTGTAAGCACTACTACTGTAGTAAATGACTGTAAGTAGTACTACTGTAGTATATGACTGTTAAGTAGTACTACTGTAGTAAATGACTGTTTAGTACTACTGTAGTAAATGACTGTAAGCAGTACTATTGTAGTAAATGACTGTAAGCAGTACTACTGTAGTAAATGACTGTAAGCAGTACTACTGTAGTAAATGACTGTTAAGTAGTACTACTGTAGTAAATGACTGTTAGGCAGTACTACTGTAGTAAATGACTGTTAAGTAGTACTACTGTAGTAAATGACTGTTAAGCAGTACTACTGTAGTAAATGACTGTTAAGTAGTACTACTGTAGTAAATGATTGTAAGCAGTACTACTGTAGTAAATGACTGTAAGTAGTACTACTGTAGTAAATGACTGTTAGTAGTACTACTGTAGTAAATGACTGTAAGTAGTACTACTGTAGTAAATGACTGTTAAGTAGTACTACTGTAGTAAATGACTGATAAGTAGTACTACTGTAGTAAATGACTGTAAGCAGTACCACTGTATTAAATTACTGTGTAGTACTACTGGAGTAAATGACTGTTAGTAGTACTATTGTAGTAAATGACTGTAAGCAGTACTACTGTAGTAAATGACTGTCAGTAGTACTATTGTAGTAAATGACTGTAAGTAGTACTACTGTTGTAAATGACTGTCAGTAGTACTACTGTAGTAAATGACTGTTAAGTAGTACTACTGTAGTAAATGACTGTTAAGTACTGTAGCAAATGACTGTTAAGTAGTACTACTGTAATAAATTACTGTTAAGTAGTACTATTGTAGTAAATGACTGTTAAGTAGTACTACTGTAGTAAATGACTGTTAAGTACTGTAGCAAATGACTGTTAAGTAGTACTACTGTAGTAAATGACTGTTAAGTAGTACTACTGTAGTAAATGACTGTTAAGCAGTACTGCTGTAGTAAATGACTGTTAAGTACTGTAGCAAATGACTGTTAAGCAGTACTACTGTACTAAATGACTGTAAGTAGTACTACTGTAGGAAATGACTGTTAATAGTACTACTGTAGTAAATGACTGTAAGTAGTACTACTGTAGTAAATGACTGTTAAGCAGTACTACTGTAGTAAATGACTGTTAAGTAGTACTACTGTAGTAAATGACTGTTAACTAGTACTACTGTAGTAAATGACTGTAAGCAGTACCACTGTAGTAAATTACTGTGTAGTACTACTGGAGTAAATGACTGTTAGTAGTACTATTGTAGTAAATGACTGTAAGTAGTACTACTGTAGTAAATGACTGTCAGTAGTACTACTGTAGTAAATGACTGTGTAGTACTACTGTAGTAAATGACTGTTAGTAGTACTATTGTAGTAAATGACTGTAAGTAGTACTACTGTAGTAAATGACTGTCAGTAGTACTACTGTAGTAAATGACTGTTAAGTAGTACTACTGTAGTAAATGACTGTTAATAGTACAACTGTAGTAAATGACTGTTAAGTGGTACTACTGTAGTAAATGACTGTTAAGTAGTACTACAGTAGTAAATGACTGTTAAGCAGTACTACTGTAGTAAATCACTGTTAAGTAGTACTACTGTAGTAAATGACTGTAAGCAGTACTACTGTAGTAAATGACTGTTAAGCAGTACTACTGTAGTAAATGACTGTTAAGCAGTACTACTGTAGTAAATGACTGTTAAGTAGTACTACTGTAGTAAATGACTGTTAAGCAGTACTACTGTAGTAAATGACTGTTAAGTGGTACTACTGTAGTAAATGACTGTTAAGTAGTACTACTGTAGTAAATGAATGTAAGCAGTACTACTTTAGTAAATGACTGTTAAGCAGTACTACTGTAGTAAATGACTGTCAAGCAGTACTACTGTAGTAAATGACTGTAAGTAGTACTACTGTACTAAATGACTGTTAAGCAGTACTACTGTAGTAAATGACTGTTAAGTAGTACTACTGTAGTAAATGACTGTAAGCAGTACTACTGTAGTAAATGACTGTTAAGCAGTACTACTGTAGTAAATGACTGTTAAGTAGTACTACTGTAGTAAATGACTGTTAAGTAGTACTACTGTAGTAAATGACTGTTAAGCAGTACTGCTGTAGTAAATGACTGTTAAGTACTGTAGCAAATGACTGTTAAGCAGTACTACTGTAGTAAATGACTGTTAAGTAGTACTACTGTAGTAAATGACTGTTAATAGTACTACTGTAGTAAATGACTGTAAGTAGTACTACTGTAGTAAATGACTGTTAAGCAGTACTACTGTAGTAAATGACTGTTAAGTAGTACTACTGTAGTAAATGACTGTTAACTAGTACTACTGTAGTAAATGACTGTAAGCAGTACCACTGTAGTAAATTACTGTGTAGTACTACTGGAGTAAATGACTGTTAGTAGTACTATTGTAGTAAATGACTGTAAGTAGTACTACTGTAGTAAATGACTGTCAGTAGTACTACTGTAGTAAATGACTGTGTAGTACTACTGTAGTAAATGACTGTTAGTAGTACTATTGTAGTAAATGACTGTAAGTAGTACTACTGTAGTAAATGACTGTCAGTAGTACTACTGTAGTAAATGACTGTTAAGTAGTACTACTGTAGTAAATGACTGTTAATAGTACAACTGTAGTAAATGACTGTTAAGTGGTACTACTGTAGTAAATGACTGTTAAGTAGTACTACAGTAGTAAATGACTGTTAAGCAGTACTACTGTAGTAAATCACTGTTAAGTAGTACTACTGTAGTAAATGACTGTAAGCAGTACTACTGTAGTAAATGACTGTTAAGCAGTACTACTGTAGTAAATGACTGTTAAGCAGTACTACTGTAGTAAATGACTGTTAAGTAGTACTACTGTAGTAAATGACTGTTAAGCAGTACTACTGTAGTAAATGACTGTTAAGTAGTACTACTGTAGTAAATGACTGTTAAGTAGTACTACTGTAGTAAATGAATGTAAGCAGTACTACTTTAGTAAATGACTGTTAAGCAGTACTACTGTAGTAAATGACTGTCAAGCAGTACTACTGTAGTAAATGACTGTAAGTAGTACTACTGTACTAAATGACTGTTAAGCAGTACTACTGTAGTAAATGACTGTTAAGTAGTACTACTGTAGTAAATGACTGTAAGCAGTACTACTGTAGTAAATGACTGTTAAGCAGTACTACTGTAGTAAATGACTGTTAAGTAGTACTACTGTAGTAAATGACTGTTAAGTAGTACTACTGTAGTAAATGACTGTAAGCAGTACTACTGTAGTAAATGACTGTTAAGTAGTACTACTGTAGTAAATGACTGTTAAGTAGTACTACTGTAGTAAATGAATGTAAGCAGTACTACTTTAGTAAATGACTGTTAAGCAGTACTACTGTAGTAAATGACTGTAAGTAGTACTACTGTAGTAAATGACTGTTAAGTAGTACTACTGTAGTAAATGACTGTTAAGTACTGTAGCAAATGACTGTTAAGCAGTACTACTGTAGTAAATGACTGTCAAGCAGTACTACTGTAGTAAATGACTGTAAGTAGTACTACTGTAGTAAATGACTGTTAAGCAGTACTACTGTAGTAAATGACTGTTAGTAGTACTACTGTAGTAAATGACTGTAAGCAGTACTACTGTAGTAAATGACTGTTAAGCAGTACTACTGTAGTAAATGACTGTTAATTAGTACTACTGTAGTAAATGACTGTAAGCAGTACTACTGTAGTAAATGACTGTTAAGTAGTACTACTGTAGTAAATGACTGTTAAGTAGTACTACTGTAGTAAATGAATGTAAGCAGTACTACTTTAGTAAATGACTGTTAAGCAGTACTACTGTAGTAAATGACTGTCAAGCAGTACTACTGTAGTAAATGACTGTAAGTAGTACTACTGTGGTAAATGACTGTTAAGTAGTACTACTGTAGTAAATGACTGTTAAGTACTGTAGCAAATGACTGTTAAGTAGTTCTACTGTAGTAAATGACTGTTAAGTAGTTCTACTGTAGTAAATGACTGTTAAGTAGTACTACTGTAGTAAATGACTGTTAAGTACTGTATCAAATGACTGTTAAGTAGTACTACTGTAGTAAATGACTGTTAAGTAGTTCTACTGTAGTAAATGACTGTTAAGTAGTACTACTGTAGTAAATGACTGTAAGTAGTACTACTTTGGTAAATGACTGTTAAGTAGTACTACTGTAGTAAATGACTGTTAAGTACTGTAGCAAATGACAGTTAAGTAGTACTACTGTAGTAAATGACTGTTAAGTAGTTCTACTGTAGTAAATGTCTGTTAAGTAGTACTACTGTAGTAAATGACTGTTAAGTAGTACTACTGTAGTAAATGACTGTTAAGTAGTACTACTGTAGTAAATGAATGTAAGCAGTACTACTTTAGTAAATGACTGTTAAGCAGTACTACTGTAGTAAATGACTGTCAAGCAGTACTACTGTAGTAAATGACTGTAAGTAGTACTACTGTACTAAATGACTGTTAAGCAGTACTACTGTAGTAAATGACTGTTAAGTAGTACTACTGTAGTAAATGACTGTAAGCAGTACTACTGTAGTAAATGACTGTTAAGCAGTACTACTGTAGTAAATGACTGTTAAGTAGTACTACTGTAGTAAATGACTGTTAAGTAGTACTACTGTAGTAAATGACTGTAAGCAGTACTACTGTAGTAAATGACTGTTAAGTAGTACTACTGTAGTAAATGACTGTTAAGTAGTACTACTGTAGTAAATGAATGTAAGCAGTACTACTTTAGTAAATGACTGTTAAGCAGTACTACTGTAGTAAATGACTGTAAGTAGTACTACTGTAGTAAATGACTGTTAAGTAGTACTACTGTAGTAAATGACTGTTAAGTACTGTAGCAAATGACTGTTAAGCAGTACTACTGTAGTAAATGACTGTCAAGCAGTACTACTGTAGTAAATGACTGTAAGTAGTACTACTGTAGTAAATGACTGTTAAGCAGTACTACTGTAGTAAATGACTGTTAGTAGTACTACTGTAGTAAATGACTGTAAGCAGTACTACTGTAGTAAATGACTGTTAAGCAGTACTACTGTAGTAAATGACTGTTAATTAGTACTACTGTAGTAAATGACTGTAAGCAGTACTACTGTAGTAAATGACTGTTAAGTAGTACTACTGTAGTAAATGACTGTTACGTAGTACTACTGTAGTAAATGAATGTAAGCAGTACTACTTTAGTAAATGACTGTTAAGCAGTACTACTGTAGTAAATGACTGTCAAGCAGTACTACTGTAGTAAATGACTGTAAGTAGTACTACTGTGGTAAATGACTGTTAAGTAGTACTACTGTAGTAAATGACTGTTAAGTACTGTAGCAAATGACTGTTAAGTAGTTCTACTGTAGTAAATGACTGTTAAGTAGTTCTACTGTAGTAAATGACTGTTAAGTAGTACTACTGTAGTAAATGACTGTTAAGTACTGTATCAAATGACTGTTAAGTAGTACTACTGTAGTAAATGACTGTTAAGTAGTTCTACTGTAGTAAATGACTGTTAAGTAGTACTACTGTAGTAAATGACTGTAAGTAGTACTACTTTGGTAAATGACTGTTAAGTAGTACTACTGTAGTAAATGACTGTTAAGTACTGTAGCAAATGACAGTTAAGTAGTACTACTGTAGTAAATGACTGTTAAGTAGTTCTACTGTAGTAAATGACTGTTAAGTAGTACTACTGTAGTAAATGACTGTTTAGTACTACTGTAGCAAATGACTGTTAAGTAGTACTACTGTAGTAAATGACTGTAAGCAGTACTACTGTAGTAAATGACTGTAAGTAGTACTACTGTAGTATATGACTGTTAAGTAGTACTACTGTAGTAAATGACTGTTTAGTACTACTGTAGTGAATGACTGTAAGCAGTACTACTGTAGTAAATGACTGTAAGCAGTACTACTGTAGTAAATGACTGTAAGCAGTACTACTGTAGTAAATGACTGTTAAGTAGTACTACTGTAGTAAATGACTGTTAGGCAGTACTACTGTAGTAAATGACTGTTAGGCAGTACTACTGTAGTAAATGACTGTTAAGTAGTACTACTGTAGTAAATGACTGTTAAGCAGTACTACTGTAGTAAATGACTGTTAAGCAGTACTACTGTACTAAATGACTGTAAGTAGTACTACTGTAGTAAATGACTGTTAATAGTACTACTGTAGTAAATGACTGTAAGTAGTACTACTGTAGTAAATGACTGTTAAGCAGTACTACTGTAGTAAATGACTGTTAAGTAGTACTACTGTAGTAAATGACTGTTAACTAGTACTACTGTAGTAAATGACTGTAAGCAGTACCACTGTAGTAAATTACTGTGTAGTACTACTGGAGTAAATGACTGTTAGTAGTACTATTGTAGTAAATGACTGTAAGTAGTACTACTGTAGTAAATGACTGTCAGTAGTACTACTGTAGTAAATGACTGTGTAGTACTACTGTAGTAAATGACTGTTAGTAGTACTATTGTAGTAAATGACTGTAAGTAGTACTACTGTAGTAAATGACTGTCAGTAGTACTACTGTAGTAAATGACTGTTAAGTAGTACTACTGTAGTAAATGACTGTTAAGTAGTACTACTGTAGTAAATGAATGTAAGCAGTACTACTTTAGTAAATGATTGTTAAGCAGTACTACTGTAGTAAATGACTGTAAGTAGTACTACTGTAGTAAATGACTGTTAAGTAGTACTACTGTAGTAAATGACTGTTAAGTACTGTAGCAAATGACTGTTAAGCAGTACTACTGTAGTAAATGACTGTCAAGCAGTACTACTGTAGTAAATGACTGTAAGTAGTACTACTGTAGTAAATGACTGTTAAGCAGTACTACTGTAGTAAATGACTGTTAGTAGTACTACTGTAGTAAATGACTGTAAGCAGTACTACTGTAGTAAATGACTTTTAATTAGTACTACTGTAGTAAATGACTGTTAAGTAGTACTACTGTAGTAAATGACTGTAAGCAGTACTACTGTAGTAAATGACTGTTAAGTAGTACTACTGTAGTAAATGACTGTTAAGTAGTACTACTGTAGTAAATGAATGTAAGCAGTACTACTTTAGTAAATGACTGTTAAGCAGTACTACTGTAGTAAATGACTGTCAAGCAGTACTACTGTAGTAAATGACTGTAAGTAGTACTACTGTGGTAAATGACTGTTAAGTAGTACTACTGTAGTAAATGACTGTTAAGTACTGTAGCAAATGACTGTTAAGTAGTTCTACTGTAGTAAATGACTGTTAAGTAGTTCTACTGTAGTAAATGACTGTTAAGTAGTACTACTGTAGTAAATGACTGTTAAGTACTGTATCAAATGACTGTTAAGTAGTACTACTGTAGTAAATGACTGTTAAGTAGTTCTACTGTAGTAAATGACTGTTAAGTAGTACTACTGTAGTAAATGACTGTAAGTAGTACTACTTTGGTAAATGACTGTTAAGTAGTACTACTGTAGTAAATGACTGTTAAGTACTGTAGCAAATGACAGTTAAGTAGTACTACTGTAGTAAATGACTGTTAAGTAGTTCTACTGTAGTAAATGACTGTTAAGTAGTACTACTGTAGTAAATCACTGTTAAGTAGTACTACTGTAGTAAATGACTGTTAAGTAGTACTACTGTAGTAAATGAATGTAAGCAGTACTACTTTAGTAAATGACTGTTAAGCAGTACTACTGTAGTAAATGACTGTCAAGCAGTACTACTGTAGTAAATGACTGTAAGTAGTACTACTGTACTAAATGACTGTTAAGCAGTACTACTGTAGTAAATGACTGTTAAGTAGTACTACTGTAGTAAATGACTGTAAGCAGTACTACTGTAGTAAATGACTGTTAAGCAGTACTACTGTAGTAAATGACTGTTAAGTAGTACTACTGTAGTAAATGACTGTTAAGTAGTACTACTGTAGTAAATGACTGTAAGCAGTACTACTGTAGTAAATGACTGTTAAGTAGTACTACTGTAGTAAATGACTGTTAAGTAGTACTACTGTAGTAAATGAATGTAAGCAGTACTACTTTAGTAAATGACTGTTAAGCAGTACTACTGTAGTAAATGACTGTAAGTAGTACTACTGTAGTAAATGACTGTTAAGTAGTACTACTGTAGTAAATGACTGTTAAGTACTGTAGCAAATGACTGTTAAGCAGTACTACTGTAGTAAATGACTGTCAAGCAGTACTACTGTAGTAAATGACTGTAAGTAGTACTACTGTAGTAAATGACTGTTAAGCAGTACTACTGTAGTAAATGACTGTTAGTAGTACTACTGTAGTAAATGACTGTAAGCAGTACTACTGTAGTAAATGACTGTTAAGCAGTACTACTGTAGTAAATGACTGTTAATTAGTACTACTGTAGTAAATGACTGTAAGCAGTACTACTGTAGTAAATGACTGTTAAGTAGTACTACTGTAGTAAATGACTGTTAAGTAGTACTACTGTAGTAAATGAATGTAAGCAGTACTACTTTAGTAAATGACTGTTAAGCAGTACTACTGTAGTAAATGACTGTCAAGCAGTACTACTGTAGTAAATGACTGTAAGTAGTACTACTGTGGTAAATGACTGTTAAGTAGTACTACTGTAGTAAATGACTGTTAAGTACTGTAGCAAATGACTGTTAAGTAGTTCTACTGTAGTAAATGACTGTTAAGTAGTTCTACTGTAGTAAATGACTGTTAAGTAGTACTACTGTAGTAAATGACTGTTAAGTACTGTATCAAATGACTGTTAAGTAGTACTACTGTAGTAAATGACTGTTAAGTAGTTCTACTGTAGTAAATGACTGTTAAGTAGTACTACTGTAGTAAATGACTGTAAGTAGTACTACTTTGGTAAATGACTGTTAAGTAGTACTACTGTAGTAAATGACTGTTAAGTACTGTAGCAAATGACAGTTAAGTAGTACTACTGTAGTAAATGACTGTTAAGTAGTTCTACTGTAGTAAATGACTGTTAAGTAGTACTACTGTAGTAAATGACTGTTTAGTACTACTGTAGCAAATGACTGTTAAGTAGTACTACTGTAGTAAATGACTGTAAGCAGTACTACTGTAGTAAATGACTGTAAGTAGTACTACTGTAGTATATGACTGTTAAGTAGTACTACTGTAGTAAATGACTGTTTAGTACTACTGTAGTGAATGACTGTAAGCAGTACTACTGTAGTAAATGACTGTAAGCAGTACTACTGTAGTAAATGACTGTAAGCAGTACTACTGTAGTAAATGACTGTTAAGTAGTACTACTGTAGTAAATGACTGTTAGGCAGTACTACTGTAGTAAATGACTGTTAGGCAGTACTACTGTAGTAAATGACTGTTAAGTAGTACTACTGTAGTAAATGACTGTTAAGCAGTACTACTGTAGTAAATGACTGTTAAGCAGTACTACTGTACTAAATGACTGTAAGTAGTACTACTGTAGTAAATGACTGTTAATAGTACTACTGTAGTAAATGACTGTAAGTAGTACTACTGTAGTAAATGACTGTTAAGCAGTACTACTGTAGTAAATGACTGTTAAGTAGTACTACTGTAGTAAATGACTGTTAACTAGTACTACTGTAGTAAATGACTGTAAGCAGTACCACTGTAGTAAATTACTGTGTAGTACTACTGGAGTAAATGACTGTTAGTAGTACTATTGTAGTAAATGACTGTAAGTAGTACTACTGTAGTAAATGACTGTCAGTAGTACTACTGTAGTAAATGACTGTGTAGTACTACTGTAGTAAATGACTGTTAGTAGTACTATTGTAGTAAATGACTGTAAGTAGTACTACTGTAGTAAATGACTGTCAGTAGTACTACTGTAGTAAATGACTGTTAAGTAGTACTACTGTAGTAAATGACTGTTAAGTAGTACTACTGTAGTAAATGAATGTAAGCAGTACTACTTTAGTAAATGACTGTTAAGCAGTACTACTGTAGTAAATGACTGTAAGTAGTACTACTGTAGTAAATGACTGTTAAGTAGTACTACTGTAGTAAATGACTGTTAAGTACTGTAGCAAATGACTGTTAAGCAGTACTACTGTAGTAAATGACTGTCAAGCAGTACTACTGTAGTAAATGACTGTAAGTAGTACTACTGTAGTAAATGACTGTTAAGCAGTACTACTGTAGTAAATGACTGTTAGTAGTACTACTGTAGTAAATGACTGTAAGCAGTACTACTGTAGTAAATGACTGTTAAGCAGTACTACTGTAGTAAATGACTGTTAATTAGTACTACTGTAGTAAATGACTGTTAAGTAGTACTACTGTAGTAAATGACTGTAAGCAGTACTACTGTAGTAAATGACTGTTAAGTAGTACTACTGTAGTAAATGACTGTTAAGTAGTACTACTGTAGTAAATGAATGTAAGCAGTACTACTTTAGTAAATGACTGTTAAGCAGTACTACTGTAGTAAATGACTGTCAAGCAGTACTACTGTAGTAAATGACTGTAAGTAGTACTACTGTGGTAAATGACTGTTAAGTAGTACTACTGTAGTAAATGACTGTTAAGTACTGTAGCAAATGACTGTTAAGTAGTTCTACTGTAGTAAATGACTGTTAAGTAGTTCTACTGTAGTAAATGACTGTTAAGTAGTACTACTGTAGTAAATGACTGTTAAGTACTGTATCAAATGACTGTTAAGTAGTACTACTGTAGTAAATGACTGTTAAGTAGTTCTACTGTAGTAAATGACTGTTAAGTAGTACTACTGTAGTAAATGACTGTTAAGTAGTATTACTGTAGCAAATGACTGTTAAGTAGTACTACTGTAGTAAATGACTGTAAGCAGTACTACTGTAGTAAATGACTGTAAGTAGTACTACTGTAGTATATGACTGTTAAGTAGTACTACTGTAGTAAATGACTGTTTAGTACTACTGTAGTAAATGACTGTAAGCAGTACTACTGTAGTAAATGACTGTAAGCAGTACTACTGTAGTAAATGACTGTAAGCAGTACTACTGTAGTAAATGACTGTTAAGTAGTACTACTGTAGTAAATGACTGTTAGGCAGTACTACTGTAGTAAATGACTGTTAAGCAGTACTACTGTAGTAAATGACTGTTAAGCAGTACTACTGTACTAAATGACTGTAAGTAGTACTACTGTAGTAAATGACTGTTAATAGTACTACTGTAGTAAATGACTGTAAGTAGTACTACTGTAGTAAATTACTGTTAAGCAGTACTACTGTAGTAAATGACTGTTAAGTAGTACTACTGTAGTAAATGACTGTTAACTACTACTACTGTAGTAAATGACTGTAAGCAGTACCACTGTAGTAAATTACTGTGTAGTACTACTGGAGTAAATGACTGTTAGTAGTACTATTGTAGTAAATGACTGTAAGTAGTACTACTGTAGTAAATGACTGTAAGTAGTACTACTTTGGTAAATGACTGTTAAGTAGTACTACTGTAGTAAATGACTGTTAAGTACTGTAGCAAATGACAGTTAAGTAGTACTACTGTAGTAAATGACTGTTAAGTAGTTCTACTGTAGTAAATGACTGTTAAGTAGTACTACTGTAGTAAATGACTGTTTAGTACTACTGTAGCAAATGACTGTTAAGTAGTACTACTGTAGTAAATGACTGTAAGCAGTACTACTGTAGTAAATGACTGTAAGTAGTACTACTGTAGTATATGACTGTTAAGTAGTACTACTGTAGTAAATGACTGTTTAGTACTACTGTAGTGAATGACTGTAAGCAGTACTACTGTAGTAAATGACTGTAAGCAGTACTACTGTAGTAAATGACTGTAAGCAGTACTACTGTAGTAAATGACTGTTAAGTAGTACTACTGTAGTAAATGACTGTTAGGCAGTACTACTGTAGTAAATGACTGTTAGGCAGTACTACTGTAGTAAATGACTGTTAAGTAGTACTACTGTAGTAAATGACTGTTAAGCAGTACTACTGTAGTAAATGACTGTTAAGCAGTACTACTGTACTAAATTACTGTAAGTAGTACTACTGTAGTAAATGACTGTTAATAGTACTACTGTAGTAAATGACTGTAAGTAGTACTACTGTAGTAAATGACTGTTAAGCAGTACTACTGTAGTAAATGACTGTTAAGTAGTACTACTGTAGTAAATGACTGTTAACTAGTACTACTGTAGTAAATGACTGTAAGCAGTACCACTGTAGTAAATTACTGTGTAGTACTACTGGAGTAAATGACTGTTAGTAGTACTATTGTAGTAAATGACTGTAAGTAGTACTACTGTAGTAAATGACTGTCAGTAGTACTACTGTAGTAAATGACTGTGTAGTACTACTGTAGTAAATGACTGTTAGTAGTACTATTGTAGTAAATGACTGTAAGTAGTACTACTGTAGTAAATGACTGTCAGTAGTACTACTGTAGTAAATGACTGTTAAGTAGTACTACTGTAGTAAATGACTGTTAAGTAGTACTACTGTAGTAAATGAATGTAAGCAGTACTACTTTAGTAAATGACTGTTAAGCAGTACTACTGTAGTAAATGACTGTAAGTAGTACTACTGTAGTAAATGACTGTTAAGTAGTACTACTGTAGTAAATGACTGTTAAGTACTGTAGCAAATGACTGTTAAGCAGTACTACTGTAGTAAATGACTGTCAAGCAGTACTACTGTAGTAAATGACTGTAAGTAGTACTACTGTAGTAAATGACTGTTAAGCAGTACTACTGTAGTAAATGACTGTTAGTAGTACTACTGTAGTAAATGACTGTAAGCAGTACTACTGTAGTAAATGACTGTTAAGCAGTACTACTGTAGTAAATGACTGTTAATTAGTACTACTGTAGTAAATGACTGTTAAGTAGTACTACTGTAGTAAATGACTGTAAGCAGTACTACTGTAGTAAATGACTGTTAAGTAGTACTACTGTAGTAAATGACTGTTAAGTAGTACTACTGTAGTAAATGAATGTAAGCAGTACTACTTTAGTAAATGACTGTTAAGCAGTACTACTGTAGTAAATGACTGTCAAGCAGTACTACTGTAGTAAATGACTGTAAGTAGTACTACAGTGGTAAATGACTGTTAAGTAGTACTACTGTAGTAAATGACTGTTAAGTACTGTAGCAAATGACTGTTAAGTAGTTCTACTGTAGTAAATGACTGTTAAGTAGTTCTACTGTAGTAAATGACTGTTAAGTAGTACTACTGTAGTAAATGACTGTTAAGTACTGTATCAAATGACTGTTAAGTAGTACTACTGTAGTAAATGACTGTTAAGTAGTTCTACTGTAGTAAATGACTGTTAAGTAGTACTACTGTAGTAAATGACTGTTAAGTAGTATTACTGTAGCAAATGACTGTTAAGTAGTACTACTGTAGTAAATGACTGTAAGCAGTACTACTGTAGTAAATGACTGTAAGTAGTACTACTGTAGTATATGACTGTTAAGTAGTACTACTGTAGTAAATGACTGTTTAGTACTACTGTAGTAAATGACTGTAAGCAGTACTACTGTAGTAAATGACTGTAAGCAGTACTACTGTAGTAAATGACTGTAAGCAGTACTACTGTAGTAAATGACTGTTAAGTAGTACTACTGTAGTAAATGACTGTTAGGCAGTACTACTGTAGTAAATGACTGTTAAGCAGTACTACTGTAGTAAATGACTGTTAAGCAGTACTACTGTACTAAATGACTGTAAGTAGTACTACTGTAGTAAATGACTGTTAATAGTACTACTGTAGTAAATGACTGTAAGTAGTACTACTGTAGTAAATTACTGTTAAGCAGTACTACTGTAGTAAATGACTGTTAAGTAGTACTACTGTAGTAAATGACTGTTAACTACTACTACTGTAGTAAATGACTGTAAGCAGTACCACTGTAGTAAATTACTGTGTAGTACTACTGGAGTAAATGACTGTTAGTAGTACTATTGTAGTAAATGACTGTAAGTAGTACTACTGTAGTAAATGACTGTCAGTAGTACTACTGTAGTAAATGACTGTGTAGTACTACTGTAGTAAATGACTGTTAGTAGTACTATTGTAGTCAATGACTGTAAGTAGTACTACTGTAGTAAATGACTGTCAGTAGTACTACTGTAGTAAATGACTGTTAAGTAGTACTACTGTAGTAAATGACTGTTAATAGTACAACTGTAGTAAATGACTGTTAAGTGGTACTACTGTAGTAAATGACTGTTAAGTAGTACTACTGTAGTAAATGACTGTTAATAGTACAACTGTAGTAAATGACTGTTAAGTGGTACTACTGTAGTAAATGACTGTTAAGTAGTACTACTGTAGTAAATGACTGTTAAGCAGTACTACTGTAGTAAATGACTGTTAAGTAGTACTACTGTAGTAAATGACTGTAAGCAGTACTACTGTAGTAAATGACTGTTAAGCAGTACTACTGTAGTAAATGACTGTTAAGCAGTACTACTGTAGTAAATGACTGTTAAGTAGTACTACTGTAGTAAATGACTGTTAAGCAGTACTACTGTAGTAAATGACTGTTAAGTAGTACTACTGTAGTAAATGACTGTTAAGTAGTACTACTGTAGTAAATGAATGTAAGCAGTACTACTTTAGTAAATGACTGTTAAGCAGTACTACTGTAGTAAATGACTGTCAAGCAGTACTACTGTAGTAAATGACTGTAAGTAGTACTACTGTACTAAATGACTGTTAAGCAGTACTACTGTAGTAAATGACTGTTAAGTAGTACTACTGGAGTAAATGACTGTAAGCAGTACTACTGTAGTAAATGACTGTTAAGCAGTACTACTGTAGTAAATGACTGTTAAGTAGTACTACTGTAGTAAATGACTGTTAAGTAGTACTACTGTAGTAAATGACTGTAAGCAGTACTACTGTAGTAAATGACTGTTAAGTAGTACTACTGTAGTAAATGACTGTTAAGTAGTACTACTGTAGTAAATGAATGTAAGCAGTACTACTTTAGTAAATGACTGTTAAGCAGTACTACTGTAGTAAATGACTGTAAGTAGTACTACTGTAGTAAATGACTGTTAAGTAGTACTACTGTAGTAAATGACTGTTAAGTACTGTAGCAAATGACTGTTAAGCAGTACTACTGTAGTAAATGACTGTCAAGCAGTACTACTGTAGTAAATGACTGTAAGTAGTACTACTGTAGTAAATGACTGTTAAGCAGTACTACTGTAGTAAATGACTGTTAGTAGTACTACTGTAGTAAATGACTGTAAGCAGTACTACTGTAGTAAATGACTGTTAAGCAGTACTACTGTAGTAAATGACTGTTAATTAGTACTACTGTAGTAAATGACTGTAAGCAGTACTACTGTAGTAAATGACTGTTAAGTAGTACTACTGTAGTAAATGACTGTTAAGTAGTACTACTGTAGTAAATGAATGTAAGCAGTACTACTTTAGTAAATGACTGTTAAGCAGTACTACTGTAGTAAATGACTGTCAAGCAGTACTACTGTAGTAAATGACTGTAAGTAGTACTACTGTGGTAAATGACTGTTAAGTAGTACTACTGTAGTAAATGACTGTTAAGTACTGTAGCAAATGACTGTTAAGTAGTTCTACTGTAGTAAATGACTGTTAAGTAGTTCTACTGTAGTAAATGACTGTTAAGTAGTACTACTGTAGTAAATGACTGTTAAGTACTGTATCAAATGACTGTTAAGTAGTACTACTGTAGTAAATGACTGTTAAGTAGTTCTACTGTAGTAAATGACTGTTAAGTAGTACTACTGTAGTAAATGACTGTAAGTAGTACTACTTTGGTAAATGACTGTTAAGTAGTACTACTGTAGTAAATGACTGTTAAGTACTGTAGCAAATGACAGTTAAGTAGTACTACTGTAGTAAATGACTGTTAAGTAGTTCTACTGTAGTAAATGACTGTTAAGTAGTACTACTGTAGTAAATGACTGTTTAGTACTACTGTAGCAAATGACTGTTAAGTAGTACTACTGTAGTAAATGACTGTAAGCAGTACTACTGTAGTAAATGACTGTAAGTAGTACTACTGTAGTATATGACTGTTAAGTAGTACTACTGTAGTAAATGACTGTTTAGTACTACTGTAGTGAATGACTGTAAGCAGTACTACTGTAGTAAATGACTGTAAGCAGTACTACTGTAGTAAATGACTGTAAGCAGTACTACTGTAGTAAATGACTGTTAAGTAGTACTACTGTAGTAAATGACTGTTAGGCAGTACTACTGTAGTAAATGACTGTTAGGCAGTACTACTGTAGTAAATGACTGTTAAGTAGTACTACTGTAGTAAATGACTGTTAAGCAGTACTACTGTAGTAAATGACTGTTAAGCAGTACTACTGTACTAAATGACTGTAAGTAGTACTACTGTAGTAAATGACTGTTAATAGTACTACTGTAGTAAATGACTGTAAGTAGTACTACTGTAGTAAATGACTGTTAAGCAGTACTACTGTAGTAAATGACTGTTAAGTAGTACTACTGTAGTAAATGACTGTTAACTAGTACTACTGTAGTAAATGACTGTAAGCAGTACCACTGTAGTAAATTACTGTGTAGTACTACTGGAGTAAATGACTGTTAGTAGTACTATTGTAGTAAATGACTGTAAGTAGTACTACTGTAGTAAATGACTGTCAGTAGTACTACTGTAGTAAATGACTGTGTAGTACTACTGTAGTAAATGACTGTTAGTAGTACTATTGTAGTAAATGACTGTAAGTAGTACTACTGTAGTAAATGACTGTCAGTAGTACTACTGTAGTAAATGACTGTTAAGTAGTACTACTGTAGTAAATGACTGTTAAGTAGTACTACTGTAGTAAATGAATGTAAGCAGTACTACTTTAGTAAATGACTGTTAAGCAGTACTACTGTAGTAAATGACTGTAAGTAGTACTACTGTAGTAAATGACTGTTAAGTAGTACTACTGTAGTAAATGACTGTTAAGTACTGTAGCAAATGACTGTTAAGCAGTACTACTGTAGTAAATGACTGTCAAGCAGTACTACTGTAGTAAATGACTGTAAGTAGTACTACTGTAGTAAATGACTGTTAAGCAGTACTACTGTAGTAAATGACTGTTAGTAGTACTACTGTAGTAAATGACTGTAAGCAGTACTACTGTAGTAAATGACTGTTAAGCAGTACTACTGTAGTAAATGACTGTTAATTAGTACTACTGTAGTAAATGACTGTTAAGTAGTACTACTGTAGTAAATGACTGTAAGCAGTACTACTGTAGTAAATGACTGTTAAGTAGTACTACTGTAGTAAATGACTGTTAAGTAGTACTACTGTAGTAAATGAATGTAAGCAGTACTACTTTAGTAAATGACTGTTAAGCAGTACTACTGTAGTAAATGACTGTCAAGCAGTACTACTGTAGTAAATGACTGTAAGTAGTACTACTGTGGTAAATGACTGTTAAGTAGTACTACTGTAGTAAATGACTGTTAAGTACTGTAGCAAATGACTGTTAAGTAGTTCTACTGTAGTAAATGACTGTTAAGTAGTTCTACTGTAGTAAATGACTGTTAAGTAGTACTACTGTAGTAAATGACTGTTAAGTACTGTATCAAATGACTGTTAAGTAGTACTACTGTAGTAAATGACTGTTAAGTAGTTCTACTGTAGTAAATGACTGTTAAGTAGTACTACTGTAGTAAATGACTGTTAAGTAGTATTACTGTAGCAAATGACTGTTAAGTAGTACTACTGTAGTAAATGACTGTAAGCAGTACTACTGTAGTAAATGACTGTAAGTAGTACTACTGTAGTATATGACTGTTAAGTAGTACTACTGTAGTAAATGACTGTTTAGTACTACTGTAGTAAATGACTGTAAGCAGTACTACTGTAGTAAATGACTGTAAGCAGTACTACTGTAGTAAATGACTGTTAAGTAGTACTACTGTAGTAAATGACTGTTAGGCAGTACTACTGTAGTAAATGACTGTAAGCAGTACCACTGTAGTAAATTACTGTGTAGTACTACTGGAGTAAATGACTGTTAGTAGTACTATTGTAGTAAATGACTGTAAGTAGTACTACTGTAGTAAATGACTGTCAGTAGTACTACTGTAGTAAATGACTGTGTAGTACTACTGTAGTAAATGACTGTTAGTAGTACTATTGTAGTAAATGACTGTAAGTAGTACTACTGTAGTAAATGACTGTCAGTAGTACTACTGTAGTAAATGACTGTTAAGTAGTACTACTGTAGTAAATGACTGTTAGTAGTACTATTGTAGTAAATGACTGTAAGTAGTACTACTGTAGTAAATGACTGTCAGTAGTACTACTGTAGTAAATGACTGTGTAGTACTACTGTAGTAAATGACTGTTAGTAGTACTATTGTAGTAAATGACTGTAAGTAGTACTACTGTAGTAAATGACTGTAAGCAGTACTACTGTAGTAAATGACTGTTAAGTAGTACTACTGTAGTAAATGACTGTTAAGTGGTACTACTGTAGTAAATGACTGTTAAGTAGTACTACTGTAGTAAATGACTGTTAATAGTACAACTGTAGTAAATGACTGTTAAGTGGTACTACTGTAGTAAATGACTGTTAAGTAGTACTACTGTAGTAAATGACTGTTAAGCAGTACTACTGTAGTAAATGACTGTTAAGTAGTACTACTGTAGTAAATGACTGTAAGCAGTACTACTGTAGTAAATGACTGTTAAGCAGTACTACTGTAGTAAATGACTGTTAAGCAGTACTACTGTAGTAAATGACTGTTAAGTAGTACTACTGTAGTAAATGACTGTTAAGCAGTACTACTGTAGTAAATGACTGTTAAGTAGTACTACTGTAGTAAATGACTGTTAAGTAGTACTACTGTAGTAAATGAATGTAAGCAGTACTACTTTAGTAAATGACTGTTAAGCAGTACTACTGTAGTAAATGACTGTCAAGCAGTACTACTGTAGTAAATGACTGTAAGTAGTACTACTGTACTAAATGACTGTTAAGCAGTACTACTGTAGTAAATGACTGTTAAGTAGTACTACTGTAGTAAATGACTGTAAGCAGTACTACTGTAGTAAATGACTGTTAAGCAGTACTACTGTAGTAAATGACTGTTAAGTAGTACTACTGTAGTAAATGACTGTAAGCAGTACTACTGTAGTAAATGACTGTTAAGTAGTACTACTGTAGTAAATGACTGTTAAGTAGTACTACTGTAGTAAATGAATGTAAGCAGTACTACTTTAGTAAATGACTGTTAAGCAGTACTACTGTAGTAAATGACTGTAAGTAGTACTACTGTAGTAAATGACTGTTAAGTAGTACTACTGTAGTAAATGACTGTTAAGTACTGTAGCAAATGACTGTTAAGCAGTACTACTGTAGTAAATGACTGTCAAGCAGTACTACTGTAGTAAATGACTGTAAGTAGTACTACTGTAGTAAATGACTGTTAAGCAGTACTACTGTAGTAAATGACTGTTAGTAGTACTACTGTAGTAAATGACTGTAAGCAGTACTACTGTAGTAAATGACTGTTAAGCAGTACTACTGTAGTAAATGACTGTTAATTAGTACTACTGTAGTAAATGACTGTTAAGTAGTACTACTGTAGTAAATGACTGTTAAGTAGTACTACTGTAGTAAATGACTGATAAGTAGTACTACTGTAGTAAATGACTGTAAGCAGTACCACTGTATTAAATTACTGTGTAGTACTACTGGAGTAAATGACTGTTAGTAGTACTATTGTAGTAAATGACTGTAAGCAGTACTACTGTAGTAAATGACTGTCAGTAGTACTATTGTAGTAAATGACTGTAAGTAGTACTACTGTTGTAAATGACTGTCAGTAGTACTACTGTAGTAAATGACTGTTAAGTAGTACTACTGTAGTAAATGACTGTTAAGTACTGTAGCAAATGACTGTTAAGTAGTACTACTGTAGTAAATTACTGTTAAGTAGTACTATTGTAGTAAATGACTGTTAAGTAGTACTACTGTAGTAAATGACTGTTAAGTACTGTAGCAAATGACTGTTAAGTAGTACTACTGTAGTAAATGACTGTTAAGTAGTACTACTGTAGTAAATGACTGTTAAACAGTACTGCTGTAGTAAATGACTGTTAAGTACTGTAGCAAATGACTGTTAAGCAGTACTACTGTACTAAATGACTGTAAGTAGTACTACTGTAGTAAATGACTGTTAATAGTACTACTGTAGTAAATGACTGTAAGTAGTACTACTGTAGTAAATGACTGTTAAGCAGTACTACTGTAGTAAATGACTGTTAAGTAGTACTACTGTAGTAAATGACTGTTAACTAGTACTACTGTAGTAAATGACTGTAAGCAGTACCACTGTAGTAAATTACTGTGTAGTACTACTGGAGTAAATGACTGTTAGTAGTACTATTGTAGTAAATGACTGTAAGTAGTACTACTGTAGTAAATGACTGTCAGTAGTACTACTGTAGTAAATGACTGTGTAGTACTACTGTAGTAAATGACTGTTAGTAGTACTATTGTAGTAAATGACTGTAAGTAGTACTACTGTAGTAAATGACTGTTAAGTAGTACTACTGTAGTAAATGACTGTTAATAGTACAACTGTAGTAAATGACTGTTAAGTGGTACTACTGTAGTAAATGACTGTTAAGTAGTACTACTGTAGTAAATGACTGTTAATAGTACAACTGTAGTAAATGACTGTTAAGTGGTACTACTGTAGTAAATGACTGTTAAGTAGTACTACAGTAGTAAATGACTGTTAAGCAGTACTACTGTAGTAAATCACTGTTAAGTAGTACTACTGTAGTAAATGACTGTAAGCAGTACTACTGTAGTAAATGACTGTTAAGCAGTACTACTGTAGTAAATGACTGTTAAGCAGTACTACTGTAGTAAATGACTGTTAAGTAGTACTACTGTAGTAAATGACTGTTAAGCAGTACTACTGTAGTAAATGACTGTTAAGTAGTACTACTGTAGTAAATGACTGTTAAGTAGTACTACTGTAGTAAATGAATGTAAGCAGTACTACTTTAGTAAATGACTGTTAAGCAGTACTACTGTAGTAAATGACTGTCAAGCAGTACTACTGTAGTAAATGACTGTAAGTAGTACTACTGTACTAAATGACTGTTAAGCAGTACTACTGTAGTAAATGACTGTTAAGTAGTACTACTGTAGTAAATGACTGTAAGCAGTACTACTGTAGTAAATGACTGTTAAGCAGTACTACTGTAGTAAATGACTGTTAAGTAGTACTACTGTAGTAAATGACTGTTAAGTAGTACTACTGTAGTAAATGACTGTAAGCAGTACTACTGTAGTAAATGACTGTTAAGTAGTACTACTGTAGTAAATGACTGTTAAGTAGTACTACTGTAGTAAATGAATGTAAGCAGTACTACTTTAGTAAATGACTGTTAAGCAGTACTACTGTAGTAAATGACTGTAAGTAGTACTACTGTAGTAAATGACTGTTAAGTAGTACTACTGTAGTAAATGACTGTTAAGTACTGTAGCAAATGACTGTTAAGCAGTACTACTGTAGTAAATGACTGTCAAGCAGTACTACTGTAGTAAATGACTGTAAGTAGTACTACTGTAGTAAATGACTGTTAAGCAGTACTACTGTAGTAAATGACTGTTAGTAGTACTACTGTAGTAAATGACTGTAAGCAGTACTACTGTAGTAAATGACTGTTAAGCAGTACTACTGTAGTAAATGACTGTTAATTAGTACTACTGTAGTAAATGACTGTAAGCAGTACTACTGTAGTAAATGACTGTTAAGTAGTACTACTGTAGTAAATGACTGTTAAGTAGTACTACTGTAGTAAATGAATGTAAGCAGTACTACTTTAGTAAATGACTGTTAAGCAGTACTACTGTAGTAAATGACTGTCAAGCAGTACTACTGTAGTAAATGACTGTAAGTAGTACTACTGTGGTAAATGACTGTTAAGTAGTACTACTGTAGTAAATGACTGTTAAGTACTGTAGCAAATGACTGTTAAGTAGTTCTACTGTAGTAAATGACTGTTAAGTAGTTCTACTGTAGTAAATGACTGTTAAGTAGTACTACTGTAGTAAATGACTGTTAAGTACTGTATCAAATGACTGTTAAGTAGTACTACTGTAGTAAATGACTGTTAAGTAGTTCTACTGTAGTAAATGACTGTTAAGTAGTACTACTGTAGTAAATGACTGTAAGTAGTACTACTTTGGTAAATGACTGTTAAGTAGTACTACTGTAGTAAATGACTGTTAAGTACTGTAGCAAATGACAGTTAAGTAGTACTACTGTAGTAAATGACTGTTAAGTAGTTCTACTGTAGTAAATGACTGTTAAGTAGTACTACTGTAGTAAATGACTGTTAAGCAGTACTACTGTAGTAAATGACTGTTAATTAGTACTACTGTAGTAAATGACTGTAAGCAGTACTACTGTAGTAAATGACTGTTAAGTAGTACTACTGTAGTAAATGACTGTTAAGTAGTACTACTGTAGTAAATGAATGTAAGCAGTACTACTTTAGTAAATGACTGTTAAGCAGTACTACTGTAGTAAATGACTGTCAAGCAGTACTACTGTAGTAAATGACTGTAAGTAGTACTACTGTGGTAAATGACTGTTAAGTAGTACTAC
Source organism: Telmatherina bonti (assembly GCF_933228915.1). Taxonomy (NCBI): domain Eukaryota; kingdom Metazoa; phylum Chordata; class Actinopteri; order Atheriniformes; family Telmatherinidae; genus Telmatherina; species Telmatherina bonti. Next base: position 42,444,585 of record NC_136624.1, on the reverse strand, counting down.
TGTAGTAAATGACTGTTAAGTACTGTAGCAAATGACTGTTAAGTAGTTCTACTGTAGTAAATGACTGTTAAGTAGTTCTACTGTAGTAAATGACTGTTAAGTAGTACTACTGTAGTAAATGACTGTTAAGTACTGTATCAAATGACTGTTAAGTAGTACTACTGTAGTAAATGACTGTTAAGTAGTTCTACTGTAGTAAATGACTGTTAAGTAGTACTACTGTAGTAAATGACTGTAAGTAGTACTACTTTGGTAAATGACTGTTAAGTAGTACTACTGTAGTAAATGACTGTTAAGTACTGTAGCAAATGACAGTTAAGTAGTACTACTGTAGTAAATGACTGTTAAGTAGTTCTACTGTAGTAAATGACTGTTAAGTAGTACTACTGTAGTAAATGACTGTTTAGTACTACTGTAGCAAATGACTGTTAAGTAGTACTACTGTAGTAAATGACTGTAAGCAGTACTACTGTAGTAAATGACTGTAAGTAGTACTACTGTAGTATATGACTGTTAAGTAGTACTACTGTAGTAAATGACTGTTTAGTACTACTGTAGTGAATGACTGTAAGCAGTACTACTGTAGTAAATGACTGTAAGCAGTACTACTGTAGTAAATGACTGTAAGCAGTACTACTGTAGTAAATGACTGTTAAGTAGTACTACTGTAGTAAATGACTGTTAGGCAGTACTACTGTAGTAAATGACTGTTAAGTAGTACTACTGTAGTAAATGACTGTTAAGTAGTACTACTGTAGTAAATGACTGTTAAGCAGTACTACTGTAGTAAATGACTGTTAAGCAGTACTACTGTACTAAATGACTGTAAGTAGTACTACTGTAGTAAATGACTGTTAATAGTACTACTGTAGTAAATGACTGTAAGTAGTACTACTGTAGTAAATGACTGTTAAGCAGTACTACTGTAGTAAATGACTGTTAAGTAGTACTACTGTAGTAAATGACTGTTAACTAGTACTACTGTAGTAAATGACTGTAAGCAGTACCACTGTAGTAAATTACTGTGTAGTACTACTGGAGTAAATGACTGTTAGTAGTACTATTGTAGTAAATGACTGTAAGTAGTACTACTGTAGTAAATGACTGTCAGTAGTACTACTGTAGTAAATGACTGTGTAGTACTACTGTAGTAAATGACTGTTAGTAGTACTATTGTAGTAAATGACTGTAAGTAGTACTACTGTAGTAAATGACTGTCAGTAGTACTACTGTAGTAAATGACTGTTAAGTAGTACTACTGTAGTAAATGACTGTTAAGTAGTACTACTGTAGTAAATGAATGTAAGCAGTACTACTTTTGTAAATGACTGATAAGCAGTACTACTGTAGTAAATGACTGTAAGTAGTACTACTGTAGTAAATGACTGTTAAGTAGTACTACTGTAGTAAATGACTGTTAAGTACTGTAGCAAATGACTGTTAAGCAGTACTACTGTAGTAAATGACTGTCAAGCAGTACTACTGTAGTAAATGACTGTAAGTAGTACTACTGTAGTAAATGACTGTTAAGCAGTACTACTGTAGTAAATGACTGTTAGTAGTACTACTGTAGTAAATGACTGTAAGCAGTACTACTGTAGTAAATGACTGTTAAGCAGTACTACTGTAGTAAATGACTGTTAATTAGTACTACTGTAGTAAATGACTGTTAAGTAGTACTACTGTAGTAAATGACTGTAAGCAGTACTACTGTAGTAAATGACTGTTAAGTAGTACTACTGTAGTAAATGACTGTTAAGTAGTACTACTGTAGTAAATGAATGTAAGCAGTACTACTTTAGTAAATGACTGTTAAGCAGTACTACTGTAGTAAATGACTGTCAAGCAGTACTACTGTAGTAAATGACTGTAAGTAGTACTACTGTGGTAAATGACTGTTAAGTAGTACTACTGTAGTAAATGACTGTTAAGTACTGTAGTAAATGACTGTTAAGTAGTACTACTGTAGTAAATGACTGTAAGCAGTACTACTGTAGTAAATGACTGTTAAGCAGTACTACTGTACTAAATGACTGTAAGTAGTACTACTGTAGTAAATGACTGTTAATAGTACTACTGTAGTAAATGACTGTAAGTAGTACTACTGTAGTAAATTACTGTTAAGCAGTACTACTGTAGTAAATGACTGTTAAGTAGTACTACTGTAGTAAATGACTGTAAGCAGTACTACTGTAGTAAATGACTGTTAAGCAGTACTACTGTAGTAAATGACTGTCAGTAGTACTACTGTAGTAAATGACTGTTAAGTAGTACTACTGTAGTAAATGACTGTTAATAGTACAACTGTAGTAAATGACTGTTAAGTGGTACTACTGTAGTAAATGACTGTTAAGTAGTACTACTGTAGTAAATGACTGTTAATAGTACAACTGTAGTAAATGACTGTTAAGTGGTACTACTGTAGTAAATGACTGTTAAGTAGTACTACTGTAGTAAATGACTGTTAAGCAGTACTACTGTAGTAAATGACTGTTAAGTAGTACTACTGTAGTAAATGACTGTAAGCAGTACTACTGTAGTAAATGACTGTTAAGCAGTACTACTGTAGTAAATGACTGTTAAGCAGTACTACTGTAGTAAATGACTGTTAAGTAGTACTACTGTAGTAAATGACTGTTAAGCAGTACTACTGTAGTAAATGACTGTTAAGTAGTACTACTGTAGTAAATGACTGTTAAGTAGTACTACTGTAGTAAATGAATGTAAGCAGTACTACTTTAGTAAATGACTGTTAAGCAGTACTACTGTAGTAAATGACTGTCAAGCAGTACTACTGTAGTAAATGACTGTAAGTAGTACTACTGTACTAAATGACTGTTAAGCAGTACTACTGTAGTAAATGACTGTTAAGTAGTACTACTGTAGTAAATGACTGTAAGCAGTACTACTGTAGTAAATGACTGTTAAGCAGTACTACTGTAGTAAATGACTGTTAAGTAGTACTACTGTAGTAAATGACTGTAAGCAGTACTACTGTAGTAAATGAATGTAAGCAGTACTACTTTAGTAAATGACTGTTAAGCAGTACTACTGTAGTAAATGACTGTAAGTAGTACTACTGTAGTAAATGACTGTTAAGTAGTACTACTGTAGTAAATGACTGTTAAGTACTGTAGCAAATGACTGTTAAGCAGTACTACTGTAGTAAATGACTGTCAAGCAGTACTACTGTAGTAAATGACTGTAAGTAGTACTACTGTAGTAAATGACTGTTAAGCAGTACTACTGTAGTAAATGACTGTTAGTAGTACTACTGTAGTAAATGACTGTAAGCAGTACTACTGTAGTAAATGACTGTTAAGAAGTACTACTGTAGTAAATGACTGTTAATTAGTACTACTGTAGTAAATGACTGTTAAGTAGTACTACTGTAGTAAATGACTGTAAGCAGTACTACTGTAGTAAATGACTGTTAAGTAGTACTACTGTAGTAAATGACTGTTAAGTAGTACTACTGTAGTAAATGAATGTAATCAGTACTACTTTAGTAAATGACTGTTAAGCAGTACTACTGTAGTAAATGACTGTCAATCAGTACTACTGTAGTAAATGACTGTAAGTAGTACTACTGTGGTAAATGACTGTTAAGTAGTACTACTGTAGTAAATGACTGTTAAGTACTGTAGCAAATGACTGTTAAGTAGTTCTACTGTAGTAAATGACTGTTAAGTAGTTCTACTGTAGTAAATGACTGTTAAGTAGTACTACTGTAGTAAATGACTGTTAAGTACTGTAGCAAATGACTGTTAAGTAGTACTACTGTAGTAAATGACTGTTAAGTAGTTCTACTGTAGTAAATGACTGTTAAGTAGTACTACTGTAGTAAATGACTGTAAGTAGTACTACTGTGGTAAATGACTGTTAAGTAGTACTACTGTAGTAAATGACTGTTAAGTACTGTAGCAAATGACAGTTAAGTAGTACTACTGTAGTAAATGACTGTTAAGTAGTTCTACTGTAGTAAATGACTGTTAAGTAGTACTACTGTAGTAAATGACTGTTAAGTAGTACTACTGTAGCAAATGACTGTTAAGTAGTACTACTGTAGTAAATGACTGTAAGCAGTACTACTGTAGTAAATGACTGTAAGTAGTACTACTGTAGTATATGACTGTTAAGTAGTACTACTGTAGTAAATGACTGTTTAGTACTACTGTAGTAAATGACTGTAAGCAGTACTACTGTAGTAAATGACTGTAAGCAGTACTACTGTAGTAAATGACTGTAAGCAGTACTACTGTAGTAAATGACTGTTAAGTAGTACTACTGTAGTAAATGACTGTTAGGCAGTACTACTGTAGTAAATGACTGTTAAGTAGTACTACTGTAGTAAATGACTGTTAAGCAGTACTACTGTAGTAAATGACTGTTAAGTAGTACTACTGTAGTAAATGATTGTAAGCAGTACTACTGTAGTAAATGACTGTAAGTAGTACTACTGTAGTAAATGACTGTTAGTAGTACTACTGTAGTAAATGACTGTAAGTAGTACTACTGTAGTAAATGACTGTTAAGTAGTACTACTGTAGTAAATGACTGATAAGTAGTACTACTGTAGTAAATGACTGTAAGCAGTACCACTGTAGTAAATTACTGTGTAGTACTACTGGAGTAAATGACTGTTAGTAGTACTATTGTAGTAAATGACTGTAAGCAGTACTACTGTAGTAAATGACTGTCAGTAGTACTATTGTAGTAAATGACTGTAAGTAGTACTACTGTTGTAAATGACTGTCAGTAGTACTACTGTAGTAAATGACTGTTAAGTAGTACTACTGTAGTAAATGACTGTTAGTAGTACTACTGTAGTAAATGACTGTTAAGTAGTACTACTGTAGTAAATGACTGTAAGCAGTACTACTGTAGTAAATGACTGTAAGCAGTACTACTGTAGTAAATGACTGTTAGTAGTACTACTGTAGTAAATGACTGTTAAGTAGTACAACTGTAGTAAATGACTGTTAAGCAGTACTACTGTAGTAAATGACTGTTAAGCAGTACTACTGTAGTAAATGACTGTAAAGCAGTACTACTGTAGTAAATGACTGTTAAGCAGTACTACTGTAGTAAATGACTGTAAAGCAGTACTACTGTAGTAAATGACTGTTAGTAGTACTACTGTAGTAAATGACTGTTAAGCAGTACTACTGTAGTAAATGACTGTAAGCAGTACTACTGTAGTAAATGACTGTCAAGCAGTACTACTGTAGTAAATGACTGTAAGTAGTACTACTGTGGTAAATGACTGTTAAGTAGTACTACTGTAGTAAATGACTGTTAAGTACTGTAGCAAATGACTGTTAAGTAGTACTACTGTAGTAAATGACTGTTAAGTAGTTCTACTGTAGTAAATGACTTAAGTAGTACTACTGTAGTAAATGACTGTTAAGTAGTACTACTGTAGTAAATGACTGTTAAGTAGTACTACTGTAGTAAATGACTGTTAAGTAGTTCTACTGTAGTAAATGACTGTTAAGTAGTACTACTGTAGCAAATGACTGTTAAGTAGTACTACTGTAGTAAATGACTGTTAAGTAGTTCTACTGTAGTAAATGACTGTTAAGTAGTACTACTGTAGTAAATGACTGTAAGTAGTACTACTGTGGTAAATGACTGTTAAGTAGTACTACTGTAGTAAATGACTGTTAAGTAGTACTACTGTAGTAAATGACTGTTAAGTAGTTCTACTGTAGTAAATGACTGTTAAGTAGTACTACTGTAGTAAATGACTGTTAAGTACTGTAGCAAATGACTGTTAAGTAGTACTACTGTAGTAAATGACTGTAAGCAGTACTACTGTAGTAAATGACTGTAAGTAGTACTACTGTAGTATATGACTGTTAAGTAGTTCTACTGTAGTAAATGACTGTTAAGTAGTACTACTGTAGTAAATGACTGTTTAGTACTACTGTAGTAAATGACTGTAAGCAGTACTACTGTAGTAAATGACTGTAAGCAGTACTACTGTAGTAAATGACTGTTAAGTAGTTCTACTGTAGTAAATGACTGTTAAGTAGTACTACTGTAGTAAATGACTGTTAAGTAGTACTACTGTAGTAAATGACTGTTAGGCAGTACTACTGTAGTAAATGACTGTTAAGCAGTACTACTGTAGTAAATGACTGTTAAGTAGTACTACTGTAGTAAATGATTGTAAGCAGTACTACTGTAGTAAATGACTGTAAGTAGTACTACTGTAGCAAATGACTGTTAAGTAGTACTACTGTAGTAAATGACTGTTAAGTAGTTCTACTGTAGTAAATGACTGTTAAGTAGTACTACTGTAGTAAATGACTGTAAGTAGTACTACTGTGGTAAATGACTGTTAAGTAGTACTACTGTAGTAAATGACTGTTAAGTAGTTCTACTGTAGTAAATGACTGTTAAGTAGTACTACTGTAGCAAATGACTGTTAAGTAGTACTACTGTAGTAAATGACTGTTAAGTAGTTCTACTGTAGTAAATGACTGTTAAGCAGTACTACTGTAGTAAATGACTGTAAGTAGTACTACTGTGGTAAATGACTGTTAAGTAGTACTACTGTAGTAAATGACTGTTAAGTACTGTAGCAAATGACTGTTAAGTAGTACTACTGTAGTAAATGACTGTTAAGTAGTTCTACTGTAGTAAATGACTGTTAAGTAGTACTACTGTAGTAAATGACTGTTAAGTACTGTAGCAAATGACTGTTAAGTAGTACTACTGTAGTAAATGACTGTAAGCAGTACTACTGTAGTAAATGACTGTAAGTAGTACTACTGTAGTAAATGACTGTTAAGTAGTACTACTGTAGTAAATGACTGTTAAGCAGTACTACTGTAGTAAATGACTGTTAAGTAGTACTACTGTAGTAAATGATTGTAAGCAGTACTACTGTAGTAAATGACTGTAAGTAGTACTACTGTAGTAAATGACTGTTAGTAGTACTACTGTAGTAAATGACTGTAAGTAGTACTACTGTAGTAAATGACTGTTAAGTAGTACTACTGTAGTAAATGACTGATAAGTAGTACTACTGTAGTAAATGACTGTAAGCAGTACCACTGTAGTAAATTACTGTGTAGTACTACTGGAGTAAATGACTGTTAGTAGTACTATTGTAGTAAATGACTGTAAGCAGTACTACTGTAGTAAATGACTGTCAGTAGTACTATTGTAGTAAATGACTGTAAGTAGTACTACTGTTGTAAATGACTGTCAGTAGTACTACTGTAGTAAATGACTGTTAAGTAGTACTACTGTAGTAAATGACTGTTAGTAGTACTACTGTAGTAAATGACTGTTAAGTAGTACTACTGTAGTAAATGACTGTAAGCAGTACTACTGTAGTAAATGACTGTAAGCAGTACTACTGTAGTAAATGACTGTTAGTAGTACTACTGTAGTAAATGACTGTCAAGCAGTACTACTGTAGTAAATGACTGTAAGTAGTACTACTGTACTAAATGACTGTTAAGCAGTACTACTGTAGTAAATGACTGTTAAGTAGTACTACTGTAGTAAATGACTGTAAGCAGTACTACTGTAGTAAATGACTGTTAAGCAGTACTACTGTAGTAAATGACTGTTAAGTAGTACTACTGTAGTAAATGACTGTTAAGTAGTACTACTGTAGTAAATGACTGTAAGCAGTACTACTGTAGTAAATGACTGTTAAGTAGTACTACTGTAGTAAATGACTGTTAAGTAGTACTACTGTAGTAAATGAATGTAAGCAGTACTACTTTAGTAAATGACTGTTAAGCAGTACTACTGTAGTAAATGACTGTAAGTAGTACTACTGTAGTAAATGACTGTTAAGTACTACTACTGTAGTAAATGACTGTTAAGTAGTACTACTGTAGTAAATGACTGTTAAGTACTGTAGCAAATGACTGTTAAGTAGTACTACTGTAGTAAATGACTGTAAGCAGCACTACTGTAGTAAATGACTGTAAGTAGTACTACTGTAGTAAATGACTGTTAAGTAGTACTACTGTAGTAAATGACTGTTAAGCAGTACTACTGTAGTAAATGACTGTTAAGTAGTACTACTGTAGTAAATGATTGTAAGCAGTACTACTGTAGTAAATGACTGTAAGTAGTACTACTGTAGTAAATGACTGTTAGTAGTACTACTGTAGTAAATGACTGTAAGTAGTACTACTGTAGTAAATGACTGTTAAGTAGTACTACTGTAGTAAATGACTGATAAGTAGTACTACTGTAGTAAATGACTGTAAGCAGTACCACTGTAGTAAATTACTGTGTAGTACTACTGGAGTAAATGACTGTTAGTAGTACTATTGTAGTAAATGACTGTAAGCAGTACTACTGTAGTAAATGACTGTCAGTAGTACTATTGTAGTAAATGACTGTAAGTAGTACTACTGTTGTAAATGACTGTCAGTAGTACTACTGTAGTAAATGACTGTTAAGTAGTACTACTGTAGTAAATGACTGTTAGTAGTACTACTGTAGTAAATGACTGTTAAGTAGTACTACTGTAGTAAATGACTGTAAGCAGTACTACTGTAGTAAATGACTGTAAGCAGTACTACTGTAGTAAATGACTGTTAGTAGTACTACTGTAGTAAATGACTGTCAAGCAGTACTATTGTAGTAAATGACTGTAAGTAGTACTACTGTACTAAATGACTGTTAAGCAGTACTACTGTAGTAAATGACTGTTAAGTAGTACTACTGTAGTAAATGACTGTAAGCAGTACTACTGTAGTAAATGACTGTTAAGCAGTACTACTGTAGTAAATGACTGTTAAGTAGTACTACTGTAGTAAATGACTGTTAAGTAGTACTACTGTAGTAAATGACTGTAAGCAGTACTACTGTAGTAAATGACTGTTAAGTAGTACTACTGTAGTAAATGACTGTTAAGTAGTACTACTGTAGTAAATGAATGTAAGCAGTACTACTTTAGTAAATGACTGTTAAGCAGTACTACTGTAGTAAATGACTGTAAGTAGTACTACTGTAGTAAATGACTGTTAAGTAGTACTACTGTAGTAAATGACTGTTAAGTACTGTAGCAAATGACTGTTAAGCAGTACTACTGTAGTAAATGACTGTCAAGCAGTACTACTGTAGTAAATGACTGTAAGTAGTACTACTGTAGTAAATGACTGTTAAGCAGTACTACTGTAGTAAATGACTGTTAGTAGTACTACTGTAGTAAATGACTGTAAGCAGTACTACTGTAGTAAATGACTATTAAGCAGTACTACTGTAGTAAATGACTGTTAATTAGTACTACTGTAGTAAATGACTGTTAAGTAGTACTACTGTAGTAAATGACTGTAAGCAGTACTACTGTAGTAAATGACTGTTAAGTAGTACTACTGTAGTAAATGACTGTTAAGTAGTACTACTGTAGTAAATGAATGTAATCAGTACTACTTTAGTAAATGACTGTTAAGCAGTACTACTGTAGTAAATGACTGTCAATCAGTACTACTGTAGTAAATGACTGTAAGTAGTACTACTGTGGTAAATGACTGTTAAGTAGTACTACTGTAGTAAATGACTGTTAAGTACTGTAGCAAATGACTGTTAAGTAGTTCTACTGTAGTAAATGACTGTTAAGTAGTTCTACTGTAGTAAATGACTGTTAAGTAGTACTACTGTAGTAAATGACTGTTAAGTACTGTAGAAAATGACTGTTAAGTAGTACTACTGTAGTAAATGACTGTTAAGTAGTTCTACTGTAGTAAATGACTGTTAAGTAGTACTACTGTAGTAAATGACTGTAAGTAGTACTACTGTGGTAAATGACTGTTAAGTAGTACTACTGTAGTAAATGACTGTTAAGTACTGTAGCAAATGACAGTTAAGTAGTACTACTGTAGTAAATGACTGTTAAGTAGTTCTACTGTAGTAAATGACTGTTAAGTAGTACTACTGTAGTAAATGACTGTTAAGTAGTACTACTGTAGCAAATGACTGTTAAGTAGTACTACTGTAGTAAATGACTGTAAGCAGTACTACTGTAGTAAATGACTGTAAGTAGTACTACTGTAGTATATGACTGTTAAGTAGTACTACTGTAGTAAATGACTGTTTAGTACTACTGTAGTAAATGACTGTAAGCAGTACTACTGTAGTAAATGACTGTAAGCAGTACTACTGTAGTAAATGACTGTAAGCAGTACTACATTAGTAAATGACTGTTAAGTAGTACTACTGTAGTAAATGACTGTTAGGCAGTACTACTGTAGTAAATGACTGTTAAGTAGTACTACTGTAGTAAATGACTGTTAAGCAGTACTACTGTAGTAAATGACTGTTAAGTAGTACTACTGTAGTAAATGATTGTAAGCAGTACTACTGTAGTAAATGACTGTAAGTAGTACTACTGTAGTAAATGACTGTTAGTAATACTACTGTAGTAAATGACTGTAAGTAGTACTACTGTAGTAAATGACTGTTAAGTAGTACTACTGTAGTAAATGACTGATAAGTAGTACTACTGTAGTAAATGACTGTAAGCAGTACCACTGTAGTAAATTACTGTGTAGTACTACTGGAGTAAATGACTGTTAGTAGTACTATTGTAGTAAATGACTGTAAGCAGTACTACTGTAGTAAATGACTGTCAGTAGTACTATTGTAGTAAATGACTGTAAGTAGTACTACTGTTGTAAATGACTGTCAGTAGTACTACTGTAGTAAATGACTGTTAAGTAGTACTACAGTAGTAAATGACTGTTAGTAGTACTACTGTAGTAAATGACTGTTAAGTAGTACTACTGTAGTAAATGACTGTAAGCAGTACTACTGTAGTAAATGACTGTAAGCAGTACTACTGTAGTAAATGACTGTTAGTAGTACTACTGTAGTAAATGACTGTTAAGTAGTACAACTGTAGTAAATGACTGTTAAGCAGTACTACTGTAGTAAATGACTGTTAAGCAGTACTACTGTAGTAAATGACTGTAAAGCAGTACTACTGTAGTAAATGACTGTTAAGCAGTACTACTGTAGTAAATGACTGTAAAGCAGTACTACTGTAGTAAATGACTGTTAGTAGTACTACTGTAGTAAATGACTGTTAAGCAGTACTACTGTAGTAAATGACTGTAAGCAGTACTACTGTAGTAAATGACTGTAAGCAGTACTACTGTAGTAAATGACTGTCAAGCAGTACTACTGTAGTAAATGACTGTAAGTAGTACTACTGTGGTAAATGACTGTTAAGTAGTACTACTGTAGTAAATGACTGTTAAGTACTGTAGCAAATGACTGTTAAGTAGTACTACTGTAGTAAATGACTGTTAAGTAGTTCTACTGTAGTAAATGACTTAAGTAGTACTACTGTAGTAAATGACTGTTAAGTAGTACTACTGTAGTAAATGACTGTTAAGTAGTACTACTGTAGTAAATGACTGTTAAGTAGTTCTACTGTAGTAAATGACTGTTAAGTAGTACTACTGTAGCAAATGACTGTTAAGTAGTACTACTGTAGTAAATGACTGTTAAGTAGTACTACTGTAGCAAATGACTGTTAAGTAGTACTACTGTAGTAAATGACTGTAAGTAGTACTACTGTGGTAAATGACTGTTAAGTAGTACTACTGTAGTAAATGACTGTTAAGTAGTACTACTGTAGTAAATGACTGTTAAGTAGTTCTACTGTAGTAAATGACTGTTAAGTAGTACTACTGTAGTAAATGACTGTTAAGTACTGTAGCAAATGACTGTTAAGTAGTACTACTGTAGTAAATGACTGTAAGCAGTACTACTGTAGTAAATGACTGTAAGTAGTACTACTGTAGTATATGACTGTTAAGTAGTTCTACTGTAGTAAATGACTGTTAAGTAGTACTACTGTAGTAAATGACTGTTTAGTACTACTGTAGTAAATGACTGTAAGCAGTACTACTGTAGTAAATGACTGTAAGCAGTACTACTGTAGTAAATGACTGTTAAGTAGTTCTACTGTAGTAAATGACTGTTAAGTAGTACTACTGTAGTAAATGACTGTTAAGTAGTACTACTGTAGTAAATGACTGTTAGGCAGTACTACTGTAGTAAATGACTGTTAAGCAGTACTACTGTAGTAAATGACTGTTAAGTAGTACTACTGTAGTAAATGATTGTAAGCAGTACTACTGTAGTAAATGACTGGAAGTAGTACTACTGTAGCAAATGACTGTTAAGTAGTACTACTTTAGTAAATGACTGTTAAGTAGTTCTACTGTAGTAAATGACTGTTAAGTAGTACTACTGTAGTAAATGACTGTAAGTAGTACTACTGTGGTAAATGACTGTTAAGTAGTACTACTGTAGTAAATGACTGTTAAGTAGTACTACTGTAGTAAATGACTGTTAAGTAGTACTACTGTAGCAAATGACTGTTAAGTAGTACTACTGTAGTAAATGACTGTTAAGTAGTTCTACTGTAGTAAATGACTGTTAAGCAGTACTACTGTAGTAAATGACTGTAAGTAGTACTACTGTGGTAAATGACTGTTAAGTAGTACTACTGTAGTAAATGACTGTTAAGTACTGTAGCAAATGACTGTTAAGTAGTACTACTGTAGTAAATGACTGTTAAGTAGTTCTACTGTAGTAAATGACTGTTAAGTAGTACTACTGTAGTAAATGACTGTTAAGTACTGTAGCAAATGACTGTTAAGTAGTACTACTGTAGTAAATGACTGTAAGCAGTACTACTGTAGTAAATGACTAAGTAGTACTACTGTAGTAAATGACTGTTAAGTAGTACTACTGTACTAAATGACTGTTAAGCAGTACTACTGTAGTAAATGACTGTTAAGTAGTACTACTGTAGTAAATGATTGTAAGCAGTACTACTGTAGTAAATGACTGTAAGTAGTACTACTGTAGTAAATGACTGTTAGTAGTATTACTGTAGTAAATGACTGTAAGTAGTACTACTGTAGTAAATGACTGTTAAATAGTACTACTGTAGTAAATGACTGATAAGTAGTACTACTGTAGTAAATGACTGTAAGCAGTACCACTGTAGTAAATTACTGTGTAGTACTACTGGAGTAAATGACTGTTAGTAGTACTATTGTAGTAAATGACTGTAAGCAGTACTACTGTAGTAAATGACTGTCAGTAGTACTATTGTAGTAAATGACTGTAAGTAGTACTACTGTTGTAAATGACTGTCAGTAGTACTACTGTAGTAAATGACTGTTAAGTAGTACTACTGTAGTAAATGACTGTTAGTAGTACTACTGTAGTAAATGACTGTTAAGTAGTACTACTGTAGTAAATGACTGTAAGCAGTACTACTGTAGTAAATGACTGTAAGCAGTACTACTGTAGTAAATGACTGTTAGTAGTACTACTGTAGTAAATGACTGTTAAGTAGTACAACTGTAGTAAATGACTGTTAAGCAGGACTACTGTAGTAAATGACTGTAAAGCAGTACTACTGTAGTAAATGACTGTTAAGCAGTACTACTGTAGTAAATGACTTTAAAGCAGTACTACTGTAGTAAATGACTGTTAGTAGTACTACTGTAGTAAATGACTGTTAAGCAGTACTACTGTAGTAAATGACTGTAAGCAGTACTACTGTAGTAAATGACTGTAAGCAGTACTACTGTAGTAAATGACTGTCAAGCAGTACTACTGTAGTAAATGACTGTAAGTAGTACTACTGTGGTAAATGACTGTTAAGTAGTACTACTGTAGTAAATGACTGTTAAGTACTGTAGCAAATGACTGTTAAGTAGTACTACTGTAGTAAATGACTGTTAAGTAGTTCTACTGTAGTAAATGACTTAAGTAGTACTACTGTAGTAAATGACTGTTAAGTAGTACTACTGTAGTAAATGACTGTTAAGTAGTACTACTGTAGTAAATGACTGTTAAGTAGTTCTACTGTAGTAAATGACTGTTAAGTAGTACTACTGTAGCAAATGACTGTTAAGTAGTACTACTGTGGTAAATGATGGTTAAGTAGTACTACTGTAGCAAATGACTGTTAAGTAGTACTACTGTAGTAAATGACTGTTAAGTAGTTCTACTGTAGTAAATGACTTAAGTAGTACTACTGTAGTAAATGACTGTTAAGTAGTACTACTGTAGTAAATGACTGTTAAGTAGTACTACTGTAGTAAATGACTGTTAAGTAGTTCTACTGTAGTAAATGACTGTTAAGTAGTACTACTGTAGCAAATGACTGTTAAGTAGTACTACTGTAGTAAATGACTGTTAAGTAGTTCTACTGTAGTAAATGACTGTTAAGTAGTACTACTGTAGTAAATGACTGTAAGTAGTACTACTGTGGTAAATGACTGTTAAGTAGTACTACTGTAGTAAATGACTGTTAAGTACTGTAGCAAATGACTGTTAAGTAGTACTACTGTAGTAAATGACTGTTAAGTAGTTCTACTGTAGTAAATGACTGTTAAGTAGTACTACTGTAGTAAATGACTGTTAAGTACTGTAGTAAATGACTGTTAAGTAGTACTACTTTAGTAAATGACTGTAAGCAGTACTACTGTAGTAAATGACTGTAAGTAGTACTACTGTAGTATATGACTGTTAAGTAGTACTACTGTAGTAAATGACTGTTTAGTACTACTGTAGTAAATGACTGTAAGCAGTACTACTGTAGTAAATGACTGTAAGCAGTACTACTGTAGTAAATGACTGTTAAGTAGTTCTACTGTAGTAAATGACTGTTAAGTAGTACTACTGTAGTAAATGACTGTTAAGTAGTACTACTGTAGTAAATGACTGTTAGGCAGTACTACTGTAGTAAATGACTGTTAAGCAGTACTACTGTAGTAAATGACTGTTAAGTAGTACTACTGTAGTAAATGATTGTAAGCAGTACTACTGTAGTAAATGACTGTAAGTAGTACTACTGTAGTAAATGACTGTTAAGTAGTACTACTGTAGTAAATGACTGTTAAGTAGTTCTACTGTAGTAAATGACTGTTAAGTAGTACTACTGTGGCAAATGACTGTTAAGTAGTACTACTGTAGTAAATGACTGTTAAGTAGTTCTACTGTAGTAAATGACTGTTAAGTAGTACTACTGTAGTAAATGACTGTAAGTAGTACTACTGTGGTAAATGACTGTTAAGTAGTACTACTGTAGTAAATGACTGTTAAGTAGTTCTACTGTAGTAAATGACTGTTAAGTAGTACTACTGTAGCAAATGACTGTTAAGTAGTACTACTGTAGTAAATGACTGTTAAGTAGTTCTACTGTAGTAAATGACTGTTAAGTAGTACTACTGTAGTAAATGACTGTAAGTAGTACTACTGTGGTAAATGACTGTTAAGTAGTACTACTGTAGTAAATGACTGTTAAGTACTGTAGCAAATGACTGTTAAGTAGTACTACTGTAGTAAATGACTGTTAAGTAGTTCTACTGTAGTAAATGACTGTTAAGTAGTACTACTGTAGTAAATGACTGTTAAGTACTGTAGCAAATGACTGTTAAGTAGTACTACTGTAGTAAATGACTGTAAGCAGTACTACTGTAGTAAATGACTGTAAGTAGTACTACTGTAGTATATGACTGTTAAGTAGTACTACTGTAGTAAATGACTGTTTAGTACTACTGTAGTAAATGACTGTAAGCAGTACTACTGTAGTAAATGACTGTAAGCAGTACTACTGTAGTAAATGACTGTTAAGTAGTTCTACTGTAGTAAATGACTGTTAAGTAGTACTACTGTAGTAAATGACTGTTAAGTAGTACTACTGTAGTAAATGACTGTTAAGCAGTACTACTGTAGTAAATGACTGTAAGCAGTACTACTGTAGTAAATGACTGTTAAGTAGTACTACTGTAGTAAATGACTGTTAAGCAGTACTACTGTAGTAAATGACTGTAAAGCAGTACTACTGTAGTAAATGACTGTTAAGCAGTACTACTGTAGTAAATGACTGTTAAGTAGTACTACTGTAGTAAATGACTGTTAAGCAGTACTACTGTAGTAAATGACTGTTAAGCAGTACTACTGTAGTAAATGACTGTTAAGTAGTACTACTGTAGTAAATGACTGTTAAGTAGTATTACTGTAGTAAATGACTGTTAAGCAGTACTACTGTAGTAAATGACTGTTAGTAGTACTACTGTAGTAAGTGACTGTTAGTAGTACTACTGTAGTAAATGACTGTAAAGCAGTACTACTGTAGTAAATGACTGTAAGCAGTACTACTGTAGTAAATGACTGTTAAGTAGTACTACTGTAGTAAATGACTGTTAAGTAGTACTACTGTAGTAAATGAATGTAATCAGTACTACTTTAGTAAATGACTGTAAGCAGTACTACTGTAGTAAATGACTGTTAAGTAGTACTACTGTAGTAAATGACTGTTAAGTAGTACTACTGTAGTAAATGACTGTCAATCAGTACTACTGTAGTAAATGACTGTAAGTAGTACTACTGTGGTAAATGACTGTTAAGTAGTACTACTGTAGTAAATGACTGTTAAGTACTGTAGCAAATGACTGTTAAGTAGTTCTACTGTAGTAAATGACTGTTAAGTAGTTCTACTGTAGTAAATGACTGTTAAGTAGTACTACTGTAGTAAATGACTGTTAAGTACTGTAGCAAATGACTGTTAAGTAGTACTACTGTAGTAAATGACTGTTAAGTAGTTCTACTGTAGTAAATGACTGTTAAGTAGTACTACTGTAGTAAATGACTGTAAGTAGTACTACTGTGGTAAATGACTGTTAAGTAGTACTACTGTAGTAAATGACTGTTAAGTACTGTAGCAAATGACAGTTAAGTAGTACTACTGTAGTAAATGACTGTTAAGTAGTTCTACTGTAGTAAATGACTGTTAAGTAGTACTACTGTAGTAAATGACTGTTAAGTAGTACTACTGTAGCAAATGACTGTTAAGTAGTACTACTGTAGTAAATGACTGTAAGCAGTACTACTGTAGTAAATGACTGTAAGTAGTACTACTGTAGTATATGACTGTTAAGTAGTACTACTGTAGTAAATGACTGTTTAGTACTACTGTAGTAAATGACTGTAAGCAGTACTACTGTAGTAAATGACTGTAAGCAGTACTACTGTAGTAAATGACTGTAAGCAGTACTACTGTAGTAAATGACTGTTAAGTAGTACTACTGTAGTAAATGACTGTTAGGCAGTACTACTGTAGTAAATGACTGTTAAGTAGTACTACTGTAGTAAATGACTGTTAAGCAGTACTACTGTAGTAAATGACTGTTAAGTAGTACTACTGTAGTAAATGATTGTAAGCAGTACTACTGTAGTAAATGACTGTAAGTAGTACTACTGTAGTAAATGACTGTTAGTAGTACTACTGTAGTAAATGACTGTAAGTAGTACTACTGTAGTAAATGACTGTTAAGTAGTACTACTGTAGTAAATGACTGATAAGTAGTACTACTGTAGTAAATGACTGTAAGCAGTACCACTGTAGTAAATTACTGTGTAGTACTACTGGAGTAAATGACTGTTAGTAGTACTATTGTAGTAAATGACTGTAAGCAGTACTACTGTAGTAAATGACTGTCAGTAGTACTATTGTAGTAAATGACTGTAAGTAGTACTACTGTTGTAAATGACTGTCAGTAGTACTACTGTAGTAAATGACTGTTAAGTAGTACTACTGTAGTAAATGACTGTTAGTAGTACTACTGTAGTAAATGACTGTTAAGTAGTACTACTGTAGTAAATGACTGTAAGCAGTACTACTGTAGTAAATGACTGTAAGCAGTACTACTGTAGTAAATGACTGTTAGTAGTACTACTGTAGTAAATGACTGTTAAGTAGTACAACTGTAGTAAATGACTGTTAAGCAGTACTACTGTAGTAAATGACTGTTAAGCAGTACTACTGTAGTAAATGACTGTAAAGCAGTACTACTGTAGTAAATGACTGTTAAGCAGTACTACTGTAGTAAATGACTGTAAAGCAGTACTACTGTAGTAAATGACTGTTAGTAGTACTACTGTAGTAAATGACTGTTAAGCAGTACTACTGTAGTAAATGACTGTAAGCAGTACTACTGTAGTAAATGACTGTAAGCAGTACTACTGTAGTAAATGACTGTCAAGCAGTACTACTGTAGTAAATGACTGTAAGTAGTACTACTGTGGTAAATGACTGTTAAGTAGTACTACTGTAGTAAATGACTGTTAAGTACTGTAGCAAATGACTGTTAAGTAGTACTACTGTAGTAAATGACTGTTAAGTAGTTCTACTGTAGTAAATGACTTAAGTAGTACTACTGTAGTAAATGACTGTTAAGTAGTACTACTGTAGTAAATGACTGTTAAGTAGTACTACTGTAGTAAATGACTGTTAAGTAGTTCTACTGTAGTAAATGACTGTTAAGTAGTACTACTGTAGCAAATGACTGTTAAGTAGTACTACTGTAGTAAATGACTGTTAAGTAGTTCTACTGTAGTAAATGACTGTTAAGTAGTACTACTGTAGTAAATGACTGTAAGTAGTACTACTGTGGTAAATGACTGTTAAGTAGTACTACTGTAGTAAATGACTGTTAAGTAGTACTACTGTAGTAAATGACTGTTAAGTAGTTCTACTGTAGTAAATGACTGTTAAGTAGTACTACTGTAGTAAATGACTGTTAAGTACTGTAGCAAATGACTGTTAAGTAGTACTACTGTAGTAAATGACTGTAAGCAGTACTACTGTAGTAAATGACTGTAAGTAGTACTACTGTAGTATATGACTGTTAAGTAGTTCTACTGTAGTAAATGACTGTTAAGTAGTACTACTGTAGTAAATGACTGTTTAGTACTACTGTAGTAAATGACTGTAAGCAGTACTACTGTAGTAAATGACTGTAAGCAGTACTACTGTAGTAAATGACTGTTAAGTAGTTCTACTGTAGTAAATGACTGTTAAGTAGTACTACTGTAGTAAATGACTGTTAAGTAGTACTACTGTAGTAAATGACTGTTAGGCAGTACTACTGTAGTAAATGACTGTTAAGCAGTACTACTGTAGTAAATGACTGTTAAGTAGTACTACTGTAGTAAATGATTGTAAGCAGTACTACTGTAGTAAATGACTGTAAGTAGTACTACTGTAGCAAATGACTGTTAAGTAGTACTACTGTAGTAAATGACTGTTAAGTAGTTCTACTGTAGTAAATGACTGTTAAGTAGTACTACTGTAGTAAATGACTGTAAGTAGTACTACTGTGGTAAATGACTGTTAAGTAGTACTACTGTAGTAAATGACTGTTAAGTAGTACTACTGTAGTAAATGACTGTTAGGCAGTACTACTGTAGTAAATGACTGTTAAGCAGTACTACTGTAGTAAATGACTGTTAAGTAGTACTACTGTAGTAAATGATTGTAAGCAGTACTACTGTAGTAAATGACTGTAAGTAGTACTACTGTAGCAAATGACTGTTAAGTAGTACTACTGTAGTAAATGACTGTTAAGTAGTTCTACTGTAGTAAATGACTGTTAAGTAGTACTACTGTAGTAAATGACTGTAAGTAGTACTACTGTGGTAAATGACTGTTAAGTAGTACTACTGTAGTAAATGACTGTTAAGTAGTTCTACTGTAGTAAATGACTGTTAAGTAGTACTACTGTAGCAAATGACTGTTAAGTAGTACTACTGTAGTAAATGACTGTTAAGTAGTTCTACTGTAGTAAATGACTGTTAAGCAGTACTACTGTAGTAAATGACTGTAAGTAGTACTACTGTGGTAAATGACTGTTAAGTAGTACTACTGTAGTAAATGACTGTTAAGTACTGTAGCAAATGACTGTTAAGTAGTACTACTGTAGTAAATGACTGTTAAGTAGTTCTACTGTAGTAAATGACTGTTAAGTAGTACTACTGTAGTAAATGACTGTTAAGTACTGTAGCAAATGACTGTTAAGTAGTACTACTGTAGTAAATGACTGTAAGCAGTACTACTGTAGTAAATGACTGTAAGTAGTACTACTGTAGTAAATGACTGTTAAGTAGTACTACTGTAGTAAATGACTGTTAAGCAGTACTACTGTAGTAAATGACTGTTAAGTAGTACTACTGTAGTAAATGATTGTAAGCAGTACTACTGTAGTAAATGACTGTAAGTAGTACTACTGTAGTAAATGACTGTTAGTAGTACTACTGTAGTAAATGACTAAGTAGTACTACTGTAGTAAATGACTGTTAAGTAGTACTACTGTAGTAAATGACTTAAGTAGTACTACTGTAGTAAATGACTGTTAAGTAGTACTACTGTAGTAAATGACTGTTAAGTAGTACTACTGTAGTAAATGACTGTTAAGTAGTTCTACTGTAGTAAATGACTGTTAAGTAGTACTACTGTAGCAAATGACTGTTAAGTAGTACTACTGTAGTAAATGACTGTTAAGTAGTTCTACTGTAGTAAATGACTGTTAAGTAGTACTACTGTAGTAAATGACTGTAAGTAGTACTACTGTGGTAAATGACTGTTAAGTAGTACTACTGTAGTAAATGACTGTTAAGTAGTACTACTGTAGTAAATGACTGTTAAGTAGTTCTACTGTAGTAAATGACTGTTAAGTAGTACTACTGTAGTAAATGACTGTTAAGTACTGTAGCAAATGACTGTTAAGTAGTACTACTGTAGTAAATGACTGTAAGCAGTACTACTGTAGTAAATGACTGTAAGTAGTACTACTGTAGTATATGACTGTTAAGTAGTTCTACTGTAGTAAATGACTGTTAAGTAGTACTACTGTAGTAAATGACTGTTTAGTACTACTGTAGTAAATGACTGTAAGCAGTACTACTGTAGTAAATGACTGTAAGCAGTACTACTGTAGTAAATGACTGTTAAGTAGTTCTACTGTAGTAAATGACTGTTAAGTAGTACTACTGTAGTAAATGACTGTTAAGTAGTACTACTGTAGTAAATGACTGTTAGGCAGTACTACTGTAGTAAATGACTGTTAAGCAGTACTACTGTAGTAAATGACTGTTAAGTAGTACTACTGTAGTAAATGATTGTAAGCAGTACTACTGTAGTAAATGAGTGTAAGTAGTACTACTGTAGCAAATGACTGTTAAGTAGTACTACTGTAGTAAATGACTGTTAAGTAGTTCTACTGTAGTAAATGACTGTTAAGTAGTACTACTGTAGTAAATGACTGTAAGTAGTACTACTGTGGTAAATGACTGTTAAGTAGTACTACTGTAGTAAATGACTGTTAAGTAGTTCTACTGTAGTAAATGACTGTTAAGTAGTACTACTGTAGCAAATGACTGTTAAGTAGTACTACTGTAGTAAATGACTGTTAAGTAGTTCTACTGTAGTAAATGACTGTTAAGCAGTACTACTGTAGTAAATGACTGTAAGTAGTACTACTGTGGTAAATGACTGTTAAGTAGTACTACTGTAGTAAATGACTGTTAAGTACTGTAGCAAATGACTGTTAAGTAGTACTACTGTAGTAAATGACTGTTAAGTAGTACTACTGTAGTAAATGACTGTTAAGTACTGTAGCAAATGACTGTTAAGTAGTACTACTGTAGTAAATGACTGTAAGCAGTACTACTGTAGTAAATGACTGTAAGTAGTACTACTGTAGTAAATGACTGTTAAGTAGTACTACTGTAGTAAATGACTGTTAAGCAGTACTACTGTAGTAAATGACTGTTAAGTAGTACTACTGTAGTAAATGATTGTAAGCAGTACTACTGTAGTAAATGACTGTAAGTAGTACTACTGTAGTAAATGACTGTTAGTAGTACTACTGTAGTAAATGACTAAGTAGTACTACTGTAGTAAATGACTGTTAAGTAGTACTACTGTAGTAAATGACTGATAAGTAGTACTACTGTAGTAAATGACTGTAAGCAGTACCACTGTAGTAAATTACTGTGTAGTACTACTGGAGTAAATGACTGTTAGTAGTACTATTGTAGTAAATGACTGTAAGCAGTACTACTGTAGTAAATGACTGTCAGTAGTACTATTGTAGTAAATGACTGTAAGTAGTACTACTGTTGTAAATGACTGTCAGTAGTACTACTGTAGTAAATGACTGTTAAGTAGTACTACTGTAGTAAATGACTGTTAGTAGTACTACTGTAGTAAATGACTGTTAAGTAGTACTACTGTAGTAAATGACTGTAAGCAGTACTACTGTAGTAAATGACTGTAAGCAGTACTACTGTAGTAAATGACTGTTAGTAGTACTACTGTAGTAAATGACTGTCAAGCAGTACTACTGTAGTAAATGACTGTAAGTAGTACTACTGTACTAAATGACTGTTAAGCAGTACTACTGTAGTAAATGACTGTTAAGTAGTACTACTGTAGTAAATGACTGTAAGCAGTACTACTGTAGTAAATGACTGTTAAGCAGTACTACTGTAGTAAATGACTGTTAAGTAGTACTACTGTAGTAAATGACTGTTAAGTAGTACTACTGTAGTAAATGACTGTAAGCAGTACTACTGTAGTAAATGACTGTTAAGTAGTACTACTGTAGTAAATGACTGTTAAGTAGTACTACTGTAGTAAATGAATGTAAGCAGTACTACTTTAGTAAATGACTGTTAAGCAGTACTACTGTAGTAAATGACTGTAAGTAGTACTACTGTAGTAAATGACTGTTAAGTAGTACTACTGTAGTAAATGACTGTTAAGTACTGTAGCAAATGACTGTTAAGCAGTACTACTGTAGTAAATGACTGTCAAGCAGTACTACTGTAGTAAATGACTGTAAGTAGTACTACTGTAGTAAATGACTGTTAAGCAGTACTACTGTAGTAAATGACTGTTAGTAGTACTACTGTAGTAAATGACTGTAAGCAGTACTACTGTAGTAAATGACTGTTAAGCAGTACTACTGTAGTAAATGACTGTTAATTAGTACTACTGTAGTAAATGACTGTTAAGTAGTACTACTGTAGTAAATGACTGTAAGCAGTACTACTGTAGTAAATGACTGTTAAGTAGTACTACTGTAGTAAATGACTGTTAAGTAGTACTACTGTAGTAAATGAATGTAATCAGTACTACTTTAGTAAATGACTGTTAAGCAGTACTACTGTAGTAAATGACTGTCAATCAGTACTACTGTAGTAAATGACTGTAAGTAGTACTACTGTGGTAAATGACTGTTAAGTAGTACTACTGTAGTAAATGACTGTTAAGTACTGTAGCAAATGACTGTTAAGTAGTTCTACTGTAGTAAATGACTGTTAAGTAGTTCTACTGTAGTAAATGACTGTTAAGTAGTACTACTGTAGTAAATGACTGTTAAGTACTGTAGGAAATGACTGTTAAGTAGTACTACTGTAGTAAATGACTGTTAAGTAGTTCTACTGTAGTAAATGACTGTTAAGTAGTACTACTGTAGTAAATGACTGTAAGTAGTACTACTGTGGTAAATGACTGTTAAGTAGTACTACTGTAGTAAATGACTGTTAAGTACTGTAGCAAATGACAGTTAAGTAGTACTACTGTAGTAAATGACTGTTAAGTAGTTCTACTGTAGTAAATGACTGTTAAGTAGTACTACTGTAGTAAATGACTGTTAAGTAGTACTACTGTAGCAAATGACTGTTAAGTAGTACTACTGTAGTAAATGACTGTAAGCAGTACTACTGTAGTAAATGACTGTAAGTAGTACTACTGTAGTATATGACTGTTAAGTAGTACTACTGTAGTAAATGACTGTTTAGTACTACTGTAGTAAATGACTGTAAGCAGTACTACTGTAGTAAATGACTGTAAGCAGTACTACTGTAGTAAATGACTGTAAGCAGTACTACTGTAGTAAATGACTGTTAAGTAGTACTACTGTAGTAAATGACTGTTAGGCAGTACTACTGTAGTAAATGACTGTTAAGTAGTACTACTGTAGTAAATGACTGTTAAGCAGTACTACTGTAGTAAATGACTGTTAAGTAGTACTACTGTAGTAAATGACTGTAAGCAGTACTACTGTAGTAAATGACTGTTAGTAGTACTACTGTAGTAAATGACTGTAAGTAGTACTACTGTAGCAAATGACTGTTAAGTAGTACTACTGTAGTAAATGACTGATAAGTAGTACTACTGTAGTAAATGACTGTAAGCAGTACCACTGTAGTAAATTACTGTGTAGTACTACTGGAGTAAATGACTGTTAGTAGTACTATTGTAGTAAATGACTGTAAGCAGTACTACTGTAGTAAATGACTGTCAGTAGTACTATTGTAGTAAATGACTGTAAGTAGTACTACTGTTGTAAATGACTGTCAGTAGTACTACTGTAGTAAATGACTGTTAAGTAGTACTACTGTAGTAAATGACTGTTAGTAGTACTACTGTAGTAAATGACTGTTAAGTAGTACTACTGTAGTAAATGACTGTTAAGCAGTACTACTGTAGTAAATGACTGTAAGTAGTACTACTGTAGTAAATGACTGTTAAGTAGTACTACTGTAGTAAATGACTGTTAAGTACTGTAGCAAATGACTGTTAAGCAGTACTACTGTAGTAAATGACTGTTTAGTACTACTGTAGTAAATGACTGTAAGCAGTACTACTGTAGTAAATGACTGTTAAGTAGTTCTACTGTAGTAAATGACTGTTAAGTAGTACTACTGTAGTAAATGACTGTTTAGTACTACTGTAGTAAATGACTGTAAGCAGTACTACTGTAGTAAATGACTGTAAGCAGTACTACTGTAGTAAATGACTGTTAAGTAGTTCTACTGTAGTAAATGACTGTTAAGTAGTACTACTGTAGTAAATGACTGTTAAGTAGTACTACTGTAGTAAATGACTGTTAGGCAGTACTACTGTAGTAAATGACTGTTAAGCAGTACTACTGTAGTAAATGACTGTTAAGTAGTACTACTGTAGTAAATGATTGTAAGCAGTACTACTGTAGTAAATGACTGTAAGTAGTACTACTGTAGCAAATGACTGTTAAGTAGTACTACTGTAGTAAATGACTGTTAAGTAGTTCTACTGTAGTAAATGACTGTTAAGTAGTACTACTGTAGTAAATGACTGTAAGTAGTACTACTGTGGTAAATGACTGTTAAGTAGTACTACTGTAGTAAATGACTGTTAAGTAGTTCTACTGTAGTAAATGACTGTTAAGTAGTACTACTGTAGCAAATGACTGTTAAGTAGTACTACTGTAGTAAATGACTGTTAAGTAGTTCTACTGTAGTAAATGACTGTTAAGCAGTACTACTGTAGTAAATGACTGTAAGTAGTACTACTGTGGTAAATGACTGTTAAGTAGTACTACTGTAGTAAATGACTGTTAAGTACTGTAGCAAATGACTGTTAAGTAGTACTACTGTAGTAAATGACTGTTAAGTAGTTCTACTGTAGTAAATGACTGTTAAGTAGTACTACTGTAGTAAATGACTGTTAAGTACTGTAGCAAATGACTGTTAAGTAGTACTACTGTAGTAAATGACTGTAAGCAGTACTACTGTAGTAAATGACTGTAAGTAGTACTACTGTAGTAAATGACTGTTAAGTAGTACTACTGTAGTAAATGACTGTTAAGCAGTACTACTGTAGTAAATGACTGTTAAGTAGTACTACTGTAGTAAATGATTGTAAGCAGTACTACTGTAGTAAATGACTGTAAGTAGTACTACTGTAGTAAATGACTGTTAGTAGTACTACTGTAGTAAATGACTAAGTAGTACTACTGTAGTAAATGACTGTTAAGTAGTACTACTGTAGTAAATGACTTAAGTAGTACTACTGTAGTAAATGACTGTTAAGTAGTACTACTGTAGTAAATGACTGTTAAGTAGTACTACTGTAGTAAATGACTGTTAAGTAGTTCTACTGTAGTAAATGACTGTTAAGTAGTACTACTGTAGCAAATGACTGTTAAGTAGTACTACTGTAGTAAATGACTGTTAAGTAGTTCTACTGTAGTAAATGACTGTTAAGTAGTACTACTGTAGTAAATGACTGTAAGTAGTACTACTGTGGTAAATGACTGTTAAGTAGTACTACTGTAGTAAATGACTGTTAAGTAGTACTACTGTAGTAAATGACTGTTAAGTAGTTCTACTGTAGCAAATGACTGTTAAGTAGTACTACTGTAGTAAATGACTGTAAGCAGTACTACTGTAGTAAATGACTGTAAGTAGTACTACTGTAGTATATGACTGTTAAGTAGTTCTACTGTAGTAAATGACTGTTAAGTAGTACTACTGTAGTAAATGACTGTTTAGTACTACTGTAGTAAATGACTGTAAGCAGTACTACTGTAGTAAATGACTGTAAGCAGTACTACTGTAGTAAATGACTGTTAAGTAGTTCTACTGTAGTAAATGACTGTTAAGTAGTACTACTGTAGTAAATGACTGTTAAGTAGTACTACTGTAGTAAATGACTGTTAGGCAGTACTACTGTAGTAAATGACTGTTAAGCAGTACTACTGTAGTAAATGACTGTTAAGTAGTACTACTGTAGTAAATGATTGTAAGCAGTACTACTGTAGTAAATGACTGTAAGTAGTACTACTGTAGCAAATGACTGTTAAGTAGTACTACTGTAGTAAATGACTGTTAAGTAGTTCTACTGTAGTAAATGACTGTTAAGTAGTACTACTGTAGTAAATGACTGTAAGTAGTACTACTGTGGTAAATGACTGTTAAGTAGTACTACTGTAGTAAATGACTGTTAAGTAGTTCTACTGTAGTAAATGACTGTTAAGTAGTACTACTGTAGCAAATGACTGTTAAGTAGTACTACTGTAGTAAATGACTGTTAAGTAGTTCTACTGTAGTAAATGACTGTTAAGCAGTACTACTGTAGTAAATGACTGTAAGTAGTACTACTGTGGTAAATGACTGTTAAGTAGTACTACTGTAGTAAATGACTGTTAAGTACTGTAGCAAATGACTGTTAAGTAGTACTACTGTAGTAAATGACTGTTAAGTAGTTCTACTGTAGTAAATGACTGTTAAGTAGTACTACTGTAGTAAATGACTGTTAAGTACTGTAGCAAATGACTGTTAAGTAGTACTACTGTAGTAAATGACTGTAAGCAGTACTACTGTAGTAAATGACTGTAAGTAGTACTACTGTAGTAAATGACTGTTAAGTAGTACTACTGTAGTAAATGACTGTTAAGCAGTACTACTGTAGTAAATGACTGTTAAGTAGTACTACTGTAGTAAATGATTGTAAGCAGTACTACTGTAGTAAATGACTGTAAGTAGTACTACTGTAGTAAATGACTGTTAGTAGTACTACTGTAGTAAATGACTAAGTAGTACTACTGTAGTAAATGACTGTTAGTAGTACTACTGTAGTAAATGACTGTCAAGCAGTACTACTGTAGTAAATGACTGTAAGTAGTACTACTGTACTAAATGACTGTTAAGCAGTACTACTGTAGTAAATGACTGTTAAGTAGTACTACTGTAGTAAATGACTGTAAGCAGTACTACTGTAGTAAATGACTGTTAAGCAGTACTACTGTAGTAAATGACTGTTAAGTAGTACTACTGTAGTAAATGACTGTTAAGTAGTACTACTGTAGTAAATGACTGTAAGCAGTACTACTGTAGTAAATGACTGTTAAGTAGTACTACTGTAGTAAATGACTGTTAAGTAGTACTACTGTAGTAAATGAATGTAAGCAGTACTACTTTAGTAAATGACTGTTAAGCAGTACTACTGTAGTAAATGACTGTAAGTAGTACTACTGTAGTAAATGACTGTTAAGTAGTACTACTGTAGTAAATGACTGTTAAGTACTGTAGCAAATGACTGTTAAGCAGTACTACTGTAGTAAATGACTGTCAAGCAGTACTACTGTAGTAAATGACTGTAAGTAGTACTACTGTAGTAAATGACTGTTAAGCAGTACTACTGTAGTAAATGACTGTTAGTAGTACTACTGTAGTAAATGACTGTAAGCAGTACTACTGTAGTAAATGACTGTTAAGCAGTACTACTGTAGTAAATGACTGTTAATTAGTACTACTGTAGTAAATGACTGTTAAGTAGTACTACTGTAGTAAATGACTGTAAGCAGTACTACTGTAGTAAATGACTGTTAAGTAGTACTACTGTAGTAAATGACTGTTAAGTAGTACTACTGTAGTAAATGAATGTAATCAGTACTACTTTAGTAAATGACTGTTAAGCAGTACTACTGTAGTAAATGACTGTCAATCAGTACTACTGTAGTAAATGACTGTAAGTAGTACTACTGTGGTAAATGACTGTTAAGTAGTACTACTGTAGTAAATGACTGTTAAGTACTGTAGCAAATGACTGTTAAGTAGTTCTACTGTAGTAAATGACTGTTAAGTAGTTCTACTGTAGTAAATGACTGTTAAGTAGTACTACTGTAGTAAATGACTGTTAAGTACTGTAGGAAATGACTGTTAAGTAGTACTACTGTAGTAAATGACTGTTAAGTAGTTCTACTGTAGTAAATGACTGTTAAGTAGTACTACTGTAGTAAATGACTGTAAGTAGTACTACTGTGGTAAATGACTGTTAAGTAGTACTACTGTAGTAAATGACTGTTAAGTACTGTAGCAAATGACAGTTAAGTAGTACTACTGTAGTAAATGACTGTTAAGTAGTTCTACTGTAGTAAATGACTGTTAAGTAGTACTACTGTAGTAAATGACTGTTAAGTAGTACTACTGTAGCAAATGACTGTTAAGTAGTACTACTGTAGTAAATGACTGTAAGCAGTACTACTGTAGTAAATGACTGTAAGTAGTACTACTGTAGTATATGACTGTTAAGTAGTACTACTGTAGTAAATGACTGTTTAGTACTACTGTAGTAAATGACTGTAAGCAGTACTACTGTAGTAAATGACTGTAAGCAGTACTACTGTAGTAAATGACTGTAAGCAGTACTACTGTAGTAAATGACTGTTAAGTAGTACTACTGTAGTAAATGACTGTTAGGCAGTACTACTGTAGTAAATGACTGTTAAGTAGTACTACTGTAGTAAATGACTGTTAAGCAGTACTACTGTAGTAAATGACTGTTAAGTAGTACTACTGTAGTAAATGACTGTAAGCAGTACTACTGTAGTAAATGACTGTTAGTAGTACTACTGTAGTAAATGACTGTAAGTAGTACTACTGTAGTAAATGACTGTTAAGTAGTACTACTGTAGTAAATGACTGATAAGTAGTACTACTGTAGTAAATGACTGTAAGCAGTACCACTGTAGTAAATTACTGTGTAGTACTACTGGAGTAAATGACTGTTAGTAGTACTATTGTAGTAAATGACTGTAAGCAGTACTACTGTAGTAAATGACTGTCAGTAGTACTATTGTAGTAAATGACTGTAAGTAGTACTACTGTTGTAAATGACTGTCAGTAGTACTACTGTAGTAAATGACTGTTAAGTAGTACTACTGTAGTAAATGACTGTTAGTAGTACTACTGTAGTAAATGACTGTTAAGTAGTACTACTGTAGTAAATGACTGTTAAGCAGTACTACTGTAGTAAATGACTGTAAGTAGTACTACTGTAGTAAATGACTGTTAAGTAGTACTACTGTAGTAAATGACTGTTAAGTACTGTAGCAAATGACTGTTAAGCAGTACTACTGTAGTAAATGACTGTTTAGTACTACTGTAGTAAATGACTGTAAGCAGTACTACTGTAGTAAATGACTGTTAAGTAGTTCTACTGTAGTAAATGACTGTTAAGTAGTACTACTGTAGTAAATGACTGTTTAGTACTACTGTAGTAAATGACTGTAAGCAGTACTACTGTAGTAAATGACTGTAAGCAGTACTACTGTAGTAAATGACTGTTAAGTAGTTCTACTGTAGTAAATGACTGTTAAGTAGTACTACTGTAGTAAATGACTGTTAAGTAGTACTACTGTAGTAAATGACTGTTAGGCAGTACTACTGTAGTAAATGACTGTTAAGCAGTACTACTGTAGTAAATGACTGTTAAGTAGTACTACTGTAGTAAATGATTGTAAGCAGTACTACTGTAGTAAATGACTGTAAGTAGTACTACTGTAGCAAATGACTGTTAAGTAGTACTACTGTAGTAAATGACTGTTAAGTAGTTCTACTGTAGTAAATGACTGTTAAGTAGTACTACTGTAGTAAATGACTGTAAGTAGTACTACTGTGGTAAATGACTGTTAAGTAGTACTACTGTAGTAAATGACTGTTAAGTAGTTCTACTGTAGTAAATGACTGTTAAGTAGTACTACTGTAGCAAATGACTGTTAAGTAGTACTACTGTAGTAAATGACTGTTAAGTAGTTCTACTGTAGTAAATGACTGTTAAGCAGTACTACTGTAGTAAATGACTGTAAGTAGTACTACTGTGGTAAATGACTGTTAAGTAGTACTACTGTAGTAAATGACTGTTAAGTACTGTAGCAAATGACTGTTAAGTAGTACTACTGTAGTAAATGACTGTTAAGTAGTTCTACTGTAGTAAATGACTGTTAAGTAGTACTACTGTAGTAAATGACTGTTAAGTACTGTAGCAAATGACTGTTAAGTAGTACTACTGTAGTAAATGACTGTAAGCAGTACTACTGTAGTAAATGACTGTAAGTAGTACTACTGTAGTAAATGACTGTTAAGTAGTACTACTGTAGTAAATGACTGTTAAGCAGTACTACTGTAGTAAATGACTGTTAAGTAGTACTACTGTAGTAAATGATTGTAAGCAGTACTACTGTAGTAAATGACTGTAAGTAGTACTACTGTAGTAAATGACTGTTAGTAGTACTACTGTAGTAAATGACTAAGTAGTACTACTGTAGTAAATGACTGTTAAGTAGTACTACTGTAGTAAATGACTTAAGTAGTACTACTGTAGTAAATGACTGTTAAGTAGTACTACTGTAGTAAATGACTGTTAAGTAGTACTACTGTAGTAAATGACTGTTAAGTAGTTCTACTGTAGTAAATGACTGTTAAGTAGTACTACTGTAGCAAATGACTGTTAAGTAGTACTACTGTAGTAAATGACTGTTAAGTAGTTCTACTGTAGTAAATGACTGTTAAGTAGTACTACTGTAGTAAATGACTGTAAGTAGTACTACTGTGGTAAATGACTGTTAAGTAGTACTACTGTAGTAAATGACTGTTAAGTAGTACTACTGTAGTAAATGACTGTTAAGTAGTTCTACTGTAGTAAATGACTGTTAAGTAGTACTACTGTAGTAAATGACTGTTAAGTACTGTAGCAAATGACTGTTAAGTAGTACTACTGTAGTAAATGACTGTAAGCAGTACTACTGTAGTAAATGACTGTAAGTAGTACTACTGTAGTATATGACTGTTAAGTAGTTCTACTGTAGTAAATGACTGTTAAGTAGTACTACTGTAGTAAATGACTGTTTAGTACTACTGTAGTAAATGACTGTAAGCAGTACTACTGTAGTAAATGACTGTAAGCAGTACTACTGTAGTAAATGACTGTTAAGTAGTTCTACTGTAGTAAATGACTGTTAAGTAGTACTACTGTAGTAAATGACTGTTAAGTAGTACTACTGTAGTAAATGACTGTTAGGCAGTACTACTGTAGTAAATGACTGTTAAGCAGTACTACTGTAGTAAATGACTGTTAAGTAGTACTACTGTAGTAAATGATTGTAAGCAGTACTACTGTAGTAAATGACTGTAAGTAGTACTACTGTAGCAAATGACTGTTAAGTAGTACTACTGTAGTAAATGACTGTTAAGTAGTTCTACTGTAGTAAATGACTGTTAAGTAGTACTACTGTAGTAAATGACTGTAAGTAGTACTACTGTGGTAAATGACTGTTAAGTAGTACTACTGTAGTAAATGACTGTTAAGTAGTTCTACTGTAGTAAATGACTGTTAAGTAGTACTACTGTAGCAAATGACTGTTAAGTAGTACTACTGTAGTAAATGACTGTTAAGTAGTTCTACTGTAGTAAATGACTGTTAAGCAGTACTACTGTAGTAAATGACTGTAAGTAGTACTACTGTGGTAAATGACTGTTAAGTAGTACTACTGTAGTAAATGACTGTTAAGTACTGTAGCAAATGACTGTTAAGTAGTACTACTGTAGTAAATGACTGTTAAGTAGTTCTACTGTAGTAAATGACTGTTAAGTAGTACTACTGTAGTAAATGACTGTTAAGTACTGTAGCAAATGACTGTTAAGTAGTACTACTGTAGTAAATGACTGTAAGCAGTACTACTGTAGTAAATGACTGTAAGTAGTACTACTGTAGTAAATGACTGTTAAGTAGTACTACTGTAGTAAATGACTGTTAAGCAGTACTACTGTAGTAAATGACTGTTAAGTAGTACTACTGTAGTAAATGATTGTAAGCAGTACTACTGTAGTAAATGACTGTAAGTAGTACTACTGTAGTAAATGACTGTTAGTAGTACTACTGTAGTAAATGACTAAGTAGTACTACTGTAGTAAATGACTGTTAAGTAGTACTACTGTAGTAAATGACTGATAAGTAGTACTACTGTAGTAAATGACTGTAAGCAGTACCACTGTAGTAAATTACTGTGTAGTACTACTGGAGTAAATGACTGTTAGTAGTACTATTGTAGTAAATGACTGTAAGCAGTACTACTGTAGTAAATGACTGTCAGTAGTACTATTGTAGTAAATGACTGTAAGTAGTACTACTGTTGTAAATGACTGTCAGTAGTACTACTGTAGTAAATGACTGTTAAGTAGTACTACTGTAGTAAATGACTGTTAGTAGTACTACTGTAGTAAATGACTGTTAAGTAGTACTACTGTAGTAAATGACTGTAAGCAGTACTACTGTAGTAAATGACTGTAAGCAGTACTACTGTAGTAAATGACTGTTAGTAGTACTACTGTAGTAAATGACTGTCAAGCAGTACTACTGTAGTAAATGACTGTAAGTAGTACTACTGTACTAAATGACTGTTAAGCAGTACTACTGTAGTAAATGACTGTTAAGTAGTACTACTGTAGTAAATGACTGTAAGCAGTACTACTGTAGTAAATGACTGTTAAGCAGTACTACTGTAGTAAATGACTGTTAAGTAGTACTACTGTAGTAAATGACTGTTAAGTAGTACTACTGTAGTAAATGACTGTAAGCAGTACTACTGTAGTAAATGACTGTTAAGTAGTACTACTGTAGTAAATGACTGTTAAGTAGTACTACTGTAGTAAATGAATGTAAGCAGTACTACTTTAGTAAATGACTGTTAAGCAGTACTACTGTAGTAAATGACTGTAAGTAGTACTACTGTAGTAAATGACTGTTAAGTAGTACTACTGTAGTAAATGACTGTTAAGTACTGTAGCAAATGACTGTTAAGCAGTACTACTGTAGTAAATGACTGTCAAGCAGTACTACTGTAGTAAATGACTGTAAGTAGTACTACTGTAGTAAATGACTGTTAAGCAGTACTACTGTAGTAAATGACTGTTAGTAGTACTACTGTAGTAAATGACTGTAAGCAGTACTACTGTAGTAAATGACTGTTAAGCAGTACTACTGTAGAAAATGACTGTTAATTAGTACTACTGTAGTAAATGACTGTTGAGTAGTACTACTGTAGTAAATGACTGTAAGCAGTACTACTGTAGTAAATGACTGTTAAGTAGTACTACTGTAGTAAATGACTGTTAAGTAGTACTACTGTAGTAAATGAATGTAATCAGTACTACTTTAGTAAATGACTGTTAAGCAGTACTACTGTAGTAAATGACTGTCAATCAGTACTACTGTAGTAAATGACTGTAAGTAGTACTACTGTGGTAAATGACTGTTAAGTAGTACTACTGTAGTAAATGACTGTTAAGTACTGTAGCAAATGACTGTTAAGTAGTTCTACTGTAGTAAATGACTGTTAAGTTGTTCTACTGTAGTAAATGACTGTTAAGTAGTACTACTGTAGTAAATGACTGTTAAGTACTGTAGCAAATGACTGTTAAGTAGTACTACTGTAGTAAATGACTGTTAAGTAGTTCTACTGTAGTAAATGACTGTTAAGTAGTACTACTGTAGTAAATGACTGTAAGTAGTACTACTGTGGTAAATGACTGTTAAGTAGTACTACTGTAGTAAATGACTGTTAAGTACTGTAGCAAATGACAGTTAAGTAGTACTACTGTAGTAAATGACTGTTAAGTAGTTCTACTGTAGTAAATGACTGTTAAGTAGTACTACTGTAGTAAATGACTGTTAAGTAGTACTACTGTAGCAAATGACTGTTAAGTAGTACTACTGTAGTAAATGACTGTAAGCAGTACTACTGTAGTAAATGACTGTAAGTAGTACTACTGTAGTATATGACTGTTAAGTAGTACTACTGTAGTAAATGACTGTTTAGTACTACTGTAGTAAATGACTGTAAGCAGTACTACTGTAGTAAATGACTGTAAGCAGTACTACTGTAGTAAATGACTGTAAGCAGTACTACTGTAGTAAATGACTGTTAAGTAGTACTACTGTAGTAAATGACTGTTAGGCAGTACTACTGTAGTAAATGACTGTTAAGTAGTACTACTGTAGTAAATGACTGTTAAGCAGTACTACTGTAGTAAATGACTGTTAAGTAGTACTACTGTAGTAAATGACTGTAAGCAGTACTACTGTAGTAAATGACTGTTAGTAGTACTACTGTAGTAAATGACTGTAAGTAGTACTACTGTAGTAAATGACTGTTAAGTAGTACTACTGTAGTAAATGACTGATAAGTAGTACTACTGTAGTAAATGACTGTAAGCAGTACCACTGTAGTAAATTACTGTGTAGTACTACTGGAGTAAATGACTGTTAGTAGTACTATTGTAGTAAATGACTGTAAGCAGTACTACTGTAGTAAATGACTGTCAGTAGTACTATTGTAGTAAATGACTGTAAGTAGTACTACTGTTGTAAATGACTGTCAGTAGTACTACTGTAGTAAATGACTGTTAAGTAGTACTACTGTAGTAAATGACTGTTAGTAGTACTACTGTAGTAAATGACTGTTAAGTAGTACTACTGTAGTAAATGACTGTAAGCAGTACTACTGTAGTAAATGACTGTAAGCAGTACTACTGTAGTAAATGACTGTTAGTAGTACTACTGTAGTAAATGACTGTTAAGTAGTACAACTGTAGTAAATGACTGTTAAGCAGTACTACTGTAGTAAATGACTGTTAAGCAGTACTACTGTAGTAAATGACTGTAAAGCAGTACTACTGTAGTAAATGACTGTTAAGCAGTACTACTGTAGTAAATGACTGTAAAGCAGTACTACTGTAGTAAATGACTGTTAGTAGTACTACTGTAGTAAATGACTGTTAAGCAGTACTACTGTAGTAAATGACTGTAAGCAGTACTACTGTAGTAAATGACTGTAAGCAGTACTACTGTAGTAAATGACTGTCAAGCAGTACTACTGTAGTAAATGACTGTAAGTAGTACTACTGTGGTAAATGACTGTTAAGTAGTACTACTGTAGTAAATGACTGTTAAGTACTGTAGCAAATGACTGTTAAGTAGTACTACTGTAGTAAATGACTGTTAAGTAGTTCTACTGTAGTAAATGACTTAAGTAGTACTACTGTAGTAAATGACTGTTAAGTAGTACTACTGTAATAAATGACTGTTAAGTAGTACTACTGTAGTAAATGACTGTTAAGTAGTTCTACTGTAGTAAATGACTGTTAAGTAGTACTACTGTAGCAAATGACTGTTAAGTAGTACTACTGTAGTAAATGACTGTTAAGTAGTTCTACTGTAGTAAATGACTGTTAAGTAGTACTACTGTAGTAAATGACTGTAAGTAGTACTACTGTGGTAAATGACTGTTAAGTAGTACTACTGTAGTAAATGACTGTTAAGTACTGTAGCAAATGACTGTTAAGTAGTTCTACTGTAGTAAATGACTGTTAAGTAGTTCTACTGTAGTAAATGACTGTTAAGTAGTACTACTGTAGTAAATGACTGTTAAGTACTGTAGGAAATGACTGTTAAGTAGTACTACTGTAGTAAATGACTGTTAAGTAGTTCTACTGTAGTAAATGACTGTTAAGTAGTACTACTGTAGTAAATGACTGTAAGTAGTACTACTGTGGTAAATGACTGTTAAGTAGTACTACTGTAGTAAATGACTGTTAAGTACTGTAGCAAATGACAGTTAAGTAGTACTACTGTAGTAAATGACTGTTAAGTAGTTCTACTGTAGTAAATGACTGTTAAGTAGTACTACTGTAGTAAATGACTGTTAAGTAGTACTACTGTAGCAAATGACTGTTAAGTAGTACTACTGTAGTAAATGACTGTAAGCAGTACTACTGTAGTAAATGACTGTAAGTAGTACTACTGTAGTATATGACTGTTAAGTAGTACTACTGTAGTAAATGACTGTTTAGTACTACTGTAGTAAATGACTGTAAGCAGTACTACTGTAGTAAATGACTGTAAGCAGTACTACTGTAGTAAATGACTGTAAGCAGTACTACTGTAGTAAATGACTGTTAAGTAGTACTACTGTAGTAAATGACTGTTAGGCAGTACTACTGTAGTAAATGACTGTTAAGTAGTACTACTGTAGTAAATGACTGTTAAGCAGTACTACTGTAGTAAATGACTGTTAAGTAGTACTACTGTAGTAAATGACTGTAAGCAGTACTACTGTAGTAAATGACTGTTAGTAGTACTACTGTAGTAAATGACTGTAAGTAGTACTACTGTAGTAAATGACTGTTAAGTAGTACTACTGTAGTAAATGACTGATAAGTAGTACTACTGTAGTAAATGACTGTAAGCAGTACCACTGTAGTAAATTACTGTGTAGTACTACTGGAGTAAATGACTGTTAGTAGTACTATTGTAGTAAATGACTGTAAGCAGTACTACTGTAGTAAATGACTGTCAGTAGTACTATTGTAGTAAATGACTGTAAGTAGTACTACTGTTGTAAATGACTGTCAGTAGTACTACTGTAGTAAATGACTGTTAAGTAGTACTACTGTAGTAAATGACTGTTAGTAGTACTACTGTAGTAAATGACTGTTAAGTAGTACTACTGTAGTAAATGACTGTTAAGCAGTACTACTGTAGTAAATGACTGTAAGTAGTACTACTGTAGTAAATGACTGTTAAGTAGTACTACTGTAGTAAATGACTGTTAAGTACTGTAGCAAATGACTGTTAAGCAGTACTACTGTAGTAAATGACTGTTTAGTACTACTGTAGTAAATGACTGTAAGCAGTACTACTGTAGTAAATGACTGTTAAGTAGTTCTACTGTAGTAAATGACTGTTAAGTAGTACTACTGTAGTAAATGACTGTTTAGTACTACTGTAGTAAATGACTGTAAGCAGTACTACTGTAGTAAATGACTGTAAGCAGTACTACTGTAGTAAATGACTGTTAAGTAGTTCTACTGTAGTAAATGACTGTTAAGTAGTACTACTGTAGTAAATGACTGTTAAGTAGTACTACTGTAGTAAATGACTGTTAGGCAGTACTACTGTAGTAAATGACTGTTAAGCAGTACTACTGTAGTAAATGACTGTTAAGTAGTACTACTGTAGTAAATGATTGTAAGCAGTACTACTGTAGTAAATGACTGTAAGTAGTACTACTGTAGCAAATGACTGTTAAGTAGTACTACTGTAGTAAATGACTGTTAAGTAGTTCTACTGTAGTAAATGACTGTTAAGTAGTACTACTGTAGTAAATGACTGTAAGTAGTACTACTGTGGTAAATGACTGTTAAGTAGTACTACTGTAGTAAATGACTGTTAAGTAGTTCTACTGTAGTAAATGACTGTTAAGTAGTACTACTGTAGCAAATGACTGTTAAGTAGTACTACTGTAGTAAATGACTGTTAAGTAGTTCTACTGTAGTAAATGACTGTTAAGCAGTACTACTGTAGTAAATGACTGTAAGTAGTACTACTGTGGTAAATGACTGTTAAGTAGTACTACTGTAGTAAATGACTGTTAAGTACTGTAGCAAATGACTGTTAAGTAGTACTACTGTAGTAAATGACTGTTAAGTAGTTCTACTGTAGTAAATGACTGTTAAGTAGTACTACTGTAGTAAATGACTGTTAAGTACTGTAGCAAATGACTGTTAAGTAGTACTACTGTAGTAAATGACTGTAAGCAGTACTACTGTAGTAAATGACTGTAAGTAGTACTACTGTAGTAAATGACTGTTAAGTAGTACTACTGTAGTAAATGACTGTTAAGCAGTACTACTGTAGTAAATGACTGTTAAGTAGTACTACTGTAGTAAATGATTGTAAGCAGTACTACTGTAGTAAATGACTGTAAGTAGTACTACTGTAGTAAATGACTGTTAGTAGTACTACTGTAGTAAATGACTAAGTAGTACTACTGTAGTAAATGACTGTTAAGTAGTACTACTGTAGTAAATGACTTAAGTAGTACTACTGTAGTAAATGACTGTTAAGTAGTACTACTGTAGTAAATGACTGTTAAGTAGTACTACTGTAGTAAATGACTGTTAAGTAGTTCTACTGTAGTAAATGACTGTTAAGTAGTACTACTGTAGCAAATGACTGTTAAGTAGTACTACTGTAGTAAATGACTGTTAAGTAGTTCTACTGTAGTAAATGACTGTTAAGTAGTACTACTGTAGTAAATGACTGTAAGTAGTACTACTGTGGTAAATGACTGTTAAGTAGTACTACTGTAGTAAATGACTGTTAAGTAGTACTACTGTAGTAAATGACTGTTAAGTAGTTCTACTGTAGTAAATGACTGTTAAGTAGTACTACTGTAGTAAATGACTGTTAAGTACTGTAGCAAATGACTGTTAAGTAGTACTACTGTAGTAAATGACTGTAAGCAGTACTACTGTAGTAAATGACTGTAAGTAGTACTACTGTAGTATATGACTGTTAAGTAGTACTACTGTAGTAAATGACTGTTAAGTAGTACTACTGTAGTAAATGACTGTTTAGTACTACTGTAGTAAATGACTGTAAGCAGTACTACTGTAGTAAATGACTGTAAGCAGTACTACTGTAGTAAATGACTGTTAAGTAGTTCTACTGTAGTAAATGACTGTTAAGTAGTACTACTGTAGTAAATGACTGTTAAGTAGTACTACTGTAGTAAATGACTGTTAGGCAGTACTACTGTAGTAAATGACTG
This sequence comes from Telmatherina bonti, assembly GCF_933228915.1. Lineage (NCBI taxonomy): Eukaryota > Metazoa > Chordata > Actinopteri > Atheriniformes > Telmatherinidae > Telmatherina > Telmatherina bonti. The sequence goes on along the minus strand of NC_136624.1, from coordinate 42,405,508 downwards.
TTAAGCAGTACTACTGTAGTAAATGACTGTTAAGTAGTACTACTGTAGTAAATGATTGTAAGCAGTACTACTGTAGTAAATGACTGTAAGTAGTACTACTGTAGCAAATGACTGTTAAGTAGTACTACTGTAGTAAATGACTGTTAAGTAGTTCTACTGTAGTAAATGACTGTTAAGTAGTACTACTGTAGTAAATGACTGTAAGTAGTACTACTGTGGTAAATGACTGTTAAGTAGTACTACTGTAGTAAATGACTGTTAAGTAGTTCTACTGTAGTAAATGACTGTTAAGTAGTACTACTGTAGCAAATGACTGTTAAGTAGTACTACTGTAGTAAATGACTGTTAAGTAGTTCTACTGTAGTAAATGACTGTTAAGCAGTACTACTGTAGTAAATGACTGTAAGTAGTACTACTGTGGTAAATGACTGTTAAGTAGTACTACTGTAGTAAATGACTGTTAAGTACTGTAGCAAATGACTGTTAAGTAGTACTACTGTAGTAAATGACTGTTAAGTAGTTCTACTGTAGTAAATGACTGTTAAGTAGTACTACTGTAGTAAATGACTGTTAAGTACTGTAGCAAATGACTGTTAAGTAGTACTACTGTAGTAAATGACTGTAAGCAGTACTACTGTAGTAAATGACTGTAAGTAGTACTACTGTAGTAAATGACTGTTAAGTAGTACTACTGTAGTAAATGACTGTTAAGCAGTACTACTGTAGTAAATGACTGTTAAGTAGTACTACTGTAGTAAATGATTGTAAGCAGTACTACTGTAGTAAATGACTGTAAGTAGTACTACTGTAGTAAATGACTGTTAGTAGTACTACTGTAGTAAATGACTAAGTAGTACTACTGTAGTAAATGACTGTTAAGTAGTACTACTGTAGTAAATGACTGATAAGTAGTACTACTGTAGTAAATGACTGTAAGCAGTACCACTGTAGTAAATTACTGTGTAGTACTACTGGAGTAAATGACTGTTAGTAGTACTATTGTAGTAAATGACTGTAAGCAGTACTACTGTAGTAAATGACTGTCAGTAGTACTATTGTAGTAAATGACTGTAAGTAGTACTACTGTTGTAAATGACTGTCAGTAGTACTACTGTAGTAAATGACTGTTAAGTAGTACTACTGTAGTAAATGACTGTTAGTAGTACTACTGTAGTAAATGACTGTTAAGTAGTACTACTGTAGTAAATGACTGTAAGCAGTACTACTGTAGTAAATGACTGTAAGCAGTACTACTGTAGTAAATGACTGTTAGTAGTACTACTGTAGTAAATGACTGTCAAGCAGTACTACTGTAGTAAATGACTGTAAGTAGTACTACTGTACTAAATGACTGTTAAGCAGTACTACTGTAGTAAATGACTGTTAAGTAGTACTACTGTAGTAAATGACTGTAAGCAGTACTACTGTAGTAAATGACTGTTAAGCAGTACTACTGTAGTAAATGACTGTTAAGTAGTACTACTGTAGTAAATGACTGTTAAGTAGTACTACTGTAGTAAATGACTGTAAGCAGTACTACTGTAGTAAATGACTGTTAAGTAGTACTACTGTAGTAAATGACTGTTAAGTAGTACTACTGTAGTAAATGAATGTAAGCAGTACTACTTTAGTAAATGACTGTTAAGCAGTACTACTGTAGTAAATGACTGTAAGTAGTACTACTGTAGTAAATGACTGTTAAGTAGTACTACTGTAGTAAATGACTGTTAAGTACTGTAGCAAATGACTGTTAAGCAGTACTACTGTAGTAAATGACTGTCAAGCAGTACTACTGTAGTAAATGACTGTAAGTAGTACTACTGTAGTAAATGACTGTTAAGCAGTACTACTGTAGTAAATGACTGTTAGTAGTACTACTGTAGTAAATGACTGTAAGCAGTACTACTGTAGTAAATGACTGTTAAGCAGTACTACTGTAGAAAATGACTGTTAATTAGTACTACTGTAGTAAATGACTGTTAAGTAGTACTACTGTAGTAAATGACTGTAAGCAGTACTACTGTAGTAAATGACTGTTAAGTAGTACTACTGTAGTAAATGACTGTTAAGTAGTACTACTGTAGTAAATGAATGTAATCAGTACTACTTTAGTAAATGACTGTTAAGCAGTACTACTGTAGTAAATGACTGTCAATCAGTACTACTGTAGTAAATGACTGTAAGTAGTACTACTGTGGTAAATGACTGTTAAGTAGTACTACTGTAGTAAATGACTGTTAAGTACTGTAGCAAATGACTGTTAAGTAGTTCTACTGTAGTAAATGACTGTTAAGTTGTTCTACTGTAGTAAATGACTGTTAAGTAGTACTACTGTAGTAAATGACTGTTAAGTACTGTAGCAAATGACTGTTAAGTAGTACTACTGTAGTAAATGCCTGTTAAGTAGTTCTACTGTAGTAAATGACTGTTAAGTAGTACTACTGTAGTAAATGACTGTAAGTAGTACTACTGTGGTAAATGACTGTTAAGTAGTACTACTGTAGTAAATGACTGTTAAGTACTGTAGCAAATGACAGTTAAGTAGTACTACTGTAGTAAATGACTGTTAAGTAGTTCTACTGTAGTAAATGACTGTTAAGTAGTACTACTGTAGTAAATGACTGTTAAGTAGTACTACTGTAGCAAATGACTGTTAAGTAGTACTACTGTAGTAAATGACTGTAAGCAGTACTACTGTAGTAAATGACTGTAAGTAGTACTACTGTAGTATATGACTGTTAAGTAGTACTACTGTAGTAAATGACTGTTTAGTACTACTGTAGTAAATGACTGTAAGCAGTACTACTGTAGTAAATGACTGTAAGCAGTACTACTGTAGTAAATGACTGTAAGCAGTACTACTGTAGTAAATGACTGTTAAGTAGTACTACTGTAGTAAATGACTGTTAGGCAGTACTACTGTAGTAAATGACTGTTAAGTAGTACTACTGTAGTAAATGACTGTTAAGCAGTACTACTGTAGTAAATGACTGTTAAGTAGTACTACTGTAGTAAATGACTGTAAGCAGTACTACTGTAGTAAATGACTGTTAGTAGTACTACTGTAGTAAATGACTGTAAGTAGTACTACTGTAGTAAATGACTGTTAAGTAGTACTACTGTAGTAAATGACTGATAAGTAGTACTACTGTAGTAAATGACTGTAAGCAGTACCACTGTAGTAAATTACTGTGTAGTACTACTGGAGTAAATGACTGTTAGTAGTACTATTGTAGTAAATGACTGTAAGCAGTACTACTGTAGTAAATGACTGTCAGTAGTACTATTGTAGTAAATGACTGTAAGTAGTACTACTGTTGTAAATGACTGTCAGTAGTACTACTGTAGTAAATGACTGTTAAGTAGTACTACTGTAGTAAATGACTGTTAGTAGTACTACTGTAGTAAATGACTGTTAAGTAGTACTACTGTAGTAAATGACTGTAAGCAGTACTACTGTAGTAAATGACTGTAAGCAGTACTACTGTAGTAAATGACTGTTAGTAGTACTACTGTAGTAAATGACTGTTAAGTAGTACAACTGTAGTAAATGACTGTTAAGCAGTACTACTGTAGTAAATGACTGTTAAGCAGTACTACTGTAGTAAATGACTGTAAAGCAGTACTACTGTAGTAAATGACTGTTAAGCAGTACTACTGTAGTAAATGACTGTAAAGCAGTACTACTGTAGTAAATGACTGTTAGTAGTACTACTGTAGTAAATGACTGTTAAGCAGTACTACTGTAGTAAATGACTGTAAGCAGTACTACTGTAGTAAATGACTGTAAGCAGTACTACTGTAGTAAATGACTGTCAAGCAGTACTACTGTAGTAAATGACTGTAAGTAGTACTACTGTGGTAAATGACTGTTAAGTAGTACTACTGTAGTAAATGACTGTTAAGTACTGTAGCAAATGACTGTTAAGTAGTACTACTGTAGTAAATGACTGTTAAGTAGTTCTACTGTAGTAAATGACTTAAGTAGTACTACTGTAGTAAATGACTGTTAAGTAGTACTACTGTAGTAAATGACTGTTAAGTAGTACTACTGTAGTAAATGACTGTTAAGTAGTTCTACTGTAGTAAATGACTGTTAAGTAGTACTACTGTAGCAAATGACTGTTAAGTAGTACTACTGTAGTAAATGACTGTTAAGTAGTTCTACTGTAGTAAATGACTGTTAAGTAGTACTACTGTAGTAAATGACTGTAAGTAGTACTACTGTGGTAAATGACTGTTAAGTAGTACTACTGTAGTAAATGACTGTTTAGTACTACTGTAGTAAATGACTGTAAGCAGTACTACTGTAGTAAATGACTGTTAAGTAGTACTACTGTAGTAAATGACTGTAAGTAGTACTACTGTGGTAAATGACTGTTAAGTAGTACTACTGTAGTAAATGACTGTTTAGTACTACTGTAGTAAATGACTGTAAGCAGTACTACTGTAGTAAATGACTGTTAAGTAGTACTACTGTAGTAAATGACTGTTAAGTAGTACTACTGTAGTAAATGACTGTTAAGTAGTTCTACTGTAGTAAATAACTGTTAAGTAGTACTACTGTAGCAAATGACTGTTAAGTAGTACTACTGTAGTAAATGACTGTTAAGTAGTTCTACTGTAGTAAATGACTGTTAAGTAGTACTACTGTAGTAAATGACTGTAAGTAGTACTACTGTGGTAAATGACTGTTAAGTAGTACTACTGTAGTAAATGACTGTTTAGTACTACTGTAGTAAATGACTGTAAGCAGTACTACTGTAGTAAATGACTGTAAGCAGTACTACTGTAGTAAATGACTGTTAAGTAGTTCTACTGTAGTAAATGACTGTTAAGTAGTACTACTGTAGTAAATGACTGTTAAGTAGTACTACTGTAGTAAATGACTGTTAGGCAGTACTACTGTAGTAAATGACTGTTAAGCAGTACTACTGTAGTAAATGACTGTTAAGTAGTACTACTGTAGTAAATGATTGTAAGCAGTACTACTGTAGTAAATGACTGTAAGTAGTACTACTGTAGCAAATGACTGTTAAGTAGTACTACTTTAGTAAATGACTGTTAAGTAGTTCTACTGTAGTAAATGACTGTTAAGTAGTACTACTGTAGTAAATGACTGTAAGTAGTACTACTGTGGTAAATGACTGTTAAGTAGTACTACTGTAGTAAATGACTGTTAAGTAGTTCTACTGTAGTAAATGACTGTTAAGTAGTACTACTGTAGCAAATGACTGTTAAGTAGTACTACTGTAGTAAATGACTGTTAAGTAGTTCTACTGTAGTAAATGACTGTTAAGCAGTACTACTGTAGTAAATGACTGTAAGTAGTACTACTGTGGTAAATGACTGTTAAGTAGTACTACTGTAGTAAATGACTGTTAAGTACTGTAGCAAATGACTGTTAAGTAGTACTACTGTAGTAAATGACTGTTAAGTAGTTCTACTGTAGTAAATGACTGTTAAGTAGTACTACTGTAGTAAATGACTGTTAAGTACTGTAGCAAATGACTGTTAAGTAGTACTACTGTAGTAAATGACTGTAAGCAGTACTACTGTAGTAAATGACTGTAAGTAGTACTACTGTAGTAAATGACTGTTAAGTAGTACTACTGTACTAAATGACTGTTAAGCAGTACTACTGTAGTAAATGACTGTTAAGTAGTACTACTGTAGTAAATGATTGTAAGCAGTACTACTGTAGTAAATGACTGTAAGTAGTACTACTGTAGTAAATGACTGTTAGTAGTACTACTGTAGTAAATGACTGTAAGTAGTACTACTGTAGTAAATGACTGTTAAGTAGTACTACTGTAGTAAATGACTGATAAGTAGTACTACTGTAGTAAATGACTGTAAGCAGTACCACTGTAGTAAATTACTGTGTAGTACTACTGGAGTAAATGACTGTTAGTAGTACTATTGTAGTAAATGACTGTAAGCAGTACTACTGTAGTAAATGACTGTCAGTAGTACTATTGTAGTAAATGACTGTAAGTAGTACTACTGTTGTAAATGACTGTCAGTAGTACTACTGTAGTAAATGACTGTTAAGTAGTACTACTGTAGTAAATGACTGTTAGTAGTACTACTGTAGTAAATGACTGTTAAGTAGTACTACTGTAGTAAATGACTGTAAGCAGTACTACTGTAGTAAATGACTGTAAGCAGTACTACTGTAGTAAATGACTGTTAGTAGTACTACTGTAGTAAATGACTGTTAAGTAGTACAACTGTAGTAAATGACTGTTAAGCAGTACTACTGTAGTAAATGACTGTTAAGCAGGACTACTGTAGTAAATGACTGTAAAGCAGTACTACTGTAGTAAATGACTGTTAAGCAGTACTACTGTAGTAAATGACTTTAAAGCAGTACTACTGTAGTAAATGACTGTTAGTAGTACTACTGTAGTAAATGACTGTTAAGCAGTACTACTGTAGTAAATGACTGTAAGCAGTACTACTGTAGTAAATGACTGTAAGCAGTACTACTGTAGTAAATGACTGTCAAGCAGTACTACTGTAGTAAATGACTGTAAGTAGTACTACTGTGGTAAATGACTGTTAAGTAGTACTACTGTAGTAAATGACTGTTAAGTACTGTAGCAAATGACTGTTAAGTAGTACTACTGTAGTAAATGACTGTTAAGTAGTTCTACTGTAGTAAATGACTTAAGTAGTACTACTGTAGTAAATGACTGTTAAGTAGTACTACTGTAGTAAATGACTGTTAAGTAGTACTACTGTAGTAAATGACTGTTAAGTAGTTCTACTGTAGTAAATGACTGTTAAGTAGTACTACTGTAGCAAATGACTGTTAAGTAGTACTACTGTAGTAAATGACTGTTAAGTAGTTCTACTGTAGTAAATGACTGTTAAGTAGTACTACTGTAGTAAATGACTGTAAGTAGTACTACTGTGGTAAATGACTGTTAAGTAGTACTACTGTAGTAAATGACTGTTAAGTACTGTAGCAAATGACTGTTAAGTAGTACTACTGTAGTAAATGACTGTTAAGTAGTTCTACTGTAGTAAATGACTGTTAAGTAGTACTACTGTAGTAAATGACTGTTAAGTACTGTAGTAAATGACTGTTAAGTAGTACTACTTTAGTAAATGACTGTAAGCAGTACTACTGTAGTAAATGACTGTAAGTAGTACTACTGTAGTATATGACTGTTAAGTAGTACTACTGTAGTAAATGACTGTTTAGTACTACTGTAGTAAATGACTGTAAGCAGTACTACTGTAGTAAATGACTGTAAGCAGTACTACTGTAGTAAATGACTGTTAAGTAGTTCTACTGTAGTAAATGACTGTTAAGTAGTACTACTGTAGTAAATGACTGTTAAGTAGTACTACTGTAGTAAATGACTGTTAGGCAGTACTACTGTAGTAAATGACTGTTAAGCAGTACTACTGTAGTAAATGACTGTTAAGTAGTACTACTGTAGTAAATGATTGTAAGCAGTACTACTGTAGTAAATGACTGTAAGTAGTACTACTGTAGTAAATGACTGTTAAGTAGTACTACTGTAGTAAATGACTGTTAAGTAGTTCTACTGTAGTAAATGACTGTTAAGTAGTACTACTGTAGCAAATGACTGTTAAGTAGTACTACTGTAGTAAATGACTGTTAAGTAGTTCTACTGTAGTAAATGACTGTTAAGTAGTACTACTGTAGTAAATGACTGTAAGTAGTACTACTGTGGTAAATGACTGTTAAGTAGTACTACTGTAGTAAATGACTGTTAAGTAGTTCTACTGTAGTAAATGACTGTTAAGTAGTACTACTGTAGCAAATGACTGTTAAGTAGTACTACTGTAGTAAATGACTGTTAAGTAGTTCTACTGTAGTAAATGACTGTTAAGTAGTACTACTGTAGTAAATGACTGTAAGTAGTACTACTGTGGTAAATGACTGTTAAGTAGTACTACTGTAGTAAATGACTGTTAAGTACTGTAGCAAATGACTGTTAAGTAGTACTACTGTAGTAAATGACTGTTAAGTAGTTCTACTGTAGTAAATGACTGTTAAGTAGTACTACTGTAGTAAATGACTGTTAAGTACTGTAGCAAATGACTGTTAAGTAGTACTACTGTAGTAAATGACTGTAAGCAGTACTACTGTAGTAAATGACTGTAAGTAGTACTACTGTAGTATATGACTGTTAAGTAGTACTACTGTAGTAAATGACTGTTTAGTACTACTGTAGTAAATGACTGTAAGCAGTACTACTGTAGTAAATGACTGTAAGCAGTACTACTGTAGTAAATGACTGTTAAGTAGTTCTACTGTAGTAAATGACTGTTAAGTAGTACTACTGTAGTAAATGACTGTTAAGTAGTACTACTGTAGTAAATGACTGTTAGGCAGTACTACTGTAGTAAATGACTGTTAAGCAGTACTACTGTAGTAAATGACTGTTAAGTAGTACTACTGTAGTAAATGATTGTAAGCAGTACTACTGTAGTAAATGACTGTAAGTAGTACTACTGTTGTAAATGACTGTCAGTAGTACTACTGTAGTAAATGACTGTTAAGTAGTACTACTGTAGTAAATGACTGTTAGTAGTACTACTGTAGTAAATGACTGTTAAGTAGTACTACTGTAGTAAATGACTGTAAGCAGTACTACTGTAGTAAATGACTGTAAGCAGTACTACTGTAGTAAATGACTGTTAGTAGTACTACTGTAGTAAATGACTGTTAAGTAGTACAATTGTAGTAAATGACTGTTAAGTAGTACTACTGTAGTAAATGACTGTTAAGCAGTACTACTGTAGTAAATGACTGTAAAGCAGTACTACTGTAGTAAATGACTGTTAAGCAGTACTACTGTAGTAAATGACTGTAAAGCAGTACTACTGTAGTAAATGACTGTTAGTAGTACTACTGTAGTAAATGACTGTTAAGCAGTACTACTGTAGTAAATGACTGTAAGCAGTACTACTGTAGTAAATGACTGTAAGCAGTACTATTGTAGTAAATGACTGTTAGTAGTACTACTGTAGTAAATGACTGTTAAGCAGTACTACTGTAGTAAATGACTGTTAGTAGTACTACTGTAGTAAATGACTGTTAGTAGTACTACTGTAGTAAATGACTGTTAAGCAGTACTACTGTAGTAAATGACTGTTAAGCAGTACTACTGTAGTAAATGACTGTAAAGCAGTACTACTGTAGTAAATGACTGTTAAGCAGTACTACTGTAGTAAATGACTGTTAAGTAGTACTACTGTAGTAAATGACTGTTAAGCAGTACTACTGTAGTAAATGACTGTTAAGCAGTACTACTGTAGTAAATGACTGTTAAGTAGTACTACTGTAGTAAATGACTGTTAAGCAGTACTACTGTAGTAAATGACTGTAAGCAGTACTACTGTAGTAAATGACTGTTAGTAGTACTACTGTAGTAAATGACTGTTAGTAGTACTACTGTAGTAAATGACTGTTAGTAGTACTACTGTAGTAAATGACTGTTAAGTAGTACTACTGTAGTAAATGACTGTTAGTAGTACTACTGTAGTAAATGACTGTCAGTAGTACTACTGTAGTAAATGACTGTTAAGCAGTACTACTGTAGTAAATGACTGTTAAGTAGTACTACTGTAGTAAATGACTGTTAAGTAGTTCTACTGTAGTAAATGACTGTTAAGTAGTACTACTGTAGTAAATGACTGTTAGTAGTACTACTGTAGTAAATGACTGTTAAGCAGTACTACTGTAGTAAATGACTGTTAAGTAGTACTACTGTAGTAAATGACTGTTAAGTAGTACTACTGTAGTAAATGACTGTTAAGTAGTACTACTGTAGTAAATGACTGTTAAGCAGTACTACTGTAGTAAATGACTGTTAAGTAGTACTACTGTAGTAAATGACTGTTAAGCAGTACTACTGTAGTAAATGACTGTTAAGCAGTACTACTGTAGTAAATGACTGTAAGCAGTACTACTGTAGTAAATGACTGTAAGCAGTACTACTGTAGTAAATGACTGTTAAGTAGTACTACTGTAGTAAATGACTGTTAAGCAGTACTACTGTAGTAAATGACTGTAAGCAGTACTACTGTAGTAAATGACTGTAAGCAGTACTACTGTAGTAAATGACTGTTAAGTAGTACTACTGTAGTAAATGACTGTAAAGCAGTACTACTGTAGTAAATGACTGTTAAGCAGTACTACTGTAGTAAATGACTGTTAGTAGTACTACTGTAGTAAATGACTGTTAAGTAGTACTACTGTAGTAAATGACTGTTAAGCAGTACTACTGTAGTAAATGACTGTTAGTAGTACTACTGTAGTAAGTGACTGTTAAGTAGTACTACTGTAGTAAATGACTGTAAAGCAGTACTACTGTAGTAAATGACTGTTAAGCAGTACTACTGTAGTAAATGACTGTTAAGCAGTACTACTGTAGTAAATGACTGTTAGTAGTACTACTGTAGTACTGTAGGTTTTCATTAAGACTGAAACTCTCGTCTCCATGTCTGCATCTCCATCACGGTGAAGGTTCAAACTGTCGCAGATCCAACCAACTTCATCACATTTCCACTGAGAGAAGCTTTACTTGCTGCTGAACAGCAGCAACATGCTGCTACCACCGCTGAGAGGCTTCCAGGTATCTGCTCTGATGCAGCAACTCAATCATCCAGTCGTTTGTGTCACTTTTATGTGTCTGCGTTGCAAGTATCAAAAGTTACACAAAATGGTTTGCAAACCATGTAATACACATATAACTACACAAAGTTACACACAAAGTGTCGTGTATAAAGTTAGCAAATGAATTACACAGTGGTACCGAGTGGGTTCTATCTCTATATTTCACCACCTACATGTACGCGTGTGCACTAATTTCTATGCTAATATTTACATGCTGTTTCAGAATATGTGCGTATAGCAAATCAAACGAGGACAATGTGCTGACAACAAAGTGTTGAAAATAAAAGCAGCTGATACACCTGCATGGATGTTACATGAACAAGGGTTTCAGGGAAAATATGCTACAAAATCAGCACAGTGTCAGTCAAAATAAACATGACCTGACACATGCAAACTATATGGGCAGAGATAGTCTGCATTGCAGACATGGCTCTCATCCAGCTGTGCATGCAACAATAAACCAGGAGTGGAGTCCATTGTACCTGCCTGGCCTCCGTCCGATGCTGCTGGTTGTGTTTGATCTCTACAGAAACCCTCTTCTGGCTCCTTTGCAAGGTCTTGTCACTCGGGTGCTGAACTGCTTCGTTCCAGTTTCCAGTGTTTGTTTGTTTGTTTAAAACCCAGCTTTGCTTTTGCACAGACATAATTAAATCAAGCCTAATCCACTATTCATGCATTCTGCTCCTGAATTATTCACACATCAGTTTTATGTGTTATTGCATTTTTTTTCTCTCCAACAACGGTTTGAACTTGTGTGGCTGCTGTTAATGAATACAACTTCCCTCCAGATTGCTTCTTTTATTAATTATGCCCCTCCTCCATGCAATAATATACATCGCAGTCATGTAATAGCTGGGCTTGCATCTTTTTTGCTTAAGTGAGTATAAATTTGCTTAATGCAGCCACAGTGTGTAAAAGGAGTAATTAGACCCTCTAGAGGGTACATCGGCTTATTTCTTAAACACTGAAGTGTTGTTGTACGCACTCCCACTGACAGGACACAGCACATCACCTGCCTTCATCGTTATACCAGAAAATTAAACTCTCAAAGTCTCATATTTATTTATTTAGCCTTTTTTTTTACCAGGTTGGTCCCACTGAGATCAAAGACCAACAGAAAAGCACAAAGGCTGCGGCTGCTGAGGGGAAACTAAGCTGATCTAATCACATATGGACCAAATACGCCTTGAAGACCAGAAACAGCCTGGAGATGATCTTTATCTATCTCAGAATGAAAACAAAATGACATCAAGTCTTCCTCCTTTTTATGCTGCTGACTTCTGGCAGAAGGTTCTGAGACAACGCTTGATAACACTTCTTACTCATCAGCTATCCTGCTCCTAAACAAACAAAAACTGGAATGATGCGTTTGAGGGACTCTGAGCATCTTGTATGTTCACGTTTTTACCATGTTGAACTTTCTGGGGGGATCTTCATGATGTGTCTAAAAACGGCGTGTTGCAGATTACGCTCTGAAACTGTAATAACTGAAACTTTCATAATTTAGGATAGTAATGCTGTACTTACTGTGTACTACATCAGGTACATTGTAAGTAGGTTAGTTTACTTTATTTTCTTATGCTAACAGGTTTGTCACAGATTAGCTGTCTAGTAACACACTGTTAGCATCAGGACACATTAGCATAGGGAAATACTGCACAAGGACCATATACTGCTGATGGGTTAACAACAGGACAGTCATCAAGTTACTGTTGATGAATTTTATGTCTACCAGAGCCAGAAATATCAATAAATGCAGAACAAACATTTAATAAATAGCATTAACAAATCATCTGTTTTGCTTTCGTATTATAATACAGCTGATATGCCAAATAACCAAAAGCATAAGCAGTAAAAGTACAGTAATACTGCAGCTGCCAAGCAGAATATTCTTCACAAAGCCGTCAACCATCTGCAAATCAGCTGAGAATGTTTTCTACAAGCTGTCCTGCAAATGAAAGAGAGCAACATTTTCTCTGTCTGCACACTTTTAATAGACTTTATGATGAAGGCAGGATTTTATATTCATATTTCAATTTAATTCAATGTGTGACCCTTTGTTTTAGCTAGACAGTGTGACCCTCTGGAGAAATGCCCCCCCCCCCCCCCCTCTTTTGAAAGGCAGACCTTTTCTGAAGAAGACAGCAGGTTTCAACTGAGCAAATTAATCTTATGCATCAGTTTTTATCCTGTAAATAATTAACACTGATTTTTCTCCTGTGCACAATGCCATTACGTGTGTGCTTTGGTGAAACAGTATGTTGTTTACCTCAGAAGATGTTTTTTCTACTAATACAATGAGTAAATGGTAATAATTAATCTAATGTACAATAATCAATCTTGGAAACCTGTTTAATCTTAAATATTAAGAACTGTTTAAGCAATTTCTGCTTTAAGGAACAATTCGGAGCTAAACTGTATAAAACTCTGCTCATCTCTCCTCAGAAAGGCTAAAGAATGGAAAAAGAAAGAATGGCCCAGTTTTACTAAAGGTGTCTGTGTATTAAAACACGTGCAAACTCACTGCACAAACTAATAAAAGGACAAACTGATTTACTAACAATGTACTGAAGGTGACATCTTTCAAAGACACAATATAGCGCATCGGCATCCAGTTAGCACGTCGGCCACAATGAATATGCAATGTGAGGCGTTAGCATGCATTTCTGCGTGTTGGGAGGAGAAAATTTACAGAACATACACAACATAACACAACAGCTGCAATGTGATCTATCAAACCTGGGATCAATGTTGCTGATAGAAACTGCATCTTTATTTAACGCGTTTCAAAAGGACGTGCAAATGGTCGGAGTGTAATCGTGCACATGGCTGCAGTTACAGCACCATCATGGTAAATTTTTTACCTGTGAAAGTATCACAACATGTTTTTCAATATTAAATTCCACTGCAGCGTGCAGCTGCATGAGGACCAGCTGCTGCTAACGGGGAAAACGACACATTATTTTATTGTCACTCACCAAGAGTCCCTGATACCACCAGACAACAACGCTAGATGTGATGATGCTCGTTTTGTCTTTAAATAAACTGAAACATCTCTAAATGTAGCACTGTGTGGCTAAGTTAGCAGCAGAGCAAGTGTGTGCATCAGTGTAATTGGCGCCCCGGGAAATTGTGCTCTGACAAAGGTTCCGCCATCAAATGGTTTTTTTTTTGTTTTTTTTAACGCATTAAAGTCCCGCCTACTTTTATATTGTCAATTATTTCACATTCTGGATTTTGGGAATCGGCTTCCTTCCACCTCCTGTGTATTTTTCCTTTTAGAATCAACACATCCAGTCATTTAGACATGAGGTTGTGATGTTTCTTATAGTTTATTTAAAAGACATTGTGATGCATTATAATTAATGGCAAACTTTTGTGTGTGTGCTCATCATCAAGATAAATAAAGATCCCAGCAGATGGAGGAGCTTCGTTAGGAAGGAAAAAGCTTCTACATAAAGCCTCCCAAGCCACAGTTCTCCTAAACCTTTGAGGAAAAATGTTGTTTTCCCAGCTCGTCCTGAACGAATCAAATCAACAGAAATGCAAACAACGCAGGAGGCAAACATTTTAAGAGAAGCCGTCGTTGTGAAATGAGTAGAAAGCAATTTCACTTCTTAATGGACTTTTGGGACACGATTAGATCACATTTATGTGCCGTCTCTCACAAAAAGCACAAATGTTTGTCTACTTAACTTATTCATCAGAATAAATGGATGGTTGTGTCCAAACTCTTTATTGGTTGTTTTTATTCATGTTTTAGCAGAACAGCAGATGATTTGCTGGAAACACAACAGACTGCAGGGATCAGACACGATTCCCAGCCAACATTTCTCCTCATTCAGCAGGGGGTTGAACCCCCCCAAAACGACCACTTCATGATGATTCATAGTGTGTCTCAGTGCTGATGGGGGACTGCAGATGTCATTTTAAATCTGCTTCCACTGGACCCAACGTTATATCCTGCACACGCATCATTTAAGTTTTATTCAGCTGCGATCTGATGCGGATTTCCTCCCTGGTTACGTGTCTAAATGCGACTTTAAACAGTCAAATGGATATTAGGCAACATTATCATCATAGTATTTCTGTCTGTGTGATCATCGGCGTATTGTGACCTCTGCTTATCATCTGACACGTTGTTGTGAGCCAAGGATTTAAGTTTGTTTCTGAACACGACGGGTGAACTGGCAGGGAAGCGATACGACGGTCTGCCATCTTGAAACTACAGTGGCCTGTAAGGGACAAATGGCGCCAACGTTTCCCTGGGAGCCAGAGATCAGCTAGAAAGGCTTACTGCTCTGGCAAGGGTGGGGCCGCAAAGCCGGCGTGTTCGGAGCATCTTCCTCCTAATACTCATCTTCCTCTCATCATGTCGGCGCAACAAAATGTAAACAGACAACATAACCGACTAATTACAGTTCTGAGGATGGATATTAGCTCCATCTTCCACTAATTTACCAGTTTGTGTCCGTTATCGTCAAGGGCGTAACTTTGGGTTTGCTGTTGGGGGGTCGCACTCTTTGCCTGTTTTTTTTTCACTTGTTTAATTATTCACATTTGCAAAACGAGTCCAGGTAATTTGGTGGGTCTGTATAATAAATGTATTGTGGTACTTTTACTGTGATTTACTTGACAATATTGCGGCGGTGTACTTGACCATTTATGCCACAATGACAAAGTAATGACTGGTAAGCCCTGCTGTATTTAGGCACTAGCTAGCAAAGCAATGGCAGCTTCCACTCAGCTGATTTTGTGCTTGTGTCATATATAAACGAAAAAATAAAATCAAAAACTTTCAAGTTAAACCAGTTGCATACTGACACCAATAAACTATATACAGTAAATGTCTCAACAGCACTTCTCCATGTAGACAGGATGGAGAGTGGCATCGATCCATTTTATGAAGAGAAGGTCACCGTCCCTGATCCACCTGATGGAGCCTCTCGTAGATTTTTTTGTCCTTTGCGTTCTCCTGAATCGTTGGTACTCCAGCTCTGCCCTGCCTGTAGGTTCCAAATGCCCCAAACCCGAGACGGCTTGTCACAGTAAACAATGTAGCCACTCCCCAGGTACTCCTTATTCACCAGCTCTGTCACCACACCAAAAGAAGGCCCATTACCTGAAGCATCCTGATTTTTCCCTGGGTCCAGCTTGAAGTCAACTGTGTACCTGTTTATATCAGCTAACACAAAAACTTTAATTCCCCATTTTGTTGGTTTGTCTTTCATATATTAGTTTGAGCCTTGCTTTTGTGGCTTTCATCAACCGAGATGTGCTGCTTTGGATGTTATACACTCTTACATCGGTTTCTGATCATTTCCATGAGAGGCCTGACCTTTTGCAGGGTGTCATATTCCTCTGTACCCTTCTTCAGTTCATCTAAAATCTGCAGGCCCCTGGCCCAAGAGATCCCTCATGTAACTACGTTCTTCCCAGGGATCTGAAATGTTGAAACAAGAAAACCTCTAAAGCTTGCAGTTCTGCGGGCCTCTCAGGTCCTGGTCTAGAGAGGTCTGTGGACCAGATCTACTGAGATCCCCACTTTGTTCCCAGTTTGGGGTCCAGTAACTAGTGGTCTAGACTTTTGCTTTTGTGAAGATTTGTGGTTTGAGTGATTGTGGAAACGGCTGCAGGTGCAAACATGACGTGGTTCTGCAGCGCGGCGAGATAGGAGAGAAAACACGACCTGCAGCAGAGAAATGTGACTAAACGCTGCATGGAAGCAGATTTATGGAAAAGTAACGCTGTCAGTAAAACGATGTGAACAGGGGATGAAGTGAAAAGACGTACTGGAAGGGGAAGAAAAGAAAATCAGCAGGTAACAAAGCAGCTGGGGGTGTAGGGTGGATAACTGTCAGCTTAAAGACACAAACATGATGAATATGACACATATCTCCTGATTCTAATAAACTTCATTTATTCTTACTCAGGTTTTTATAAACTGACCCGCCTAAAAGCTCGCCGTCTGAAAACTCACCAGCTCGGAGAACTGAAGGCTGTTTTTCAAAATAAAAGCATAATTATTTTATTCATTATTCTTTATTTTAATCTGCTTTCACGTTTGTGTCACTTGCGCCACTTTGAGCTCCTGCTGCAATGCATTGTGGTCTATATTGAATCTATATCTATCTAGAATCTATATTCTGGGTCTTTTTGGGTCCTTTTCCCTCTCTGGATATTCACTTTACAGACTCGAACCTGATACAGAACTGAAGGAAAAGTCCAGATTCTATTCTGACCTTCAAAAGAACTCTTACTGTAGCTGCAACAAAAACTCAGTTTCTTTTTGGCTTGTTTTTTTTCTTTTTTATTATTAATAATCATTTATTTCATTTTTAGGCAGTTTTTATTTTTTTATTTTTTCATTTTTAAGTTAGAAAATCTTCGAGTTCAAAGACTTTTCTGACTAATTACTTTATACAGAAAGTGTAAAGCATCACAGAAAATACACACTTAGATCTTTTTACTAATTAGATCCCATGGCGGATGTTAACCTGCTCATAACACTAAAGCTTTAAATAGGAATTTATTGCAATGTTTAGTTCAGCAGCAGCTGTTATGTGTTAACTTCAAGCGATCTGCAAACCATTTACAGTAAAATTAATTTACTGTTTGACAAAATAAAGACTTGATTAGCAGTTTAGTGGCTCAGCTCCTTTTGAAGACAAATAGCCAAATAATCACAAGTCAGTGCATTTCACCACGTTAACACGCTCATGGTGACTCCAAACCAAGCATCAAACCAGCGAAGAACAGGAACCCTGAAGCAGTTCTTCAGCTTGTTTACAGCAGATGGTGTCCAGCAGCAGAAGACCCCGCCGGGTATCCCCCCGCCCCCCCCAGAAGGAAACTGAGGCTACAATTCACATAGACTCACCAGAACTGGACAATAGAAGATGGAGAAACGTTGCTGGTCTGATGAGTCTCCAGTTCAGCTCCACATTCACATGGTAGGATCAGAATCTGCTGGAAACATCATGACAACATGGATCCATCCTGCCGTCAGGATTAACCGTAGCTCCTCCCATGAGTGTGTCCATCAGCAGTGTAATGCTTCGTTTCAATATGGAGGAGCATCTCAGAGGAACGTTTCCGCTTTGTTGACTGTGTCGCACCAGGAATGAAATCCGTTCTGGAGAAAGAAGTGGCTCAGAGCAGGAACTACAAGGTGGATGTGATTACGTACATGCAGTGTGAATGTCCCGTATGCAGTGCAGCACTGTCTGACCAGCCATCCTGTGACCTGCAATGCACCAGTGAAACCTGCACACACATGAAGAACCGTTTGCTCAGTAATAACTCAGAATGAAGCATCTTACCCTTCAGCTTTATAGATCAGAGGTCATTCCAGTGTGAATAATGTGTAAAAATATTCCTCTGTATAGATATGAGGAAGCTACTGCAGCCAGTTTAGCAGAATCAGAAGCAATCAGTTGATGCAAGCTTGTTGCCGAGGACGAGGGCGGCGGCATGATTCGGTTAAGAGCTATTGATGTGCTGACAGATGCTAAATGTACATCCTAACCCTCTTCCTCCTCAGGCTGTATTTCTTCCAGAAATGCAATCCGTGGCAGTTTTCCAGAGAATTCCAAGTGTGGCAGATTTACAACCGAAAGGCCACCCGCTACTGCAAAGACTCAAATGGATTCAACGTTTTGCTTTGCTTCATCTGTTTCAGCCAGAACTTTGTTACAGCAAGGCTCTGCTGTTCACTGCCTCTCATTTCTGTTTAGATTAGCTGGAAATAAAAAGGTCGACTTCCTGTGAAGTAATCTCGCTCTGGCATGGCCAGAAAGAGGGCAAGAGTTACTTCATTTAATATTTAATAATCCAAAGTGCCTCTGCTCCATCGAGCCCAACACTGTTGGGTTGGAACGGCTGAGTTAGCTTCTGATTTTCAGGCTTAAATAGACGTCGTCCAGGTTTCATAGCGCTAAAGCTAGAAACGTGGTGTGAAGGCTGGTGTGTGTGCACTGTGACTGAGTTGCTGCCGAGCAACTGTTTCATGCAAAGCAGCAGCTTAATTATTGTGTTGGAATCAGATGTGATCCTGTACTGGTTGGCTGTACTCCCACTGGCAGGGTCATTAAACTCTCAATGAGCCCTTACAGATTCTGTGTCGGGGTGATAAATGCAAGACAAAATAACTAAACTCTTCTAAATATGCAGATTTCAAAACACAGTTCATGGTTTCATGTTGAATTTGGCTCATTGTGTCTGAACAAACCAGGGCAGGAGGAGTAAGAGGGAACCCTGCAGCATCGACACGTTGCCGTGAACGTTAATAGACCAGTACCCCCCCACCTCCCCGATCTCACATAACGACGTTTTGGATATTTACATTTTCATCCCAGTTGCTGAGAGGAGCAGAGAACAGAACATCAGCTGACTGGATTTTTGTATGAAGCGCTTGTGAGGAGTGTGTCCAATAGTAAACTACTTAGTGCTGTGCACAAACTAGTTAAGAAAATGTTCACTAAATGTGTTTGTTTAACTAGGAAGGTTGAACTAAATGAAACGCTTTTGCAAATTAAAAAACTTGAAATTGACCCTTCACTAAGCCCACCCTAGAAGCACCGCTGACCAATCATAGCAGTTATAACTAGCAGTTATAACTAGCAGATGTTTTAACTAGCAGACGTTATAACTAGCAGGTGTTTTAACTATCAGACATTATGGCTAGAAGACATAACTAGCAGACATAACTATCAGAGGTTATGGCTAGAGGACTTAACTAGCAGACATAAATATCAGAAGCTATAACTAGCAGATGTTATGGCTAGCAGACATTAAAACTAGGAGACATTAAAACTAGCACACATTATGGCTAGAAGACGTCATAACTAGCACATGTTTTAAATAGCAGATGTTTTAACTAGCAGACGTTATAACTAGCAGACATTGTAACTAGCAGATGTTAAGGCGAGCAGATGTTTTAACTAGCAGACGTTATAACTAGCAGACATTGTAACTAGCAGACGTTAAGACGAGCAGATGTTTTAACTAGCAGACATAATTAGCAGATGTTATGGCTAGAAGACATAACTAGCAGACGTTATAACTATCAGAAGCTATAACTAGCAGACATTAAAACTAGCAGACATTAAAACTAGCAGACATTATACCTAGCAAACATTATAACTAGCAGACATTAAAACTAGCAGACATTAAAACTAGCAGACATTATACCTAGCAAACATTATAACTAGCAGACATCAAAACTAGCAAACGTTATAACTAGCAGACATTATACCTAGCAAACGTTATAACTAGCAGACATTATGGCTAGCAGACATTAAAACTATCAGACGTTATAACTATCAGAAGCTATAACTAGCAGACGTTATAACTATCAGAAGCTATAACTAGCAGACATTAAAACTAGCAGACATTAAAACTAGCAGACGTTATAACTAGCAGACGTTATAACTAGCAGACGTTATAACTAGCAGATGTTATGGCTAGCAGACGTTATAACTATCAGGCATTAAAACTAGCAGACGTTATAACTAGCAGACGTTATAACTAGCAGACGTTATAACTAGCAGATGTTATGGCTAGCAGACGTTATAACTATCAGGCATTAAAACTAGCAGACACGATAACTAGCAGATGTTATGGCTAGCAGACGTTATAACTATCAGGCATTAAAACTAGCAGACGTTATAACTAGCAGACGTTATAACTAGCAGATGTTATGGCTAGCAGACGTTATAACTATCAGGCATTAAAACTAGCAGACGTTATAACTAGCAGACGTTATAACTAGCAGACGTTATAACTAGCAGATGTTATGGCTAGCAGACGTTATAACTATCAGGCATTAAAACTAGCAGACACGATAACTAGCAGATGTTGTGGCTAGAGGACATTATAACTATCACTTATTATAACTATCAGACATTCTGGCTGGAGGACATTATGCCACATAGAGGAAAATGCATCCTCTTCCTGTTATCTTTTTAAACCTAAATTAGAAATAAAATTGTGGTTCTTGAAAACGACTAATTTCCTCGAGTAGATATTTATAAAATAAATTGTAAGTTATTTGCAGCTGTAGACCGTTTTATTCAGCTGGCCTGAGGCTATTGTAAAGGCTAGCCCTAGGTTGGTAGAACTGATTTAATTGCAAGACGAAACATTTCCATTTAACGCTCAGTCTTTCACTTCTAACCTCAGAAAAAATAAACTGATTTAAACTCATTTCAGACTGACTCCGAACATCAACTTTTAGTTTGAATTTGCGGGAAGTAAACTTTGAAGTCGTTCATCAGGATTGTGAACTTGCTCAGCGTCCATGCTGGAACATCAGTCTGTCTGATGCAGCTTTTCTTTTTAACGGCTGATTCATTTTCTGTTGTTTTTAGAAAGTAAACAGGAGATTTTCTGCCGTTAACTCGGCTCAAACCTGCATACTTCTTCCCTACATCTCCAGTGTGAGGTTGCTCTGGCTGCTGTCAGACACACTGACTTCACACAACCACACTTCAAAAAGCTGGGATATCCCCCTTAGCAGTCCTGGTCGAAGCCCACATAGAGCCGCAGGCTGGCCTCATTATCACCCCCCCAACACACACACACACACACACACACACACACACACACACACACACACACACACGGCATCAGAGACTGGTGTTAATGTATAGAAAGTAAAACATAAACCACCACTAATGATCTGATGCAACCAGCAGATCAGATAAGTAAACGTTTAAAAAGGGATTAATATGAGATTAATATGAGCACAAAACAAGACAGCAAACCTTGGAGACTTCTTTTTTTCTTTTTAACCCCTTAACCGTCGGCGGCCCGCCCGCAGGCCGTTTTCCGTTTTTCTTTTTATATCACACTCGAACAATATCTTATACGTTTCCTATTTCAATAAAACTGCGCGTGACGCACCGGTAGGCTCTCTCCTTCTAATTGATCCCATTTTTGACCAACTGGATTGATCCATGGTTCTTCCTTAGCCAATAATGACCAATGAGTGCCAACCTAGGTGGTCTGACAATCACATATGTTTCCGCTTCCAGACCTCGCCCACCAGCTCTGACGCCAGTTCTGACCCCACTGCCATAAAGCCAATAAAATTCCCGTCACGGCGATGTGCATCTTCTGTGTGTGGGATGTAAAATGTTTTCAGGGGGTCCGTGCGTAAACATTTGTGACAACGTGCGTACTTGTGTGCATCTGTGCGTAAAAGCAGAGGAAGCCTTTTTTGTCCGCTTTTTCTCCGTATGAACTTTTGCAAAACACGCCAAATAGGGGAAATACACCCAAGGAGGTGGTGGAGTCGTTTACACGGAGGGACAGTGATTTTTACAGAGGAAGACGTCTCTGACTGCAGAAGAAGATGCGGTTCCTGAAGGAGAACAGCATGATAAGTAAGCACAAACTTCTATATGCATATTGCTCAAGCGAGAGCTGGAGATCACGACCAGATGAAGCCAACAGGACCACGTCATCTGCAAAAAGCAGGGACCCAATCCTGAGGCCACCAAGCCGGATCCCCTCAACACCTCGGCTGCGCCTAGAAATTCTGTCCATATAAGTTATGAACAGAATCGGTGATAAAGGGCAGCCTTGGTGGAGTCCAACCCTCACTGGAAACGAATCCGACTTACTGCCAGCAATGTGGACCAAGCTCTGACACCTGTCGTACAGGGACCGGACAGCTCGTACAAGGGGGTCCAGTACCCCATACTCCTGGAGTACCCCCCACAGGAGCCCCCGGGGGACACGGTCGAACGCCTTCTCCAGGTCCACAAAGCACATGTAGACTGGTTGGGCAAACTCCCATGCCCCCTCCAGGACCCCAAAGAGGGTATAGAGCTGGTCCACTGTTCCACGACCAGGACGAAAACCACACTGCTCCTCCTCAATCCGGGATTCGACTATCCGGCGGACCCTCCTCTCCAGGACCCCTGAATAGACCTTACCAGGGAGGCTGAGGAGTGTGATTCCCCTGTAATTGGAACACACCCTCCGGTCCCCCTTCTTAAAAAGAGGGACCACCACCCCAGTCTGCCAGTCCAGCGGTACTGTCCCCGATGTCCACGCAATGCTGCAGAGGCGTGTCAGCCAGGACAGCCCCACAGCATCCAGAGCCTTAAGGAACTCCGGGCGGATCTCATCCACCCCCGGGGCCTTGCCGCCAAGGAGCTTTTTAACCACCTCAGCGACTTCAGCCCCAGAGATAGGAGAGTCCACCCCTGAGTCCACCAGCTCTGCTTCCTCATCGGAAGACGTGTTGGTAGGATTGAGGAAGTCTTCGAAGTATTCCTTCCACCGACCCACAACGTCCCGAGTTGAGGTCAGCAGCTCCCAATCTCCACTGTACACAGTATTGATGGAGCACTGCTTCCCCCCCCCTGAGCCGCCGGATGGTGGACCAGAATCTCCTCGAAGCCGTCCGGAAGTCTTTCTCCATGGCCTCGCCAAACTCCTCCCATGCACGAGTTTTTGCCTCGGCAACAGCCGAAGCCGCATGCCGCTTAGCCTGTCGGTACCCATCAGCTGCCTCCAGAGTCCCACAGGCCAAGAAGGCCCGATAGGACTCCTTCTTCAGCTTGACGGCGTCCCTCACTGCTGGTGTCCACCAACGAGTCCTGGGATTACCGCCACGACAGGCACCAGCGACCTTACAGCCACAGCTCCGGCTGGCCGCCTCAGTAATAGAGGCACGGAACACAGCCCATTCGGACTCAATGTCCCCCGCCTCACTCGGGACATGTTTGAAGCTCTGCTGAAGGTGGGAGTTGAAGCTCGCTCTGACGGGGGACTCAGCCAGACGTTCCCAGCAGACCCTCACAACACGTTTGGGCCTGCCAGATCTGACCGGCTTCCTCCCCCACCATCTGAGCCAACTCACCACCAGGTGGTGATCAGTTGAAGCTCCGCCCCCTTCTTCACCCGAGTGTCCAAGGCATGTGGCCGCAGGTCCGACGATACGACTACAAAGTCGATCATTGAACTGCGGCCCAGGGAATCCTGATGCCAGGTGTACATATGGACACTCTTATGTTGGAACATGGTGTTTGTTATGGACAATCCATTTGGGTTCAGAGGGGGGGGGACCATGCCTCCCAATCACTCCCCTCCAGGTCTCACTGTCATTGCCCACGTGAGCATTGAAGTCCCCCAGCAGAACAATGGAGTCCCCAGAAGGAGCACCCTCCAGCACTCCCTCCAAGGACTCCAGAAAGGGTGGGTACTCTGAACTGCTGTTCGGTGCATAAGCACAGACAACAGTCAGGACCCGTCCCCCCACCCGGAGGCGGAGGGAAACTACCCTTTCATCCACCGGGGTAAACCCCAACGTGCAGGCACCAAGCTGGGGGCTGATGAGAATGCCCACACCTGCTCGGCGCCTCTCACCATGAGCAACTCCAGAGTGGAAGAAGGTCCAGCCCCTCTCGAGAGTTCTGGTTCCAGAGCCCAAGCCATGCGTCGAGGTGAGTCCAACTATATCTAGTCGGAACCGCTCAACCTCACGCACAAGCTCAGGCTCCTTCCCCACCAGAGAGGTGACGTTCCACGTCCCTAGAGCCAGCTTCTGCAGCTGGGGATCGGATTGCCAGGGTCCCCGCCCCTTGCTGCCGCCCAGCTCACACTGCACCCGACCCCTACGGCTCCTCCCGCAGGCCACCAGACGCTCGCTCTCGTACCCCACCCCCAGGCCTGGCTCCAGAGGGGGGTCCCGGTAACCCGCGTCCAGGCAAGGGAGCGTTTCCGCCCATGGTTGTAGTCATCATAGGTGTCTTTGAGCCGTGCTTGGTCTGGTCCCTCCACTAGACACCTGTTTGCCATGGGTGACCCTACCAGGGCATAAAGCCCCCAACAACATAGCTGCTAGGATCTTTGGGACGCACAAACCTCTCCACCACGATAAGGTGACGAGAGCCTTCCAGCAGGATAAAATCTCTTTACTTTGTTTACTGCATTTATAGTAAAATCATGTGAGAGTAACTGAAAAGTATGTTTCCCTTTAGGAAATCCAACTTTTTAAAACACTTTTTAACCTTCTTCCCTTTAGCAGCTGGCGTCGTGTGAGGAAACGTCACATGCATTAAATCAGTGTGTGAGTTCAAAGAGTTGTCATGCTGCAGCTTCAGTGTGTATAAAACTGAAGCACGTTGTCCCGGGCAGCGAAGAGCCGAGTGTGTTTCTCACATCTCTGACCTTAAAAACAAATCCCACCCTCTGGACACACAGACACCCACCGAGCTTTAGTCCGTTTGACTTGCAGTGCTTCCTAATGATCCCCTGAGCAGTTTGGTTTGAAGATACGGTTTAAAAGAAGCAGAGGAGCAGGAAATGTTTGGAGACAAGGAGTTGCTGCTGAAAAGAAACGAGTGAAGTGGACGTTGGTGGCAGCAGCAGACGCTGTGCTGACTGACTCTGTCACTTTCCTTTTGATAGGATTATACTGTCACAACCTCTCAGATATGGAAATGGAAGCTCTGATCTGAGGCTTCGCAAATGTCAACATTATTATCATTATTACTGGTGAAAGCAGTTAAAGGAGCAGACGTCTAACACCACAAATATTTCTGCCAACATTTCAACAATATGTCAAAGTATCTGCTCAGATGGATCAAAAAGTGTCTTCTGGCTTTGGTATTGTTTAGTTATTAAAGTGATGAGCTTTAAAGCTGCAGGAAGTAGCCATTAAATACACACACACACACACACACACACACACACACACACACACACACACACACACACACACACACACACACACACACACACACTTTCCAATGTTATTATTTGCCAAAACTTTGATTTAATCCATACAATTTCTCCATCTCTAAAATATGTATCTCTAAATTTCACGGCAGCACCCAAAACATTAGGACAGAAACTGAAGGTAAAGGAAAACTTTAATCAATAGATAAGTTTGGACAGGAGAGGGTGTCAAGACTGGGTATAAAAGGAAGAGCCAACAAATTGTTAATCTCTACGTGTGAGGCTGGTTCATGACCATAGTCTGGATATGAAATATGGACGGAGCCTGCGGCGGTTAAAGTGAAGCCTATGTGGAAGTGCATAAAACGGCAGTTCCCCCTTCATCCACTAGGGGCTGCAAAACAGAGCAAATCCTCATAGACTCCCATGTTAAAAAGACCAACTTCACAGCAGAAATAAACATGTTTACAGCAGAAATAAACATGTTTACAGTAGAAATAAACAGAAGCTAAGAGTTGTCAGGTGACCCCAAGAGGCTAACCCTGCACTTTTTAGGGAAATGACAGTATTATGTGTTTTGGCGTCGATGCATTCATGTTTTAATTTGATTTAGAGTCTTTTTCACCCAGCTGGTGTCTATAAAGCATCCAAATCCATGGATTTATGAGTGAAGCCACCGCTGGTGCAACGGCGTACTTTAGAAATGTGCATTTCTGAGACACATGCTGCTTGGTTTCCTGTGAGGTGAGCCATTACGTTTACTGTGTTTCAGACCTGTTTCTGAAAATCTACATGGTGAGAAGATCGATTAGACAACAAATGTGTCCTTTGCATCAGTTTTATGCCGTATAGTAACGCAGAATCCTCTGCTAACCTGCTGCAGGCTGGTGCATCTTTTTCTGCTGTTTGCAGAGGTGTAGAAAGTAGAAGTCCTGTCCAGCAACTCTTTCCAACCATCACTAAACCAGGTGAAATTGGTTAGCTTAGCTCCACTGCAGGTAGACGAGCCTGTTGGTTCTACATGCTTATAGATCCAAATACATGACTGGACTTCTACTTTATTTTTACTTCTGCTTTATACACCTCTGGCTGCCTTAAATCTTTCATTTCAGATGGAAAAAACTAAAAACCTGGAAGACTGAAAATGACTCTGATTTGTGAAGAATAGAAATCACAAATAAAATATTTTAAACATGTTTTCTTAAAATGACATGAAGTCTGATGAGACACAAGTAAACAAACCAACCTGCTGATCAGACACACATAAAGCTGCTTTCTTTTATTTTAGCCTTCATTCCCAACCGAAGTCTTATCTGCCAGACTCGTATCAGCTTTAATAAAAAGTTAATAACTCTGCTCCTGCTTTCCTCCTGCCCTGCGTCGGGGCAGAGGGGTAACTGGGGTGTGAAATAACTCCACTTAGCTGATGGACACATGGAAGGCTCGGATGGCTGCTTGTCACTCACACCGCCACAAGCAGCTCTGCTCCATCTCAAGTCCAAATATGAATCTAAATAGCCTGGAAAATGCACTTTTCTTCCAATAAATCCCAGAAGAGGCTTCATCTCACGCGGGGAGCGCAGACGGGGCGCGCGCGCGCGCGTTCCGTCGTGGGGCGGGGGGAGGAGGGACGGAGGGAGGGGTTGGAGGGAGGCTGTCGTCCAATGAGCACCGGCTTCCTCTGGACCGAGCTCAGCATCTCCTGCCTCAGCCGTACTTTTGCGCCAGACACGCAGCGACGCAGCGTTGCTGAACCGCAGCAGAACGCATCAGAACCGCAGCAGAACGCATCAGAACCGCAGCAGAACCCATCAGAACCGCAGCAGAACCCATCAGAACCGCAGCAGAACGCATCAGAACCGCACCAGAACCGCAGCAGAACCCATCAGAACCGCACCAGAACCGCAGGAATCCGGGAGCTGCGGAGGTTCTCCGACGCAGAAGGCTCCGCTTTGCCTCTCCTCCTCTCCACGCCGCCTCGCGCAGACATGGACGCGGGCTGCGTTGTCCTGGCTTGCAGCTTGCTTCTGGGGGTTTCCTCGGTAAGTCCACTTCTCCTCTTCTTGCGTGTTCGGCTCGCGGCTCCGCAGCGCGCGCTGGGAAGTGGACGGTCCACTTCGCCTGGTTCTGCCCCCCTCCTGCGACCTGATTGGTGAAACGGAGCTTACTTTGTTGTTGATCAGTTTGGTGGAAGTCGCAGCTTCACCCTCCTCTTCCTCTGGCCTGAGGATGAGGAGGATGAAGCTGCGCACAGGACGGCTGCAGCGGAGGAACTTTGCGCAGATCAAATGTCAGCAGAAGCTTCTGAATGTTTGTTCTGCAGCTCAGGTGAAGGTGTTTGTGGTGTTGGATGCTGCTGGGCAGCAGGTGGATCCCCGCCAGGGTTCCGGTCCACGTTCACGCGCCGCCAGCAGCATCTCTGCGTGTTTCTGAGAGAAAGTTAAAGCTGCTGCATCCTGGTTCCTTATCCTCTCATTATCCCTGAAGAAACCACCACAGCCAGGAGGATGATGATGAGGATGAGGATGACTTGCTTCCTCCTTGGTGAGCCCTGACAGCGACTGGGAGCAGGAGTCCTCGGTGCTCCTGGTCTGAACTCTCAGACAGAAGCAGACTGTGGTCCAGGAGGCTGGAGATGCTGCAGGATTAGCTCCAGTCCGTTCCCAGAGTTCCCAGTTCTAACCGACTCCTGTTTTCTCTCCGAAGGCGGGAAAGGCAGGCCAGACCCCGAGAGCTGCTTGCAGACCAGGATTCTCCCAGAACTTCTACACGGTGATCGTCCCGAGGGATGTACTGCACGGCCAGAGCATCCTGAAAGGTGAGTCTGCTGCTGCCTTCTCTGGACGGGGTGTTTTCTGGTCCCAGCCTGATGCTGCGTGTGTGTTCCTCTGCTTGGTGTGTGTGTTCCTCTGCTTGGTGTGTGTGTTCCTCTGCTTGGTGTGTGTGTTCCTCTGCTTGGTGTGTGTGTTCCTCTGCTCCTGTTACGTCCACATCCTGAAACAATTTATTCCTGCTTTATTAGATTAAAATATGGACTTAGTCTCGTATTTCCTTGTTTTTTCCACGTGAAAGTGTCAGAGGTACCCCCCCCCCCCCCCCCCCAAATACCCCCCCCCCCCCCCTCAAATACCCCCCCTCCCCAAAACACACACACACACACACACACACACTGCTTTTACTGCTCAATATTTATCTATTGTTCTCCCTGCAACAGCTGCTGGAGTGTTTCCCTGCTGCAGGCGTAACCATTGCATTATTCCAGAGGTTATTTGTTTGTTTGAGAAGCTGAAGACGGTCTGGGTGGGGGGGGGGTGGGGGGGGGGGGCTTTGCCTGGAGGGGCTCAAGGTTTCTGCCTGTTTGCAAATGAGTTTATATGGTCTGATGTATCCAGACTGATAACTTATGCTTTGTCCTCCGCTTTGCTGCACACACACGTGTCTTGGGGGTGATGCGGCACACACACACACACACACACACACACACACACACACACGTCATGTCCAAGTGTATCTGTTACCGGTTTGATGCAGCTTATGTGCTGCATTGGAGCAACTCTACATCCAGTTTCTCTGAGTCTTTGCTGTTTGGTAACAAACCCCCCCCCCCCCCCCCCTCTCCTGGACGCTCACAGGGACCAGTTTAGCTCCTCCTGCCATGATTAATGTGCATCAGCTCGCCTTATTGGAGGTCTGTTTGCTAAACAGCAGGACACAAAGTGGGAGGAAGCTTTTAATTCTGACACCACAGTGTGTTTAACCTGAAACTGTCACTTTGCAGCAAAATGAATGTGCTGGAGATGAGAGAAGGGAGGAGCCTTGGATGGTCCGGAGCTGTAAGGGGGGGTTACTGGACTGCCGTTGTCTCCCTGGAGGAACGAGGGAAGAAGCTGCAGGTGCAGACTCTGCAGCGGAGGAGGAGAACACTTGCTCTGCTCCTGCATTGTTTTAAAAGAGTTTCCAGGCAGCTGTAAGTCATTAACACCAATCTGGGCTGATTAGACGGGTTAGCGCCGTTGTCCTTCCCAGATTCTGCTTCTGAGATTCATGTCAGTCTTAATAAACACGGTGAGGACCAGGCCGACGCCGTATGATGCTTCTTCATTACTTCGGGCAATTATTCCAAACACGCTGACAACGAGCCTGCGTGGATGTAGATGCAGGAAGCCTTTCACCCCGGCAGACGGGGTCACACATTCACTGGAAGCAAGAATAAACCAAAGAAGACGGTGGTGAAGTGTCACAGAGCTGCAGAGGCCATGTTGGGACTGATTATAACGGACTAGAAGAAGAATTTCAAACTGAGAACAAACATCTGGGAGGAAAATAAACAGTGTTGGACTCAAGAGGAAAGTTGAAGGATTGTTTGGGAATATCAGGGCTCCCCAGGTCCGGTCCTGGAGACCTACCATCCTGCAGGTTTACGATGCATCAGCACGTCATCCAGGGGGGGAGGCCTGCTGACGAGTGTGTGCTGGAGCAGGGAAGCATCTAAAACCCATAGGATAGTGGATCTCCAGGACCAGACCTGATCTATGACGGAGTTTTTCAGCCCTGGTCCTCGGAGGCCCTGCCCCACATGGTTCAGTTCCTCCCAGCTCCAACTCACCTGATTCTGATGCGATAAACTGCTCGTCAAGCTGCAAACAAGCCTTTCATCTGATTCAGGTGTGTTGGAGCAGGGTTACCTCTGAAACATGCAGGGAAGGGTCCCTGAAGACCAGGTCTGAGAAGCACTGGTCCAGGATGTCAGAGGATATGTGTAAATTCAGGCAGCGTTGCTGCTGTCTGAACCTGGAAAAGGTGCGTTTAGAACTTCTGGAAGGAGCCGTTTGTTGTTTTCATTCCCTCCATCGAGGTGTAGCTGCAGCACAACCACCAATATTTTATCAGAGCTGGAAGATTGAAGTCGTTCTTGTCACCCGGACGCTTCAGGACAACGGAGCGGTCAGCAAACGGTAAGACGCAGCTAGCAGGAAGCTAGCAGCTAGCCTTGCAGCTACCGTTACCGAGCGTGAGATTTCCTCATCGGGCCTGAAGGCAACGTTGGGAAACATTCTGGTCCTTATGGACACGAGGACAGACGAGACCTGGACGAGACTTCCTGCGTAAAACACTACAAACATGTTCCGGTCCAGGTTGGAGGAGCTTCCTACCTGCAGCTAGCACCCAGTCGCTCCAGCGAGACGTGTCGGGTTCAGTTCTGGTTCTACGGAAACAAGAGAGTGGAGATGATGCTGAAAGGAGGATAAAGTGTCACGTAGCCATGAAGTGAGAATAAAATCGTACTGAAGCACTCGGATCGAGTCATGAGGAACTTGAGACCACTGACCAGCTACTACTGTAAAACTTTTATTTATCTGGAATATCCTCCGACATTTTAATTAAACTCTTTTTAAAGATTGAAATTTGCAAATGAAACTCTGAGTGTCTGATAAAATGTTGTAGACGCAAAGTTGCGTAACGCATCTTCAGCTCCACCAGGAGACCTGGAAGACGATAAAACCTGCTAGCCAGAGGAATCTTCTCCTCATCCTGCCTTCGGTCAGTCCCACTTGTTTGTCTGGCCGCCTGACATCCATCGCCATGGCATCCGTTGCCACGACATCCGTCGCCATGACATCCATCGCCATGGCATCCGTTGCCACGACATCCGTCGCCATGACATCCATCGCCATGACATCCGTCGCCACGGCATCCGTTGCCACGGCATCCGTCGCCGCAACATCTGTTGCCACGACATCTGTCGCCATGACATCTGTCGCCATGACGTCCGTCGCCATGACGTCCGTTGCCACGACATCCGTCGCCACGGCATCCATCGCCACGGCATCCGTCGCCGCAACATCTGTTGCCACGACATCTGTCGCCATGACGTCCGTCGCCATGACGTCCGTTGCCACGACATCCGTCGCCACGGCATCCGTCGCCACGGCATCCGTCGCCATGACATCCGTTTCCATGTCATGCCATGTCGCCTGGTGTCGTTAAATGGTGAGAGAACAGCGGCGCCTTGCAGACTCTGTCCTGGAGGAGGAGAAGGAGGAGCGCTGGTGGAAACGCCGGTATTTGCATCTCCGAACTGCTTTCCGCTCCGCTGGGACAGAAAGGGAATGAATGAAACGGGATTTATGAGGTTTAGGAAGCTGGTGGTTGTCCGTCTGTCCCCCGTAGGTAAACGTTAAGGTCTGCTGAAGTATGGAAAGGTCGTTTTGGATCGGTAATGCTCCCTTCAGTCCCTCTGCTGGTCGGTCTTCTCAGACTTTATGGGTTAAAAAGGCCGTGATGGTTTCTGTGGTCGACCTTTATTTAACCCCCTGCTGCAGAAATCGGCAGTGCCGCCGATGTTCGTCCGGCTGGCGGCTCGGGGCTTTAAGTCCCGCTGTGGGCAGATAAGCCATGGAAAGAAATCTTTTGCACGTTGCTGTGTAAAGCATCTCCTCCTCTGAGAGGACATGGCCTCGGCAGAAGAAGGATTTGCGGTTCGGTCAGGAAGCGAGTGGCGAGTTTCGGCCTTTCCCCTGTGGCCGTCCTGAAAGACAAGCAACAGCGACGGCGTGCGTGATACGGCGTCTGAACTGGCTTTCGGTTTAACGACATGTCTGTGGGGATTAAAGGAATATGAGACGTGTTTCAGCCTTTCATGGGGAACTTCTTGTTTTGTCCTCCTGCTGTCCTTCTTCTCCTCCTCCATCGCTGGAAACATCCAACACCCTGCACTTAAAAGATGAGTTTGGGAGGGCTTGTTTCCTGCTCGCCCTCCGCTGGTCTTTAATCCCATCTCTAAAAGTTTCGCTAAATGACCCCAATTAGACGTCAGCAGGAAGATCTGGCGAGGAGCGTATCTGCTCTGGAACAGCCAGCTCTGCGTCGGCGCCGCTGTGCAGAGACTTCTGACTCCTGAGCGCTATCTGAAGAGACAGAGCTTTCATAAGTACGTCCAACCCAGGAACCGGGAGCGTGGTGGCGGCGGAGGGAGGGGGGGGGGATTATGTTTCCAGGCATTTGATAAGCGGGATGCCATTTTCCTCCTGACTCATGAACGTCTCTTGTCCTCCAGAGAGTCTTTCATCTCGGCAGCCAGGACCTGCAGTCTGCGGCGAGCTGATAGAATACAGGTAGAGAAGATGAGCCACATCATTTCTCTTTATCTCGCCTGCCTTCTTACCGAGCCAAGCGGCGCTGCTGTATCCCGCCAACTCCGACAACATCACACACACGCCGAGCCAGTTCCATCAAGAAGCCACCCAAGATATAGTACGTTCCGCCGCTCCATGCTTCTCATGCGGTTTGTGGTCATTTCTCTGGAGTAGAGACAGAAAAAGGGTTTGATGGTGGAAAAATGGGAATTTTTATTTGTTTTACTGCTCCGCCGGGCTGCTGTAGCAACCACGGGGTCTCTCCACGTATGTTCCTACAGAAACACCGTCAGGTCTTTGCAGGAAGAGATCTATGGAACCTTCCGGCTGTTTCTGTGGTCAGAAGCTGTCGGACCGAGCCGGCACGTGTTTGCACGCAGTGGGAGCCGCATATCTACATTTCTGCAGAAATAGAGGTGGGCTAATTGCGCCCTGATTTCTGACCTTCACATGGAGCTAAGAGCGATACCATCAGACCTCTGATTGCATCGGCGTGCGCTGGTGGTGGCGTGTTAAATCACACAGTGATTATAGAGGAGAGGGGCCGTTCTGATGGCGGGAGCCAGGAGGAAGTCCTTGGCGAGGGATTAACGGATCACAGAGAGACTTTGTTGGATGAAGAACTGGAGACTTTACTTCAGTTTTTCCAGAGTTGACGGGCGCCATCTTCAGCGTGATAACCTTCTCATTCATGAAGACGGTTTGTGTTTGAGATGAAAAGGAAACCTCCTCCAATCAGAGCGTGTCTCCACTTTGCATCTTTGTGCTCTTTAACGGCCATGATGAAGACTCTTCTGGCTTCTTTTCATGTTGCAGGACAAACATTTTCCCTCAGAGAGACTTCTGAGGTCTCACCTGTTAGCTGCGACTGGAACCCAGTTCATTACACGGGTCTCCCCCGCTCCTCCTCCTCCTCCTCCTCCTCCTCCTCCTCCCCCTCCTCCTCCTCCACCTCCTCCATCTCCTCCCCCTCCTCCTCCTCCTCCTCCTCCTCCTCCTCCCCCTCCTTGTTCGTTTTGTGAGCAGATCGGAAAGAAAAACTGAAGAAAACTCTTCAGTTTGTTGGCACCACCACCACCACCACCACCACCACCAGTACCACCACCACCAGTACCACCACCACCACCACCACCAGTACCACCAGTACCACCAGTACCACCAGTACCACCACCACCACCAGTACCACCACCACCAGTACCACCAGTACCACCAGTACCACCACCACCACCACCACCAGTACCACCAGTACCACCACCACCAGTACCACCACCACCAGTACCACCAGTACCACCAGTACCACCACCACCACCAGTACCACCACCACCAGTACCACCACCACCAGTACCACCAG
This sequence comes from Telmatherina bonti, assembly GCF_933228915.1. Taxonomy (NCBI): domain Eukaryota; kingdom Metazoa; phylum Chordata; class Actinopteri; order Atheriniformes; family Telmatherinidae; genus Telmatherina; species Telmatherina bonti. Next base: position 42,371,664 of record NC_136624.1, on the reverse strand, counting down.
TACCACCAGTACCACCACCACCACCAGCACCACCAGTACCACCACCACCAGTACCACCACCACCACCAGTACCACCACCACCACCACCACCACCACCACCACCACCAGTACCACCACCACCAGCACCACCAGTACCACCACCACCACCACCACCAGTACCACCACCACCAGTACCAGCAGTACCACCATCACCACCACCAGTACCACCACCACCAGTACCACCACCACCACCAGTACCACCACCACCAGCACCACCACCACCACCACCAGTACCACATGCACCACCAGCACCAGCACCACCAGTACCACCACCAGCACCAGCACCACCAGTACCACCACCACTACCAGCACCACCAGTACCACCACCACCACCAGCACCACCAGTACCACCACCACCAGCACCAGCACCACCAGTACCACCACCACTACCAGCACCACCAGTACCACCACCACCACCAGCACCACCAGTACCACCACCACTACCAGCACCACCAGTACCACCACCAGCACCAGCACCACCAGTACCACCACCACTACCAGCACCACCAGTACCACCACCACCACCAGCACCACCAGTACCACCACCACCAGCACCAGCACCACCAGTACCACCACCACCACCAGCACCACCAGTACCACCACCACCAGCACCAGCACCACCAGTACCACCACCACTACCAGCACCACCAGTACCACCAGCACCACCAGCACCACCAGTACCACCACCAGTACCACCACCACCACCAGTACCACCACCAGTACCACCACCAGTACCACCACCACCACCAGTACCACCACCACCACCACCAGCACCACCAGTACCACCACCACCACCAGTACCACCACCAGTACCACCACCACCACCAGTACCACCACCACCACCACCACCAGTACCACCACCACCAGTAC